>NW_020837958.1:31187624-31271525 GCF_003676395.1 Aethalodelphis obliquidens
GAGAGAGAGAGAGAGAGAGAGAGAGAGAGAGAGAGAGAGAGAGAGAGCGCGCGCGAGAGAGAGAGCGAGCGAGCGCGAAGGAGATACTCAGAACTGATGTCAGTGTCCTAGTTAGTGCCCTTTTGTATGAAGGGGGAAATAAGTTGTCTTTCAGATTCTTTTTAAAACCTTTAAAAAAAGATTGTGAAATGTAATATACAAACATTAAGTGGTTCGCTAAGACTCTTCCCTTCTTACTCTGCTACCTTAACTGCCCTCCTTCTGGTGATGATATCATAAGATAACAGTGGGGTGGCTTTGCTAACAGAAGAAGAAATAGAAGTTAAGATGAAAAACTAACAAAAATATTAGTGAAAGAATAAGTTTGAGATCCACAAAGATGAAAAAAAATTGTGAAATCATTTCCTTAGGATAATACACAAGGCAGCTGAAAGGGAACTCTAAGACAAGGTGTGCGAAAAGTGGAGAAAAGAAGATGAGGCATTGAATCAGGCAGACTTTGTGTTATCCTATTTGTTTCAAACTGCTTTGTTCTAAGGACTGATGCCTGCCATTGGGTTGCAGATAGACCTGAATTATAGCTTACTGTGTTTTTCTAGTTTTTCTGGAATTAGAGATCTAGAGTCTTAGGTGTATATAAGTTATTATGAAAAAAAAAAGATCTACTGTAGTAGATCTTTTACAGTCCTCTTGCATATTTCAGGTATGAAAATTCAGAGATATTTAGTACCCTTTCTCTACTTGAAACCTGCTCGGAATAGACTTCATTTAATGGGGAATTGACATAGTAGGATAAACCTTAATACAGTGAAATTATTTTGATTAATTCTGGATAAAGTTCCATTGGTACTTGGGCAGGTAAACATAAATTTTAAAATAAGGTTCTTTTTCTTACAGTCCTATTTTGTAACGGATTATGATCCAACCATTGAGGATTCCTACACAAAGCAGTGCGTGATAGATGACCGGGCAGCCCGGCTAGATAGTAAGTAATCTTCCTTTATTTGATGGTTCACGTATCATATTTTTAAAAGTAAGCTTTGATGTTTTGCTAGGTTAAATACTACAATTGAAATGTTAGATGATCTTGAATATAAGCCCATCTCTTTCATTAGTTTTGATTGATGAATCTGCGTATTAGGCAATTTAAATATTCCTCAGTAAATGTTATGTAAAATAATTGGATTGAGCTTGTTCTGGTGAAATTGGTCATGTCACTGTAACTTGCTGAAGTTGTGTTTGTTGGGACATTTGGAAAAAACATGAGGTTTCGGCTCTTCCTACCTTTTGATGAAGGCTGAAATGGGTGAAGTAAATATAGAAAAGCTTCAACATTTGCTAACTTGCTTAGAGTTTATAGCACAGAGGCCTTAACAAAGTGTTTTGTGCTTGGCTAAACTTTCCACCTCTCCACAAAAGAAAGCCCTTTTCTTTTAACTTGTATGATTCTTTTATTCACAGAGATCAAGAAATACATTAGCATCTGTACATTCAGTATGGTATTTGGGGGGTGGGGTGGATGAGCATTTCTTTCTTGAATTTACAGGTATCTTTTTCAGTTCTTTTCATGGAGGAGGTAAACATCCAAGAGACTTCAGAGGTTATCTGACTGTCTGCCTAGGTGTATTTGATATTCTTAACCTTGTAATTGCTATGCTAATACAGTCTAAGTACAAAATCAACCTGCACTGATGAAGATAACTCTGAAACTGTCTGCCATTAGAATATATTTGTCTTTAGCATTGAATAAAGTACTAAAAGGAGAATGCCATTTTTTAAATTATACTAAGTATGGTGTGCTCCAGAGGACCCAGTTTAACTGGGCCTGCCCTTGTGAGGAAGCCATTTTTGTAAGATGAAAACACGAACATAATTACATTTCTTGTTTTTTCTTTAGTTCTGGATACAGCGGGACAAGAGGAGTTTGGAGCTATGAGAGAACAGTATATGAGAACTGGCGAGGGTTTCTTGTTGGTCTTTTCAGTCACAGATAGAGGCAGGTTTGTATCAATATTCAATTGTAGGTCTCCTATTCATGTCTAGATCACTGTTTCATTGAATTTGCATTCTTATTTTTATAGAAAAAGGAAAAGTAATAAAGTAGTATATGGAGCATGGGACTCTGAATTCTGATAGTTGACCAAATTGATTAATTTGTTTTTGTGTTTTTAGTTTTGAAGAAATCTATAAGTTTCAAAGACAGATTCTCAGAGTAAAGGATCGTGATGAGTTTCCAATGATTTTAATTGGTAATAAAGCAGATCTGGATCATCAGAGACAGGTGAGAAGGAATTTTGCTATTGGGAAGCCAATTATTTGTAATCATGTGAGTGAACAGATATGTTTAATGAGAAAGTGTCATGATCAAAAACACTGTGCTGAGTGTGGCACACTGGATTTCATAGAGGTCCTATGATAGGTGACAGATAAAAAGGAAGTAGATCTGGGGGCGTTCCATTTTTACATAGTATACAGAACTTCAGTGGACTCTATAAGCCAGCAAGTATTTGCACCAGCTCCATTCACATGTTGTAATTTCTTAGGTAACACCACAGCTCTAATTTAGTTAGATACTCCTAAACTTACCTGTAATTCAGTATTAATGCTAAATTACCTCATTTAGAGAATGACTTTGATTTAAATTACAGTATTTGGATTTTTCCTAAGTCCCATTAATGACTGAATTTTCCGTTAATTCTTCACATGGGCAGCTCTAACACCAGTAACCTGCAGGAAAATAATATTTTTAGTATTTAGTTGCAGGCTTGTTTATACTCACTTGTTCTTTACCCACTTATTTCACATACAATTTAAAAAATTTGGGGTAAATATTGGCCTCATCTTTCTGTGAGGGAGGGGAGCAAGTTCAGATATAAATTAACGGAGGCTCTGCATTATTTGGGGGTTCTTTTGGTGTCTTCATTTCTTTTAGGTCTTTAGTCTCTATCCCCCATCTGGAATACAATTGTTTAAATACTTAATTTTTGCCAGTATTTAAGTCCTCTTGTTTCTATATAACCTTGGGTTAACAAATTTTTGTGTTAACAGATTTTGATTGAAAGTGCAAACAGCAGGAAAAATTGGTTGATGAACAGCATTGAGGATAGCCTTCCATTTTGTAGTTAACTATTATTTAAAATATAATCTTTGATTTGTGTGCTCTATTTGTAAATTTTGTTGAAGGTATACCAAGTTTAAAGCATGAATTTAAGAGAATGATACTGTTCTAATGCTAAAGTTTAGAAATGTTTACCTGTTGTAGAATGAATTTTACTGTCACACCTCTTTCAAATCTGAATTATTATAAACTTAAGGTGAAAACATTCAATCTTCATTTCAAACCAGTATAAGCTGTTGGAAGTAATTTAGGATATGACATTGCTCACATCTTAAAACCTGGAGTAGACAGTCCCATCTATTTTTTTCTCATTTATATTTTATTTTTGGGGGACCATTTCCTTCAGTGTTTCTGAATCTAATTATGTTTATTAAATATTGCCCAGTAGAACCTTTCTACTGCTCTTCTCAGTCCTTTCTAGTACTAGAAACACTTTTAGATGTCGTTGGATCTGGGGAATAATGGCAAAGTAACTCTGCAGGGAGCAAGCAGTTCTTGCCCTATCTAATGCTAGATAGATGTTTCCTGCTGTGATTTTTCTCAAACTTTTTTACGGTGGTAACTCCAGTAAAGGAATAAGTGGTGGGCCTGGGGTGAGGTGGGAGCCTTCTATAGTTTAGGCAAGATTAGGGAGAACAGAGGAAAGGGAGTATGTCCATCAGAACTAAACAAGCCTTGCTATGATTAGCTTGGGGGCAAGGGGTCTGTATGAGTTACTTTTAAGTCATTTATATATTGAAGATTGCCAGTATTTGGAGTGTGGTTTCCATCTGTCTGCAGATATTAACATATTGTGGCACTTTGGCTTTGTTTTTACCATAGATTTATAAATTTTTCTTCTAAGTTTTTTCTTTTTATAAAAGTAATAGATTTCAGAGTAAAATAAGAACAAGGTGGTAAAAGAAGCAATATAGGGGATGATAAGTTTAATATTTCCATCACCTTAAAGATAGGCAATTAGCTTGGAGTAAGTTCTTAATTTCTCTGCTTTAAAACATATACATAGACATTAAGTACTATGTACATGCTGAAAAGTTGAAATGTATATATATCCAAGGGAGAAAAGCAAATGGCTGAAAACTGACTGCTTACTTTTCTGCTCCTTCCTATAGATTCTCCTCTCTGAAGGATAGGCACAAAGAAACATTTTATTCCTCCCATGCTTTGTCTTCTCTTTTCTAGGTTCCTTCACCCTGCACTCAGGCGTAAAGGTCATCATCATTACTCTTATGTGAGAGCCTTTAGTGCTGACTGGAAATCCTACTACATTTCTCTAGTCTATTCATTTCCCACTTGTTTGGATGATTATTACTTACTTTCTATTTTTAAATTAATAACACTTTCTTCCCCTTCCTCATCCTCAGCAGATTGATGATGAGTGGTATTTTCCTATTTCACTGAGATGTTTTTACATGTTCCCACTTCCACATGCACTAACCTAAGGGCACGTATGCCCCATTAATTCTGCTTCCTCCCACTTGCATGGATAAACTTCACCTCCCTGACCAGCCTCTCTGATAGGCACTGAAGCCCATCCATTGCTCCTCGTGGGCATCACCCCAGCAATTGTTCCATCCAGGTGTTCCATTTCTCTCCTGCATGATTATTCCCATCAGCTTGAGACATGCTACAATGCTCTCATCTTTAAAACAAAAAGTAATAACCACGGCAAAAGCTAATCTCACATTCCTCCCTGAGAACCTTTTTTGCTGCTCCTCCTAGTAAGCAGAACTCCTTAGAAGCGTTATCTACACTCTACTTCCTTTCCTTTCTTTTTCTTGTTTGCACTGACTGCAGGCATAGCACCTGGTCAAGGTCACCACTTGCACAGATGTAACATTTGACACAGTTGCCCACACTTTCCTTTTTGAAACACTTTGTTTACTTAGCTCTGGAACTCCATTCCCTATGCATCCTCCCCCCTCCCCTCTCCTTTTGTTGGTACTTCCTTGTCTTTCTCAGGTGTCTTAGGGCTCAGGCACACTCTCTTCTGTGTACATTCTGTGTCCTGGATGTACAAAGACAAACATGCCTTACCCCTCCAAGCCTTGAGGGCCATACTCGGTGCAGTTGAAATTGAGATGCTGTACTAAAGGTTTTTACCTTTTAGAAGTCTCTTCAGAATTAAAGATGATGTTCTGTAATGCCTTGGCACCCTTACTTGCTCTACCAACTGATCCTGGACAGGCCACAGGCACCTCATAATAACTTCTTCCACTTCCAAATGCTGACTTTTTGGTCATCTCTTTAGGTCAGACTTTTTGGTCATCTCTTTAGGTCAGTGACCAGTCTGGCTTGCTCTTAGTTGCTGATCAGCTTGTTCTTTTCTGCCTTTGTCTTAGGCTCTACCCTTTGGACTTTCTCTAGCTTCTAGCCCGTTTTCTCTTACATAGCAAATGCCAGTTCCCCATGTTCTTTGAATTTGTGGGTCAGCCCTGGGCATTCCTACTACTGCTCCTGAGATTCTGAACACATCAGGGGCGGGAGATCACAGAAGAGACTTTGCCTATTTCCTTTTGACTTCTGTATCTCTGTGGACTTGCTTCATCCACCCACCTATTCATCCAGTTTTTTATAGAACACTTTCTAGGCACTTATGACAGAGCAGTAGAAAAAACAAGGTCACCGAAATAAAGAGAGATCTGTAGAATTTGAATGGCAGTGTTACCACATACCTGGGCCCTTAGAGATACATTGATCATTTTGTTTATTCTGTCAGAGGTATAGGAAGAAAATATGGGTAAATGATTTACTTGCCCTTGCTAAAATGTAAACGTAGGTAAATATGACAACATATTGATTCTGAAATTTCATACAGCAGCTGTGTGTGGGCTTGGACTGTGGACTTCATGATAGCTCTGATTTCAAGTTCCTTGTCCTTGACTCAGCCTCATCTAGAAGTCAATGGTTTTTTGCCTTTTTTAAAAAATTTGTTTTTGCTTTTCCCCCTTTTACCTCTCCTGGCTTGCCTCAGTTTCTCCCTTTCCTGTCCTCCTTGTTAGGTACTTAATTTCTACTGGCCACCATTAATTCGAGAAAGGAGCCCATTACACTTATAACAATAGATTACTTAAGTGTATTAATCCCCACTCCTCTTATCTGTCAGTACCTTGACCACAATGTGCCCTGCAGCCTCCCAGGAAAAAGAACCCCCTCCCCCCAACAATAGAGTAAGGGTCTTCTCTGGCCACCTGTTTGTGCCTTGTCTGCAACTGATTCACTTTGTTACAAAGCAGAAACTAACACACCATTGTAAAGCAATTATACTCCAATAAAGATGTAAAAAAAAAAGAAAAGAAAAGATTTGTAAGCGCCATGACGGCTTCTCAGTTTTGTTCATGTTTTGTCCTTAGCACAGAGAACAAAGGTATGCACTCAGGATACAGTTGCTGAATGAATGAATCAAGGCATCAGTGAATCAAGATGTGGTATTAATATGATGACTCTTTCTACATAATAGATATTTTTGAAAAACAAAACAAGTTTTGCTTCTGTAAACTTAGGTTATTCATTAACTCAACACATCCCTAAGTGACTATTGCAGATGTTGTACTCTGTTCTTATTAAACTTAATTTGTTTAATAAAGCTGCTCTCGTCATTCCCATTTTGCTCTTCTCTATTTAGAAATAGGTAGTATTAGATAAACCCATGTTATTGTGGATTTTCACAGATATTCATTTGTGCCTTAGAACTGAGTCCCACTGGAGGTTCCAAAATGTAAATCTGAATTTCTTGCATCAGGTTCACCTTTGTTGTTTAAAACAAAACATTTCTGGTAGCACTCAGACCTACTAAACCAGAATATCCAGGCTTAGGATTTGGTATCTTTGTAAAATTCTCTGGGTTGGGGAACCTCTGGGAAATCCTTGTTTGTGTAGCTTTCAATCTTTTGTTGATTTCTGGCTTCACAGTGTTTTGGCTTTGGTACATGTGGTGTTCTTTCTGTCATATTTTTTTCCTTTGGTGGTAGTGATGCTATCTTCGTTAAAAGTGCTACACCAGTAAGCTCATAAGCAGCTTTATGTGTGGTTAGAGATTTCTTGACCAGAAATGTGTGTATGAACTTTGCTGACCTCAATTCCTGGAAGACTGATGTAAGACCGTGCTTTAAAAATAAATAAATGAAGCACATAGACAGTCTTAGCCGTGGGATTGTTTTATCATCTAGACCATTAATTCATTAATTTTTTCAATTGTATAAAGATAGGTCATTTGCTGTTTCCCTCTGGCCGAATTGCATTATGTAGGTGGGATAGGGCAAGGTAGCGTTCTAAAGAATAATTGAGCAGAAATACAAGGAACAAAATTCTTAAGGACATATATTTCCCTCCCCCAATCAAATTATATTAGTAAAGTAAGTAATTGATTAAGACTGACATGTCGCAAAAATTTATTTTTACTTCTTTTATATCTCTTTCACTTCAAGATGTAATTTTACTTCAAGGAATTTTATGTCAACTTTTCTTAAAAAGAATTGTCCTTTCTAAATTGGTGGCTCTGTAAAGATTTATTTTCCTACTTGGCTTCCTTACTTATTGTTAATTGC
Source organism: Aethalodelphis obliquidens (assembly GCF_003676395.1). Classification (NCBI taxonomy): domain Eukaryota; kingdom Metazoa; phylum Chordata; class Mammalia; order Artiodactyla; family Delphinidae; genus Aethalodelphis; species Aethalodelphis obliquidens. The sequence continues at coordinate 31,195,290 of NW_020837958.1, forward strand.
TTGCTTGATTTGATTGATTGATATTTCAAACCATAGGCCTTATGGTACCTGTGCTGTTTTGAAGAGAGGCAGGGTAGATTTTAAAGTTACATAAACTTGGGTATACTAATACTATGTAGAACCTGCCTGCCACTCTTTTGAAATACAACAGAGTATAAACTGTTATGAAGTAATTGTTAGATGTATATGCATTAATGTAATGGCCTAATGATATTGCATTGAAGGTGCTGAATTTTGAGAATATAAAATTAAATTAGGAGAACAAGCTACCTGAAAGGATTAGAGGGAACAATACCTTGAGCTAAAACAGGGCCCAGGAATATTCTAATCAGCCAGAGTGTCAAACCTGAAAATTCCTGGGGTATCGAATAGTGCATTGAGAAGGGTTTTGTTCTAGTAGTGGGGCAAAATCAGCCTTAGATGTAATGCTGTTCTGGTACTGTACAATAGAAAGGATCAAACTTTCCGAATAATTGCATCCCAGAAGAAAGCTCAGGAATATTTATAGGAATACAAATTATCCAGAACTCAATAGGTAAAAATCTAGTAGCCACGCATCCACTCAAAACTTACCAAGCATGTAAAGCAGCAGGAAAATATGACCCATAATAAGGAGAAAAGACAGTGAATAGAAACAGATCCAGAGATGACACAGATGATAGAGTTGGTGAGCAGAGAAATTAAAATGGTTATTATTACCATATACCATATGTTCAAGAAGCTAGAGAAAAGACTGAATATTGACTATGTTAAAGTAGAGACATGGAAGATGTAAAAAGATCAAAATCAAACTTCTGGAAATTAAAACTACCATGTCTGAGATGAAAAATACACTGGATGGGATTAACAGCAGAAGTAACGGCTGAAAAATTTCTAAATTTGATGAAAACTTACAAAGCTCAACAAACCCTGAGCACAAGAAATATGAAGTAAACTACAAGGCACATTATAATGAAATTGCTTAAAAGCAGTGATAACGAGAAAAAACTGAAAAGTAACCAGAGGGGGAGAAACATTGCATACAGAGGATCAAAGATAAGGATGACAGCAATCACACTGTTTCTCACAGGAGACGATGCAAAGAAGATAGTGGCACAGCATCTTCCAGGTACTGAGAGAAAAAACTCATCTGAAAATTTACTTCAAAAACAAAGGTGAGGGCCTCCCTGGTGGCGCAGTGGTTGAGAGTCCGCCTGCTGATGCAGGGGACACGGGTTCGTGCCCCGGTCCGGGAAGATCCCGCATGCCGTGGAGCGGCTGGGCCTGTGAGCCATGGCCGCTGAGCCTGCGCGTCCGGAGCCTGTGCTCCACAACGGGAGAGGCCACAACAGTGAGAGGCCCGAGTACCACAAAAAAAACAAAAACAAAGGTCAAGTAAAGACTTCTCCCAGATAAACAAAAAGTGAAAGAATTTATTACCAGCAGACCTACATTAAAAGAAATGCAAAAAAGAAGGGAAACCATACCGAATGGAAATCTGAAACTATACAAAGAAATGAAGAACACCTTTACCCATTTATGTGGGTAAATATAAATTACTTTAATTGTTATTTAAATCTCCTGAAAACATAATTGGATGTTTAAAGCAAAAATAATAACAATGTATTCTAAAGTAATAGGTAACAGTAATAAAAAGAGCAGGAGGGAGAAACATACTATTGTTATAAGGTTCTTAAACTATACATGGATTGACATAATATCATTTGAATTAGACAGTGATGAGTGAAACATGTATATTATAAACTCTAAAGCAATTATAAAAATAACATAATAGGTACATAGTTTATTAGCCAACAAAGAAGATCAAATGGAATCATAAAAACAATACAGTTAACCGAAAAGAAGGCAACTTTTGATAAGTAGAACAAAGAATAAATGGGATGGTTAGGAAACAAATTTCAAGATGACCCAACTATAGCAATAATCACATTAAACTTAAATAGTGTGAACACCTCAATTAAAAGGCAGACATTGTCAGATTGGATAAAAAGCAAGACCCTACAAGAAATCTACTTTCAACGTAAAGATACAAATAGATGAAAAGTACAAAGGATGGGATAAGGTATACCATGCTAATACTAATGAAAGAAAAGTTGAAGTGGCAATATAAATATCAGACTAAGTAGATTTCGGAGCAAATATTATTACTAGGAATAAAGAGGATCATTTCATAATGATAAAGAGATTAATTCATCAAGAGAACTTAACAATCCTAAACATTCATGTAATGAATAACAGCTTCAAAATCCTTAAAGCAAAAATGGGAAGAACAGTTATAGTCAGAAGTTTCAGCACCTCTCTCAATAATTGAGCAAGTAGAAAGAAAATCAGTAAGGATATAGATGGTTTGAAGAACACTGTTGGGCAACTTATCCTAACTGACGTTTAGTAAACACTCCACTGAACAACAGCAGAATATACATCTTTTGAAATGAGAATGGGTCATAGAACAAGTCTCAATACAGTTAAGGGGATTCTGGTCAGATGGTGTATGTTCTTTGACCACAGTGGAATTAAACTGGAAATAACAAAGATATCTAGGAGATCTCCAAATATGAGGAAATTAAGATACTTTTAATTTACCCTCAGTACAAAGAAAACACAGGACATTACAAAGTATTATGAGCTGAATGATAACTAAAACAGCATATCAAAATTTGTGGGGTGCTATTAAAGAAGTACCTATAGAGAAATTTATAGCATTAAATATTTGTATTAGGAAAGAAAAAAGGTTTCAATTCAGTGACTAGCTTCTACCTTAAGAACTGTAAGAAAAAGAAAGAGCAAATTAAAACCATAGTAATCAGAAGAAGTAAAATAATAAAGAATGGAAACCAATGAAATTGAAAATAGGAAAAACATAGAGAAGTAAAGAAAAACCAAAAAGGGAGAGATAACCATCATTTCAAATCTTAGTAGATGTTTAAAAGATAATAAGGAAATACTATAAACAACTTTATGCCAATAAATTCAGCAGGTTAGATGAAATAGACCTATTCCTTGAAAGGCACACACTCAAGAAAAAAATAGATAAGCTGAGTAGTACTATATGTATAAGATAAATCCAATTTATTGTAAAAACCTTTCCTCAAAACTCCAGGCCCAGATGGATTCACTGGGCCAATTTTACTAAACTGATTTTGCTGAAACTATTCCAGAAAATTGAAGAGGAGAGAATTCTTTCCAACTCATTATATGAAGCCAGTATTACTCTGATACCAAATCAGACAAAGATATAAGAAAACTACAGTTCAATATTTCTCATAAACATAGATGTAAAAATTTTTTTTGATGTAAAATTTTTTAATTAAAATTTTAGTAAATAGAATTCAATATATGAAAAGAACAATGCATTATCACTCAAGTGGAGTTAATTCCAGGAATGCCATGTTGATTTAACAGGCGAAAGTGAATCAGTATAATTTATCATATTAACAGACTTTAAAAAGGAAAAATCATATGATCTCAACAGATGCAGAAGAAAAAAATTTGACAAAATCCAGCATCGGTTCCTGATAAAAATTCTTTATAAATGGAATAGTGAGGAACTTTATTAACCTGATAAAGGGCATCTGTAATAAAACCCTACAACCAACAGCTTACTTAATGGTGAAAGACCAAATGCTTTCTCCCCAAGATCAGAAACAAGTCAGGAGTACCGCCTCACCACTGCTGTCTTGGAGCTTCCAGGCAGTGAGGTAAGGCCAGAAAATGAATGAAAAAACATCTACATCAGAAAGGAAGCAACAAAACTGTCTTTATTAGCAAATGACATGATTGCTTATATAGAAAAGCCTATGGAATTTACAAAAACAAAACAAAACAAACCCACCTAGATGAGTTTAGCATAGTTCCAGGTTCTAAGATAAAGATACAAAAGTTATGATTCTTGCAGAGAAAAATGTATATCATTGAAAAAAGATGAGAAGAATGTGGTTCTGTATGGATGATAAGTTCCTGAATTTTCTTTTTTTTTCCTTTTTGCCCATCTGTAATTTTCTAACCTTATATAAGTGTTTACTTTTGTGGTAATGACAGCAGTGAGAGTCACTTTTTCAGAAATATGAATTTTCAGGCCCACTATATAAATATAAATGTAATATAGTTTAATAGTTGTAGGTAATTATCACTATTCCAATCCTCTACATTTAAGATATATATAGGACATCTACTATATACGGCTAATATTCAATTAGCCTTTTCTTTCTCTGGCCTACCATTTATATGTCATCAGCAATGCCACCCTTCCCTGCCTACCTTCCTTCATTTCTTCATGTAAGGAAGGCATTGTGAGGGCTTGTGGTTCTATTCATTATTTTTTTCCCACATATTTATTGAGAGTCTTCCAAGTACCAGGTACTGGGGAATGCAGACGTGAAGAAGACCCCATGGCTTCTTGAGGCCTGCCCTGCTCTCCAGCCTCATCTCTTGCCATTTTCTCTCTTAGCTTATTGTATTCCAGCCACTCTAGGCTTCTTTCAGTTTCTGGAACTTGGAGTGCCCTCATGCCTGCTGTTTCCATTGTCAGGGATACTTCTTCACCCTGACCCAACTCCATACACTTTACCTAAATATCACTTCCTCAGGGAAGCTTTCCCTGACCTGCTCAGCAGGGTTATACACTCCCATAGCACCTTGTACTTCCTAGAATTTATCACTGTTGCATTTAATACTTTTTGAGTAATCACTAGACTGACATCTTGCTTCTGTCATGTTCTGAGTTTTTCTGCGGAGGTGGGCTTCAGCACTATGAGTTAAACTATTAAGTGTTTTGGTTCGTCTTAAGGCAAACCAGCTTGGTCTCTGGCTGGATTAACAGTGCAGTGTGTGGCCAAGCAGTAGATGGAGCAGATCTAATCGTTAATACTGTACCTCAAACACACCTCTTGAAATTTCAGGTAACGCAGGAAGAAGGACAGCAATTAGCACGACAACTTAAGGTAACATACATGGAGGCGTCAGCAAAGATTAGGATGAATGTAGATCAAGCTTTCCATGAACTTGTCCGGGTTATAAGGTAAGCAAAACATATCCCAGAAGTTTGTTTTAGTTTATTGAATTTGATGGGTAGTCACATTATGCTTTTTAAAAAAATTAAGAAAAAAAATTACCATTAAATGTTTTTCGTAAGAAAGAGGAAATTGTATGTAGGAGTGATTCTTTTCTGGGAATCATTTTTGACATGGTATGTTAAAAATTTTAATTACGTACGTAATTCTGGTTACTTCCTACATAAAAAGCCTAATTTTATTATATTGAAGTAGAGTACACATAGAGATTTTGAAAAGAATTGGTGCACCTTCCAAAGGTGGCGGTGGTGTGAAGATAGTGACGACAGCAGCTAACACTTGAGTGGTAGGTAGCGTCTGCCAGATCCTGTGCTGACTGCTTCCCGTGCATTACTACATTTAATCCCCACCACAGCCCAGTAATGCCCCTCCTCTCTGATGAGAAAACAGATACACAGAGGTGAAATAATCTGAACGTATTAAATGGCAGAGCTGGGACTTAAATCCAGGTCTCTGATTCCAGAGCCTGTGCTCTTAGCTTTGCTTCCTACCCACTCCTCCCAGGCCACGAGGAAGCCAGGCAGTAGAGATTCAGCAGTCCCACAGCATATGAAGTATGATATCCAGACTTCATAGAGGTTTTCTGTTCGCTGGCCTAGGAGGCCTCTGTGGTTCAGAAAGTATTATTGGGTTCCAAGAAGCTGGAGGCGGTGAGTGAGGTTGGCTGGAGTTGGTGTGTGTGAGAAAGAGTGAGTTGCTTTAGCAGGTGGGGTTTTGTGAGATTATTTTGGGTCTTGGTGGCTTGGCCTCTGTTTCATCCTCTGTTCTTAGTTCTGCTGGTTTCCCTGCTAGTTAGTTTGACAGGTATATGGAGTTAGTTCCTGTTGTACGTCTAAGGTGAATTGACATTTTGAGCTATGGGCTTCTACTTGTACTTTTTCTTGGCCCGTTACTAGGGCATTCTCTTTGTGGGTTGGAAAAGAAGATTGCTTTTTTTTTTTTAGTAGTTTGTTAAAAATGCAAATTCGGTTATTTTTTAATGAATACAGAGTTTCAGTTTTGCAAGATGAAAAGATTTGGGAGGTGGATAGTAGTGCACAACATTGTAAATATACGTAAAGCACTGAACTGTACCCTTAAAAATGGTTAAGATGGTAAATTTTATGTGTATTTTACCTGCCCCCCCCACCCCGAAACCAATGCCTTTTTTTTTTTTTTTGGCCATGTTGGGTCTTCGTTGCTGCATGCGGGCTTTCTCTAGTTGCGGCGAGCGGGGGCTACTCTTCCTTGTGGTGGGCATGCTTCTCATTGCGGTGGCTTATCTTGTTGCAGAGCACGGGCTCTAGGCACACGGGCTTTAGTAGTTGTGGCACTTGGGCCCTAGAGTGCGTGGGCTTCAGAAGTTGTGGCGCGTGGGCTCGGTAGTTGCGGCATGTGGGCTCTAGAGCACAGGTTCAGTAGTTGTGGCACACAGGCTTAGTTGCTACGTGGCATGTGGAATCTTCCCAGACCAGGGATTGAACCCGTGTCCCCTGCATTGGCGGGCGGATTCTTAACCATTGTGCCACCAGGAAGTCCCACTAGTGCTTTTTAAAAATAATTTTTATTGCTTTTTTGAAATATTTAATCCTTGGTTTTGATCCTCAGAATTGACCCACATCCATCAGTCAGGAGTGAGGAGGGGGTACATGAGACTTTTTTGTGCCAGAGACTGTTAGACATTTGAACATAACAAAATCTTCTTTAATCCTCGTAGCAACTGTGAAAGGTAGGGGTTTTATTATCCCTCCTAAAAAAACACCCCTCAGAGAGGTCAACTAACTTGTTTAATACAGACTTGTAGTTACGAAGTGGCAAAACCAGGACAGGAATGGCATACCTCATAAGTAGTGATGGATGTTCATTCCTAAGGATACCTTAGAGTCATGGAATTTCAAACTGGGAAGGGAATTTAGAGGTGTTGAATTCAGCATCTCACCTAATTGAATACTCACCCATAAATGAAACTCAGACAGCTTTGCTTATGCTCATGTTGAAGCATTTGTACCTCCCTGCCCCCAAAGATTTGCTTTGACTCCCTAGTTGAAATTTAACATTGAAAAGCATATGCACATAAACCAGACTCATCCAACAATAACCTGCATTTATAATAATGTATTACCAAAAAGTCAATTATCTATAGGTTTTTCTATCTTACAGGAAATTTCAAGAGCAGGAATGTCCTCCTTCACCAGAACCAACACGGAAAGAAAAAGACAAGAAAGGCTGCCACTGTGTCATTTTCTAAGAATCCCTTGAATTTTAGCTACCAACTGCCAGGAAAAGCCCTCATCTTCTCCTTCTCTCCTTACAGTTTACATCATGTTGGTACCTTTCTAGCCTTAGATAAATGATCACCGTGGTAGCCTTAGACCAAGAAGCTGGCTAATCCTTTCCATGAAGCTGATCCAATGGTCAGTCAAGACAGATTTAAAGGAAACACTAAGGCTGCTTCAAAGATTATCTGATTCCTTTAAAATGGATATCTATATACACAGACACATTCTTTTTTTAAGGGCTTACTTTTAATAGGGATGGATCAGTTTTGGAACCTAAGCTGTTTGCCAAGCTGAAGTCATAGGTTGTGAAATAACTTTTAACTTCTGGAATCATATTGCCTACTGTTACTCTAAATAGAAACATAGGGAGTTTTAAAAAAATGTGAATTTTTGCCTATCTCTAAAAATTTTGATGTCAACTTTAGTTAACCTTAAATACACTGAATTGAATCCACAAAAGTGAGACATCTCAGACCTTTACTGATGCTATAGCCTTTTGTTTTCCAGTGGCCAAAATACCAAAATGCCTACTGTATTTATAGGTTAAAAACTGCGTGTAAAGCCTTTACTATTATTCCTAAAGATAATATTCTGTGTGGCCAAATATTTGGACTCATTCTGGACTTAGGCATTTTAGTGTTCTTGGTTTTTTAATTTAACTCTTTTCACAGCCATGTTGAGAGTAAAAATAAATAATTTCTGTCTGTCTTCCTTTTCAAGTATTTCTGGATAAGGGATTCAAAAAAACTAAAACTGTTTTTGTTTGTAATATAAAATATGGAATTGATCTTTCCAGGGTCAGAGATGATTAATGTTTTGCTATATACTTTTATACATTATTTTCTTATCAAACTAGTTAACAAGTATTTTTATATGTTTGTAAGCAAATATGCTTTCACAGCATACCTTGTGTATATGTAAAGATAAGTATTTAATTCTCACTTCACTTTTAGCTGACAAAGGAAAAAAAGTGAAAACTACAGAAACTGTGGTAGAACCTTACATGCTGTTCTGGTCCTGGTTGTACCCACCTTTGGCCAGTCACATAGCTACTCGAGAAACCTTCCCAATAGAGTACAACAGGATGAGAATCTGAAATCACTTCCGATATCCCCTACTAGATATTGACTGCTATATCAAGTAGTAAATGGTAAAACTTTTAATTGACAATTAGTATAACTGTGGGTGACTTCTGATTTTGTTTTTAATTCTGTGGATTGTGTTTAAACAATTCAAAAGTATGTTCCTGATTTTGAGATACTAAGTGGTATTGCACAGTTGTCACTTTATTGAATGTGTACAACAGTTCCATGAAGATTATAAAGCATACCCTTGTATAGCTTCAGGTGCTAGAATTAAAATCGATCTGTTATCACAAGATGATGCTTGATGACTTGTTATTTTGGTGGTTTATTGAAGGAATGAGTGTTGGAGGAAACTTATTTTCATAGCTCTATGCCTTTTCCTGAGGATTTGAATCTAAGATCAATACTGGATATTTAGTAGGTGAACTTGAAGTGAAATGGCTTGGTGTTTTTAGTGATTTCCTGAATATTTTCTTAAGTCATTGTTTCTTTAACTTTTTCTATGAAGTGCTCCTGACAGAGATTTCTCACTGTAGAGGGGAGAGGAGGGTGAATACATACACATATACTCTCTCTGAGTATGATGCCTAAAACAGCTGAAGCAAAGCACACAAATTTATTTGAATGTTAATTAAAATTACTGCCCAGGAAGATACCACATTTATCCCCTGGCTTTTGGTGCTATAGCACTATCTTGTATCCTTGTTAGTACTTTCAGTTGGAGAAGTTTTTTTTATTTATCATTGGTAACTTCAGATAATAAGAGATAGTCTATACAACATTCATATTTAGTGGGAAACCTTTTATTTTGTTCTGAGTAGATGGTTTATAACCAAGCAGCCTAAAAGTTAAATTTTGTTATCTCAGTTTACTTTTTTTCTCTCTGTGCTTTACTTTGGATAATTTTTATTCCTACATCTTCAAGTTCCCTAATGTTTTCTTCTGCAGTTATTCAATCTGCTGTTAATCCCATCCAATGAATTTTTCATTTCAGACCTGATGTTTTTTCCTCCTGTAGAAGTCCTGTTTTTTAAAAAATATATCTTCTGTTTCTTTCCTCATTATGTTCATGTATTTCTCTTATCCAGCCCCTCTCAATTGAGTTCCCAGAGAATTGGGTCTAATGCCTTATCTGTTGTATGTAGTGAATTAACTTCTGTGCATCTGGAATGGTTCTAGCTGTGTATCATCCTTGGGAGAATTGAGAAAATAATCCCTCAAATAACTTTTTGTACTGCTTAATTCTCTTGCAGAACCCTGGTTGAGAAAGGCTGCTTTGAATATTTGAACATGGTTACAATAGCTGTTTAACATCCTTGTCTGCTGATCATGTCTATAAGTTTTGGATCTATTTCTATTGACTGATTTTTCTCTAGTTATGGTCTCATTTTCCTGCTCCTTCACATGTCTAGTAAGTTTTTATTGATATTAGATGCTGGACATTGTGTATTTTATGTTGTTGGGTGCCTAGATTTTGTTGCTTTCATCTAAAGATTCTTGGGCTTTGTTCTGGTAGTCAGTTAATTTATTTGTAGTTGTTTGATCCTTTCAAGGCTTGTTTTTTAAGCTTCATGCAGACTCAAGTAGCTTTTTTCCCAGGATAGTTTAGCTCCACTGCTAAGGTGTGGCCTTTTTGGGGTCTCTACTGAATGCCCTGTGTAATCACTGAGGACTCCAGTTTGGCTCATGGGAACTCAGACAATTCCCAGCCCCATATGAGCTCTGGGGAACCATTCTATTCGCAGCTCCTGTGTCATTCTTTCCCTAGCCTCCTGGAGTTTCACCCTATACATGCATATGTTAATATTTAGCAAAGCCTCGTTGACCCTCTGCATATTTTTGGAGCTCTTTCTCTGTTTGGCTCTCTCCCCTCCAGAACTTTGTCCTGCAGCTTTCAGCTGCTTCAAACTCCCTGATCTCCAGTGTCTGTCTTTTTAGCTCAGGGAAACATTTGTGACCTGCTTGGAATCCCCTATCCCCTCTGCAATCTGGAATGTGTCTCTAGGCAGAGAGCCAGGACAGTCTTAAGGTTTAGTTTATTTGTTTTTCTTCCGTCAGGGATTGTGGTCCTGTGCTGCCTGGTGTATAATGTTTGAAAACAGTTGTTTCACATATTTACTCTAGTTTTCTGATTGTCTAAGGTAGGAGGGTAAAATGTGGTTCATGCTACTCCACGACTGGAAGCTGAGGTCGTTCGCATTTGATTTCCATCATATAATCAGAGGTACCTTGTAGCCATCAATCTATGACTTGAAATCTTTTCTCACAGAGAATGGCCAGTCTCGTGACACGAATATTCCTTGTCTGTGTGGCCATTGTGTTTTCCTCTCTAGCTTGGGGGCCGGCAAACTTTTTCTCTAAAGGGCCCGTTCGTAAGTAGCACCTTGGGCTTTGCAGGCCATGTGGTTTTTGTCCCAGCCCCTTAGCTCTACCACTGTAGTGCCAAAGCAGCCATAAACAATGTATAAATGAAAGAATGTGGCTGTGTTCCAATGAAAACTTATTTGTGGACACTGAAGTTGGTATTTCATATAATTTTCTTTCTTCTTCCTTTTTTTCTTTAAATTATTTATTTGGCTGCACCAGGTCTTAGTTGCGGCACGCAGGATCTTCCTTGCGGCACGTAGTATCTTTCAGTTGGGGCCCACGGGCCCACACGATTGCACACGCGATCTTTTAGTCGCGGCCTGCAGGATCTAGCTCCCTGACCAAGGTTCGAACCTGGGCCCCCAGCATTAGGAGCACGGAGTCTTAGCCACTGGACCACCAGGGAAGTCGCCATGTCATTTTCGTGTGTCATGAAATATTAATCTTTTGAATTCTTTTCAAAAATTCATTTAAAATTGTAAAGATAATTCTGTACAAAAACAGATGGCAGACTGGATATGATCTGTGGGCCATGGTTTGCCAATCCTGCTCTTTAGCACATTTAGCATTTGAAATTACACTCCCAACTTCAGATTCTCTTATGAATGTGGAAATTCTTTCAAGCAGGATTTCCTGAATTAACAGTCATGAATTTCTGTCCTAGGAATTTTCTCCCTATATTGTTTGTTTAGGGCTTTACAGTGTTTCAGAGTTGAACATTATGCTCTATTGACACACCTCTTACACTGATGATTCTCTAAATTTGGGACTTAAGAGTTTTGTTTTATATATATATACTTTATCCTTTGACTATTAAAATTCAGTGTAACAGGGCTTCCCTGGTGGCGCAGTGGTTCAGAGTCCGCCTGCCAATGCAGCGGACACGGGTTCGTGCCCCGGTCCGGGAAGATCCCACATGCCGCGGAGTGGCTGGTCCTGTGAGCCATGGCAGCTGAGCCTGCGCGTCCAGAGCCTGTGCTCCGCAACGGGAGAGGTCACGACAGTGAGAGGCCCACGTACTGCAAAAAAAAAAAAAAAAAAAAAATTCAGTGTAACAAAGTTGTATATACTTAAGGTCTAACTTGTTCCTCCTCTAACTGTTCGTCACCACTTGGTTTGATTTCTTTCTTTCCCATTCCTATACATAGTGATGCCATTGAACAGGTAACCGGCAGGTAAATGGGAGATGATGATAAAGTGATCACTTTTCAATATCATTCAAACACTTAAAGGTACTTAATCAGTGACTGCTTATAAAGTTTCAAAGTACTTTTTAGAAAAAAGGCATTTTAATTTTTTTTAAATTTTATTGGAGTATAGTTGATTTACAATGTTGTGTTAGTTTCAGATGTACAGCAAAGTGATTGTTACACATACATTTATTCTTTTTTAGATTCTTTTCTCATATAGGTTATCACAGAATACTGAATAGAGTTCCCTGTGCTATACAGTAGGTCCTTGTTGGTTATCCATCTTACATATAGTAGTGTGTATATGTTCATCCCGAGCTCCTGATTTGTATCTCCCCACCAAGTTTCCCCTTTGGTAGTCATAAGTTTATTCTTGATACCTGTAAGTCTGTTTCTGTTTTATAAGTAAGTTCATTTGTACCATTTTTAAAAAATGAGATTCCACATATGAGTGATATCATATGATATTTGTCTTTCTCTGTTTGAATTACTTCTCTTAGCATGATAATCTCTAGGTCTATCCATGTTGCTGCAAACGGCATGATTTCATTCTTTTTTATGGCTGAATAATATTCCATTGTATATATGTACCACATCTTCTTTATCCATTACTCTGTCAATGGACATATAGGTTGCTTCCATGTCTTGGCTTGTATAATAGTGCTGCAGTGAACATTGGGGTGCATGTATCTTTTCGGATTATGGTTTTCTCTGCGTATATGCCCAGGAGTGGGATTGCTGGATCATATGGTAGTTCTGTTTTTAGTTTTTTAAGGAACCTCCATAGTGTTCTCCATAGTGGTTGTACCAATTTACATTCCCACCAACAGTATAGGAGGGTTCCCTTTCCTCCACATCCTCTCCAGCATTTATTGTTTGTAGACTTTTTGATGATGGCCATTCTGATCGGTGTGAGGTGATACCTCATTGTAGTGTTGATTTGCATTTCTCTAATAATTAGTGATGTTGAGCATCTTTTCATGTGCTTTTGGCCATCTGTATGTCTTCTTTGGAGAAATGTCTACTTAGATCTTCTGCCCATTTCTTGATTGGGTTGTTTGTGTATTTTTTGACTTGGAGCAGGATGAGCTGTCTGTATATTTTGGAGATTAATCCCTTGTCGGTTGCTTCATTTGCAGATATTTTCAACTCATTCTGTGGGTTGTCTTTTCATTTTGTTTATGGTTTCCTTTGCTTTTAAGTCTAATTAGGTCCCATTTGTTTATTTTTGTTTTTATTTTCATTACTCTAGGAGGTGGGTCAAAAAAGATGTTGCTGCGATTTATGTCAAAGAGTGTTCTGCATATGTTTTCCTCCAAGAGTTTTATATTTTTATAGTGTCTGACCTTACATTTAGGTCTTTGATCCATTTTGTGTTTATTTTTGTGTTTGGTGTCAGGGAGTGTTCTAATTTCATTCTTTCACATGTAGCTGTCCAGTTTTCCCAGCACCACTTATTGAAGAGACTGTCTTTTCTCCATTGTATATTCTTGTCGCCTTTGTCGTAGATTAATTGACCATACATGTGTGGATTTATTCCTGGGCTTTCTATCCTGTTCCATTGATCTAATATATTTCTGTTTTTGTGCCACTACCATACTATTCTGATGACTGTAGATTTGTAGTATAGTCTGAAGTCAGGGAGCCTAATTCCTCCAGCTCCGTTTTTCTTTCTCAAGATTGTTTTAGCTATTTGGAGTTTTTTGTGTCTCCATATAAATTTAAAAATTTCTTCATTCTAGTTCTGTGGAAAATACCATTGTAATTTGATAGGGATTGCATTGAATCTGTAGATCGCCTTGGGTAGTATAGTAATTTTGACAATATTGATTCTACCAATCCAAGAACATGGTGTATCTTTCCATATGTTTGTGTCATCTTCGATTTCTTTCACCAGCGTTTTATAGTTTTCAGAGTGCAGGTCTTTTGTCTCCTTAGGTAGGTTTATTCCTAGGTATTTTATTCTTTTTGATGCAGTGGTAGATGGGATTGTTTCCTTAATTTGTCCTTCTTATCTTTTGTTGTTAGTGTATAGGAAGATGCAACAGATTTCTGTGTATTAATTTTGTATCCTGAAACTTCACTGAAATCAATGAGCTCTAGTAGTTTTCTGGTAGCATCTTTAGATTTTCTATGGGTAGTATCATTTCATCTGCAAACAGTGACTGCTTTACTTGTTCTCCAATTTGGATTCTTTTTATTTCTTCTCTGATTGCCATGGCTAGGACTTCCAAAACTGTGTTGAATAGAAGTGGTGACAATGGACATCCTTGCCTTGTTCCTGATCTTAGAGGGAATGCTTTCAGCTTTTCATCGTTGAGAATGGTGTTAGCTTTGGGTTTGTCATATATAGTCTTTATTATGTTAAGGTAGGTTCCCTCTGTGCCCACTTTCTGGAGAGTTTTTTCATAAATGGGTGTTGAATTTTGTCAAAAGCTTTTCCTGCATCTATTGAGATGACCATATGGTTTTTATTCTTCAGTTTGTTAATGTGGTGTATCACACTGATTGATTTGCAGATACGGAAGAATCCTTGCATCCCTGGGATAAATCCCACTTGATCTTAGTGTATGATCCTTTTAATGTATTGTTGGATTTGGTTTGCTAATATTTTGGTCAGTATTTTTATGTCTGTGTTCATCAGTGATATTGGCCTGTACTTTTCTTTTTTTGTGGTATCTTTTGTTGTGGTATCAGGGTAATGGTGGCCTCATAGAATGAGTTCAGAAGTGGTCCTTCCTCTGCAGTTTTTGAAAGAGTTTCAGAAGGATAGGTGTTAACCCTTTTCTAAATGTTTGATAGAATTCACCTGTGAAGCCATCTGGTCCTGGACTTTTGTTTGTTGGGAGTTTTTATTTTTAATTAATTAATTAATTATTTTTTGGCTGTGTTGGGTTTTCATTGCTGTGCGCGGGCTTTCTCTAGTTGCGGCGAGTGGGGACTACTCTTCATTGTGGTGTGTGGCCTTCTCATTGTGGTGGCTTCTGTTGTTGTGGAGCATGGGCTCTAGGCACGTGGGCTTCAGTAGTTGCAGCACGTGGGCTCAGTAGTTGCAGCTTGTGGGCTCTAGAGTGCAGGTTCAGCTGTTCTGCAGCATGTGAGATCTTCCCGGACCAGGGCTCAAACCTGTGTCCCCTGCATTGGCAGGCAGATTCTTAACCACTGAGCCACCAGGGAAGTCCCTCTTGGGAGTTTTTTAATCACGGTTTCAGTTTCAGTATTATGATTGGTCTGTTCATATATTCTTCCTGGTTCAGTCTTGGGAGATTGTTCCTTTCTAAGAAATTGTCCATTTCTTCTAACTTGTCCATTTTATTGGCATAGAGTTGTTTGCAGTAGTCTCTTATGATGTTTTGTGTTTCTGTGGTGTCAGTTGTAACTTCTCCTTTTTCATTTCTAACTTTATTGATTTGAGTCCTCCCTTTTTTTCTTGATGAGTCTGGCTGAAGGTTTATCTATTTTGTTTATCTTCTCAAAGAACCAGCTTTTTGTTTCATTGATCTTTGCTATTGTTCTCTTCATCTTTATTTCATTTGTTTCTGCTCTGATCTTTATGATTTCTTTCCTTTCAAAACTTTGGGTTTTGCTTGTTCCTCTTTCTCTAGTTACTTTAGGTATAGGGTTAGGTTGTTTATTTGAAGTTTCTCTTGTTTCCTGAGGTAAGATTGTATTGCTATAAACTTCCCTCTTAGAACTGCTTTTCTTGTGTCCCATAGGTTTTGGATCGTTGTGTTTTCGTTGTGATTTTTCTCTAGGTATTTTGTGATATCTTTGATTTCTTCAGTGATCCACTGACTGTTTAGTAACATATTGTGTAGCCTCTATGTGTTTGTGTTTCTTACAGCTTTTTTCCTGTAGTTGACTTCGGATCTCATAGCATTGTGGTCAGAAAAGATACTTGATGTGATTTCAATTTTCTTAAATTTATTGAGGCTTGATTTGTGGCCCACGATGTAATCTGACTTGGAGAATGTTCCATGTGCTCTTGAGAAGAAAGTGGATTCTGCTGTTTTTGGATGGAATGTTCTATAAATATAAATTAAGTCCATTCAGTCTAATGTATCTTTTAAGGCCTGTGTTTCCTTATTGATTTTCTGTCTGGATGATCTGTCCATTGATGAAAGTGGGGTGTTAAAGTCACCCACTATGATTGTGTTACTGTTGAGTTCTCCTTTTATGGCTGTTAGCATTTGCCTTATATATTGAGGTGCTCCTGTGTTGGGTGCATATGTATTTACAATTGTCATATCTTGTTCTTGGCTTGATCCCAGGATCTTTATGTGCTGTTCTTTTTTGTCTGTTGCAACATTCTTTATTTTAAAGTCTATTTTGTCTGATAATGAGTATTGCCACTCCAGCTTTCTTTTGATTTACATTTGCATAGACACCTTTTTTCCATCCCCTCACTTTCAGTCTGTATGTGTCCCTTGATCTGAAGTGGGTGTCTTATAGACAGCATATATATGGGTTTGTTTTTGTATCCATTCAGCCAGTCTGTGTGTTTTGGTTGGAGCATTTAATCCATTTACATTAAAGATAATTATCGATATGAAGGTTCTTTTTGCCATTTTGTTAATTGTTTTGGATTTGTTTTGGAAGTCTTTTTCTTCTCTGTTTTTGTGATTTGGTGTCTGTCTTCAGTGATGTGTTTAGATTGCTTTTTCTTTTTTGTGTGTGTATTTAACATAGATTTTTGGTTTGTGGTTCCCTTGAGGTTTTGATATAGCAGTCTATATATAAACAAGACTGTTTCAAGTTGCTGATCTCTTCATTTCAAACGCATTTCCAATATCCTGCATTGGTACTCTCCTCACGATTGCTGGTTTTGAAACTATATTTGTGTGGATGATTTCCTACCTTTACTTTATATTTGCCTTTACCAGTGAGCTTTCTCATTCATAATATTCTTGACTCTAGTTTTGGCTTTTTATTTTCCGCCTAGAGAAGTTCCTTTAGTATTTGTTGTAATGCTGGTTTGGTGGTGCTGAATGCTCTTAGCTTTTGCTTGTCTGTAAAACTTTTGATTCTCCATCGAATCTGAATCAGAGTCTTGCTGGATAGAGGATTGTTGGTTGTAGTTTCTTCCCTTTCATCACTTTAATCGTTCACTCCCTTCTGGCTTGTAGCGTTTCTGCTGAAAAATCAGCTGATAACCTTATGGGGGTTCCCTTGTATGTTATTTGTTGCTTTTCCCTTGTTGATTTTAATATTTTTTTCTTTGTCTTTAATTTTTGTCAGTTTGATTAATATGTGTCTTGGCATGTTCCTCCTTGGGTTTATCTTGTGTGGAACTCTCTGCACTTCCTGGACTTGAGTGAGTGATTCCTTTCTTATGTTAGGGAAGTTTTCGACTCTAATCTCTTCAAATATTTTCTCAGGCCCCCCTCTCTCTCTTTTCTGGGACCCCTATAATGCGAATGTTCGTGTATTTAATGTTGTCCTAAAGGTCTCTGAGACTGTCCTCATTTCTTTTCATTCTTTTTTCCTTATTCTTTTCTGTGGAAATGATTTACACCATTCTGTCTTTCAGCTCACTTATTTTCTGCCTCAGTTACTCTGCTATTGACTCCTTCTAGTGTATTTTTGATTCCAGTTATTGTATTGTTCATCTGTTTGTTCTTTAAATCTTCTAGCTCTTTGATAAACACTGCTTGTAATTTCTCAGCCTGTGCCTCCATTCTTTTTCCAAGATCTTGGATCATCTTTACTATCATTACTGTAAATTATTTTTCAGGTAGGTTGCCTGTCTCCACCTCATTTAGTTGTTCTTGTGAGTTTTTATCTTGTTCCTTCGTCTGGAATATATTTCTCTGTCATCTCATTTTGTCTGAGTTTCTTTGTGGTCTCCTTTCCGCTGGCTGGAGGATCATAGTTCCTCTTGCTTCTGGTGTCTGCCCTTTGGTGGGTGAGGTTGGTCTAGGGGCTTGTGCAGGCTTCCTGGTGGGAAGGACTGCTGCCTGTGGGCAGAGCTGTGTTAAGGGATGTGCTTATAGGTAGCTGTGAGCTCAGTGTGGCGTTAGGCACCCTGTCTGCTGATGGGTGGGGCTGTGTTCCTATCCTGTTGGTTGTTTGGCCTGAGATCTTGCAGCACTGGAACCTGAGTAGGGCCAGGTCTTGATGCCAAAATGGCAACCTTCAGGAGAGCTCACACCTATCAGTATTCTCTGGGGCTTTTGCCACTGGTGTCCTTGCCCCCCCGCAGTGAGCCACAGTGGATCCCTGCCTCCCCCGGATACCCTCCAAGACTCGTAAGTAGGTCCAGCCTTGGCTTCTATGGAGTTACTGCTTTGTGCTGGGTCCCAGTGTACGTGAAACCTTGTGTGTGCCCTCCAAGAGTGGAGTCTGTGTTTCCCCCAGTCCTGTGGGCCTCCTGCACTCAAGTCCTGCTGGGCTTCAAAGCTAAATGCCTTGGGAATTCCTCCTCCTGATGCCAGACCCTTAGGCTGGGGAGCCTGATGTGGGGCTCAGGACTCTTACTCTTGTGGGAGAATCTCTGTGATATGATTATTTTCCAGTTTGTGGGTCGCCCATCCAGCAGGCATGGGATTTGATTATGTCATGAAAGTGCCCCTCCTGCTGTGGCTTCTAAAAGCATTTTAATTTGAACAGATTTCTTTGTGTAAGGCTTTATTGGGTGTTCTGGGGAATGGATAGATTTCCTTCCTACAAATTACTCAGTGTCTAGTGGAGGAAGATGCAGAGTGACAAAAACAAATGCCGAGAGGGCAGAGTTAAGGCAGAGTTTGAGGAGTGTGCAGAAAGTTCTCAGGTCCAGCAGAAGTGATACTTTATATTCCTCCTAGAAAATCTGAGAGAGCTTTGCTTCTTAATTAGAAGTGATGTTTTCGCTGGAGCTTGACAGATTGGTAGGCTTTGAGGTGGGAAGAGAGGAGAAGAGTGAGGTGTGGAATGGCTGGGGAAAAGCCTGGGCAGAAGCACAGAGCTGGCAGCATGCAGGGTGTATTCTGGGATTGGAACCTTAATCTAAAAGGATTTTAATGCAGTGGGGAAAAAATTACAGAGTAGACTGGGCTTGGGTTGTGGAGGGCTTTAAATATGACGGCCCTTCTGTATATAATGGGAACCTGCCAAGGTTTCTGAACA
Organism: Aethalodelphis obliquidens; assembly: GCF_003676395.1. Taxonomy (NCBI): domain Eukaryota; kingdom Metazoa; phylum Chordata; class Mammalia; order Artiodactyla; family Delphinidae; genus Aethalodelphis; species Aethalodelphis obliquidens. The sequence continues at coordinate 31,214,363 of NW_020837958.1, forward strand.
GGGAGTGCCCGACTTCAGTCTAGTGTAGTACGCATGATGGACAGGTATGGAGTTAAGGAGGGGTGGTTAGATGAGAGGTTATTGGAATTATGGAGTCTGTTCTCTTTCCATTTGTTCTGCTACTTTTGTCTAACCCCTCTGTCTCACACCCACGTTATTGCAGTAGTCTGTGAAGTAGTCTTTATTTCCACTTTGCCCCCACAAAGCCGTTCCTTCAGTAGTCAAAGGGATCTTTTTTAGACCATAAATTAAATGTTACACTGCTGCTTAAAATCTGTCATCATCTAAATGCACTTGGACTAACATCTGAATCCCTCCCCATAGTGTACAAGGAAACCTTCTGCAGGATGTGTCATCTTCCTGCCTCTCACATTCAAGCTGACTTGCTCTCTCACACCCTAGCACTGGCGGAGTATTTTCCAAGTCATTTGCTTCCCTTGACTGTTGCCATTAGCTGTTTCACCCTTTTGCTCCTGGCTTAGGTGCCACCTCAGAGAGCCCTCTTTGACCACCCCATTCTAATTCCACACTGCCCTGTATTTACTTCATGACACTTACCCACCTGTGATTATTTTGTCTGTCTTGTCTGACCTGTACCTTAATATCATAAGCTCTGTGAGGGCAGAACTGTGTCTTTTGGGTTTACTGCTTTACCCACTTTGCCTGGCGTGTGCAGAAAACCATTTGATGAATGGATAAGGAGCACAGGCAACCTTCTGGTGATAGAAATAAAATATATGGTGATTGTGGCAGTTACATACAGCGTTAGTCCAGAAGGCACTGGGGAATGGGGACCGGAGCATGAAAGAAGAGGCGGGGGGTAAAAATGCAGATTTGGAATTGATCTATTTTGAGCTAATGATTGAGGAGGTGGGAGTGGATTGAGATAGAAGGTGTGTTTGAGAGGTCCAGGGTAACACTTTTGGGGAGAATGAACACTTAGGAAATTAAAAGATGAAAAGGCAGGAAAAAGCCAAGAGAAGCAGCCCATAATTGGAAAGACCCAGGAGACTATTGTCAAGGAAGCTGAGGGGTGGTAAAGAGCTTTGAGTGCTGTGCAAGGACTGGGGGGTAAGGGGCAGCAGTGCAGGTTTAGAGGTTGCTGATGAGTTCGAGAGATTTGTTTTGGTCAGTCTGCTTGGGGGACCAGATCATAGTGGGTTGTGGTGTGATTGGAGGAAAAGGAAGTGGGGGCAGTAAGTTTGGGTTACTACTCATAGAAATTCTGTGGCAAAGTCAGAGGGTGATGGGGCAGTTGAATTGCTTGATAGGGTAGGATGTTAGAGGCATAAGAAGAAGAGCCAGTGCAGGGCACTCGGTCATAGACACGTAGGTATGCGAGTCTGGAAGCAGCTATTACTGTTTAGGTACAGAAGCATTTGAGAGATTCAGAAGCTTGTGGTTCGCAGGCTTTCTGACTGGTGTGGCGTCGTGCAGTGCCGCTCAGACTGAGGTAAAGGGCCCGTTTAAAAAATGTTTAACCTTCACCATCGTGGAATGATACAATTTCCTAATGTAATACAAAACATGAACTGTTAGAAAAATAATCATACTCTCGGATATTGTGGCAATATCAAATTACTATAAAAGTTTCTGAATGCTTCTAATTTCTCTCATTGTAGGATGGTAACGAACAGTTTGTGGATGCTCCCAGGCTGCGGTCTCTCTTTCAGTAGCACTAATGTAGTAGGTGAGGGAGCAGGAGATCCAGGTGTTTTTCTTGAGTGGCCCACCTGAGTTCTTAGATGGGCTAGTGAGTTCCAGGTTAAGATCACCCAGTAGGAGTCACATGCTAACACTAGCAAAAAGTAGAGACTCTACTTTTATAAACTCCAAGTGGAGTAAACAAGTCAGTAGCCTTGAATAAGATGTTGGCCCCTTTCCCTTCTAATACTTAAAATTACTTGAAGTAAAAGAAAACTGTATAAACATATAACAGTTAAACTATGAGGATTATTACCTTGAATAGGAGTACTGTTAAAATACGAGAACTTTTACCAATCAGTTCTAAAGCCAGGAAGTAGTTAAAGCACACATTCTGAGTTTTATGAAGAATTCAGAGCAATATGAGAAAGTGATAATGATAGATAATGAATGCTATCTTCCGTTACGACATTACGTCGAGTGAAAAGTCTGGAATCGCGTTTTGCTCTGATGATGGCGGGGTAGAAGTACTGCATGTGTATTTTATTGGTCAGGACACTTAGAGTCATAAGTGATAGAAATGCAGCTCAAGCCAGCTTTAGCACAAAGTGGGCATTTCTCGGTTTATGAGGAAGCAGGGGACTGGCGGGGTAAAACACATTCAGTGAAACTACTGCCAGGTTACCATCAGAACTCACTCTCAGGATGGGAACTGGCTAATTGTGGAGGTGGGGGAGAGAAACCCTTCAGTGTAAGAAAGCTTGTGACCAAGCCTGAGGCCAGAAAAGGTAAAACAACAGCAGTGGTTTGAAGCCAGGCTACCCGTGCTTAACTGTTGTACAACTCCTTCCTCGGCCCGACAGAGCGTACTGACAGTATTTCTAAAGCAGGGATGCCATCATTTAAATTTGACATTTTAGTACAGACCTTTTGCTCACAGATTTCAAAAGATTTAAATTGGAAAATTGTCTTCATGCTCACTAGCATTCAGCTGCTGTTTATAGTTTGTTACGGTATCTCACTCTTTTTCAAAAGGGACTATTTTCATTCATTCTCCCTGCTTTGGGCAATATGAAAACAAAATGAATTGTCTGTTTTGAAAATTAATAGCACCAAAGAGTGCAATGTCTTGTCTTCTGTGACTCTGTGTTGTAATTAGAGATTAAACTTTTATATTTAGTCTTATTTGGACAATACTGTCCATTTCTTTAGGATATAAATATTTAACTCGGGGGAAAAAGGACTGCACAGTCCTAGTACAGTTTAATATTTAACTCCTTTAAACTGAAACATGGGCTGTTAGGTCACAGAAGTAATTTGACATTGCGAATTTTTGTCTTGCCGTTTTAGGCATGGACTTGACCTGGACTAAGTTTCTGGAGAATTGTTGTCATGTGAGAATGTGTACGTATCCTTACTTCCTGGACGAAGTACACAGACCTTGACTATGCCTAAAACACGTTTCATACACAAAGTTCAAATTAAAAAAAGCACAAAATTGTTTAAATTTTTTCAGTTCTGGGTCTGAAGAAGCCCAGGCTTTATTCTTATTTGCTACAACAGATTTCCTTCAAATCATGCATTGGCAAGGTGACAGGTGAGTGACCCCATGTGTGGTGGGGAATATATCGCTGAACTTATTTTCATCTTAAAAATGTGGATGTAAATTGGAGTCCAAGTGGTTTGGCATTGATAAAAAAAAATATACACAACAATTATAGTTCTTTATATGGCAATTTTAAACTGGGTGTCTTATGATCTGTTTACTATCTCAGGTATCTCAAGTCCAAACAAATTTCATTTTTGTAGTAAAGTCTTTATTTCCAAAATGATTGGTTAGCCGGAGAAACTATAAACCACCTAACACAAGACTTTGGTAAGAAAGATCTGATGTTTCTTAAAAATTCCCCCTTGCAAACAAAAAAAGAGTTAACACTTATGTAACAAGAAACATGTTACGCATTCTCAGCCATTAACCAGGTGCCTGGTTTTAAGTCTCCAAAATTTGGATTAAAAATGGGACCAAATAAGAACATGAGATACTAGGGTGGCTTGTCCTTAGAGTTACTTAGGAATTGCCATTATATGGAACTTTGATGATTTTCATGGGTTGAGAGGAAGGATGCGTCTGGGTAGCTAAGAGTAGTGTTGCAAAAGCGAGCAGATTCTGTATCAGGACTTTTTTTTGTCCAAGTAGAACTTAAACTTCTTATTTCTTTAAATTTTGTGCTGCTTTGTGGGAGGAGAAAGCAGTTCACTTAAGGATTTAAAAAATAGCGTTGGAAACAACTCAAACCTCCAGAGAGCTCAGGAATTGGTAAGAGTGGTCCCTCCAGAATGAGGGTGCAAAAGGCATATCCTTTGCTGACTGTGATTGAAATGGAAACAATTGTTAAAAAGACCCAACCTTCTGAACACTGAATTAGTTTAAAACTAAAACACAAAAGACAGACCCAATGAGTTTTTTATTGAACAGTCTCTCTTGTGTTTGTTAAAGAAAATAGTACAGATTCAAGGCTATAGCATATATATATGTTGTGTTTGGAATATCCTGATGTGTTTAATGCAGATTCTTAAAGTAGTGTATTCAAAGCAATGTATGCATCTCATCCACGGTACATATTTGGATTAAGCACGATAAGGCGGCCTGCAACAGAAATGAAACGGTAATTTTAACAATGAATGAGTAACAACTGCTGATGGACGCAACTCGGTAAAATGACCTTTTACACTAATGCTTGATAGTCAGTCTCCCTGCATTTGGTGTGCTTATGAGTGCTCGGAAGGGGATGGAAAACCATGATCTTTCCCTATGGTTGTGTCAGAGGACCAGACCCCTGGTGTGGAGGGCTGACATAGGTTTGACTTCCCACCAGATTTTACGGCCAAGCTTGATTCTGCAACATTCCTTCCTCCCTAGATTTGTCGTCTTTCTTGGCCTCTGAAACACTTTTTCTAAGAAGCCCTCTCAAGTACAGAGATAGTATTTCTGTTGAAGGACTGGCTTGGTGGGCTGCAGACAGATTTAACAAAATGTTTGCATAACTGAAAAAATGTTTTCTTGTTAAAAACCGGTTTGAGAACTTAAAAGTCTGTGTTGGAAGATTTTAAAAACTCAGGTTTGGGACTGCTATAGAGGCTAGTTTTGCTGCCTTGGCCTTGGTTCTAGTCAGGATCTAATATCAGAAGGTTCGTAAGGCTGGCTTCCTAAGAGAATTGTGTCCAAAAAAACCCCAAAAAGAAGGGAAAAATGATTTCTAGACTTAGTACCTTTTACCTCAGGTGTAAGAACTGGTTACCTTATGTTCAAATAAAGCAGCCATCATTTCTTTCCTCTGGGGCATCAAGAACCAATATTAGGGGTTGAGATACATACGCATTTCTCGGTGAAAGAAGAAAAGCCACCCACCATCAGTGCTTCTCTTCATGTCTGCCAGCTGTTTTCCCCAAGAACTGTTGATGACTGAGGAGACTCAACAACGGGCCCTAAAGTTCCACTAAATGAGAAGAGACGAGCAAACAATAGTTTCCTGCAAGAGGGAGCAGGCCAGACGAGAATGAGGGGAATCTGCACTCCACCTGACGGGGACTGTCTCCCACATGCTGCGCCCCGGCACCAGGCACAGAGTCATCTGCAGACAGTTGCCTCTCCGTGTGCAGGAGGCCAGGGTCTCTTTCCTGCCACCCAGGTGGGTGCTCCAGAGGGACACGTTTCCATTCAGTACAGGTGGCTGACACTACTCCTGCTGGATGAGGGCTGGCTGAGGATGAGGGAGCACCCCCTCAGTCTGTGCCCACCAAGAAGTGTACAGAAGGATGTCCCTGGCATCCACAAGACTACTGGGCAGACCACACTGCAGAAATGAAAACTAGTGTACACGATTTAAATTGCCTTAAACAAACAAGCAAACAAACAATCCAGCCATTGGTGACTCTGAGGGGTCTAGAGTGCAGCCCTGGGAAACGTGTACCCTTGTTAACACGGGTGGACATGGCATGCTCTGATCTCCTTCTTGTCTTTGCAGCTGGTAAACTGGGAGCTTTTGAACCTTTTCTTGACAGTCATGTAGCGTTCCTGGATCCCGCCTCCACACAGTTTGGTGCATTCTGACCAGGCTGTCCATGGGCGCATCCTGCAGCCTGAAAGCATGAGAAGACCTGGTTAGGCCAGCAGACATGAGGAAAGAACAAGGAAGCTGAACTCTAGTAAACAGCTGTCAAACTTAGTTGGTTGTCTGGGCTTTTCTGCTCTTGTATGTAACGATTTGTTGAATTAAATAATGGCTAGAGTCCTTATTAGGGACTGTTAGCTTATACGTGACAGACTGCAGAAATTGGCCATAAATACTTTGCAGCTCTTCCCCATCGAGGGGCAGAGTCTGCTTCTCCACCTCTTGAATCTGGGCTTGGCTCTATGACTTGCTTTTGGCCAATGGGACATGAGCAAACATGGCTTGAAAAAAGTTGTCGGGAACCTTTCCACCACTATGTGAGCAAGCCTGGCTATCTGCTGGAGAGACCGAGTGGAGAGAGACTCCAGAAACACAGGTGAGGCCAATCTAGACCTTCCAGCCCCAGCTGAGCCACCACCTGACAGTAGCGACTTGTTTGTTTTGGGGTGGCTTGTTAATGCTGCAGCCACTCACGGAGCAGTTAACCACTCTCTCTTACGCTTTGCTCCCCCAGGTACTTAGCCTCTCAAGTACTAAGTTAACTCAGGTACAATTGATTATTTTTCCTGTGTAAATAGACATGACTTTCTCAAAGAAAACTTTCCTGACCCCAAGGTTAGATCTTTAAAAAAAAAAAAAACAGTGCTTCCATAGCACTCTATACATTACTCCATTGTAGATCCAATTAATTACATTTATGATTATCCAGTCAATACTACGCTGAGTTTTATGTCATACTGCCTGCCTGGAACATAGTTGGGCATAATGTTTGTTGACTGGCCAACTGACTGCCATGTGCAATAGACAACTTTTTTTTTTTTTTGCGGTACGCAGGCCTCTCACTGTTGTGGCCTCTCCCGTTGCGGAGCACAGGCTCCGGACGCGCAGGCTCAGCGGCCATGGCTCACGGGCCCAGCCGCTCCGCGGCATGTGGGATCTTCCTGGACCGGGGCACGAACCCGTGTCCCCCGCATCGGCAGGAGGACTCTCAACCACTGCGCCACCAGGGAAGCCCTAGACAACATTTTGATATGGGAACAGCTCCCTAGTGGAAAGATAGTGAACTTCAGGTAGCTCCGCATATCTGCACTTCTCTAGTCCTAGATGGAGCTGTAATGTCTTAAGGAAGAGAAGAGAAAAGAAAAAAAAAAGGGGTAATTTGAGCTGCACCTTTAAAAATAGAAACCCATTAACCTTCACTTATATGCGGCACCTTCCTTACCCACTCCAGGGAATCCAAAGACTATCAACTGGCCTGGACCCAAGACTGAGCGCGGATCTCCCCAGCTACCATTTCACCATTTTGCTGATGACGTTGCACTCTTGGCTTGGATCAGCTTATTCAGCAGTGAAGCTCTAGGTGGGATCTTTTTTTTTTTTTTTAAAGTCCTGGAACTCCTTCAGTTATGCAGGAGGAGGGGGACACACAATCTCTCTCCTGGGCTACAGAGAAAACTTAACCAGCCTCTGTGCCTCTGTTTTTGCCACCTCCAAACCACTCAGCACAGGCCTGTTAAAGTCACGCTGTTGCTTAAAACCTTCACCTACAGAATCAAGTCATCAGCAGGCCTTTCATGGTCTGGTCCCTACCCTACCTCTCCAGCTTGGTTTCCTGCCCCCCCCCCCCCGGCCATACTCTGTGTTCTTTCTGCCTTCCACTTACTACTTGAACATATCTTGTTCTTTGGTATCTCAGTGCCATTGTAATGACTACTCCTGCTGCCTGGGATGCCCTTGTTTTACTGGCAAACTCCTACAAGTTCTTCCAGACCCACTCTGCTTTGATATCTCCCTGAACGCCAGCCTCACACTTGGCAGTACCTGGAAACTGGTCCCCATCGGACTCCTCCCTCAGCTGCTCACTCCTCCGGCTCTCTCGGGCCTCCCTCCAGCGCAGCTTCTGGATGGATGGATTTCGGAGGCATTTCCGGATGCGGCACTTTTTCCGCTGCACAGTCTCCGGGCAGGGTGCACCTCCAAACTGAGGCTCCATTTGGATCATGCGGGTTCGAATCATGTGGCCTTTCCCACATGACTTGTTACATTCCGACCATTGGGACCACTCGGTGAGCTCACAGTCAATGGCTGGCAAGACACAGATGGGCGTGAGTATATCTCATGTCTGAAACAAGATACGGTCACTTATACTCTCCTTTGAACATCTCAACACAAGCCTATGGGAAATGCAAAGCAGGTGCTGTTACCCCATTTTACAGAAGAAGAAACTGAGGCTCCAAGAGGCAGACTGACTTTATCCAGCCCACACGGTTGGTAAGCAGTAGATGCAGATCAAAACCCACACGCTATGCCCTCTTTATGATTTGAGGAGGCTTTTGGGGGGACCTTGAAGATTAGTTCAGAGCCTCTTGCCTTGCTCTCTAAGCTTCTAGAATATTGTCAAATTAGCCTCAAGTGGCACAGACTAGCTTCCCACAGCCAAAGACCCTGATTTTCTGAGGGAAGGCACAGTTCACTGGTGCCATTTTCCAGAGCTGCCCCCGTGGACTAATACTAAGGACATTGTGACTTCTGCAGTAAGACCCAGGCAGTGTTTCTTGTTCTCGATATCATCCTGGGTCTTATATACGGCAGTCTGCAAAAAACACAGGAGTCAGAAATAGGAAATTCAGTAGAGAAGAGGGGCAGTAGCAAGTGGTGTCATGGTTTATCATGGTAAGAGATCCAGCAGAGTCTTCTCATTAAGCCAGCATCTCACAAATGTGGACAAAAGATAACCCATTAGAGTGATTCTCAGGATGCTTCCTAGGGAGGCAAATGATTTTCAAACTCTGCTTCCCTTGCAAAGTGAGGGCCCGGCTAGATGGATCTAGGAAAAACTCATTTTGTTCATGGTCTTAGGCCTTTTTTCCCTGTGGGAGCTCAGGCAGCTTTCCCATCTGCAGTATGGGGATAATGTTATTTTTCTCATCAGGTTGTGAGAATTAAGAAATGCTCTCAGCCCAGTTTCTGGCCCACAGTAAGTGTTCTATAAATGTTCTTTTTCTTCTCCCTTCATTCACTGGACCCTGTGGATATAGAGTTTTGTTTAAGTCAGTAACAGTGTCTCAGAACATTCTGGAGCCCCAGCTCTGGTGAGCTGTGTTGAACACGGGGTAGATCTTAGTAAAAGCCCAAGGCTTTGTTTAGTTTGATGGGCTGGGTCATCTCCACACATGACTTTGGCTAAAACAGCTCAGGAACTGTAATATGTAACATTGGTGGAGGTCTGCACTTCCCAAGTCCAGTGCTCGGCACTTTGTACCAATTATGTGGTTTAATTCTCAGAGCAACCTAGGAAGTTTTTCTCACTATTTTACAGATGAGGGACAGGGATGCTAAGTAGTGTGCTGAAGTTTATGCAGCCAGTAAGGGACAGAGCTAGGACCTGTCCCCAGGCACGCAGCCTGAGTAAGGGGAGGAAGCACAGAAGGCTGCAAGTGCATTTCAGAGAAAGCCCGAAAACAGGTCTTAGCAAGTGTGTCTGACTTTCCACCACCTGAAAGGGAAGCTCTCATGGAAGACTAGCCAGAAAAATGGGCTCTCTCCTTGGAAATTAGTCCCCAGATAATAAACTCACCCTCATCTCTTCTCAAATCTCTGTGAGATTTGAGAGGAGATGAGGGTGGGCATGGAGCTTTTGAGCTTGTTGACTTGCTGGCCTGTCTTCTTATCAAGGCTGCAGAGGTACAGGTTTAAAGTCTACCCTTTGGTCATGGGTAAATAAACTGGTCACAGGGAGGAGGAATAGAATTAAAAAGCTTGGAAAACCCCATGGGCCAGACAAGCCTCTAACTTGGAGGGGTGGAGAACTATGAAATACATTTTATCGAGCCTGTACTGTTTGTTTTCCATCTAAGCCTCCTGTTTTGACTTCACAGCCATTTACAATTTGGGTGTTTTGTAGATGGTTAGTGGGATCCCCTTTTACTACTGAGAAGATTGAGAGTTTAAATAACTTTGCTAACACAGAGATGCAGGGCCCAGCAAACAGTCATAACTGTACGAGCTAGCACAGGGCTGGTTAGCAGGAGGAGAGGAGGGGAGAGGTGGCTTCCAGGAGCTCCAGGACTTACGGCACTCGGGCAGCATGCATTTTTCCACTTGCTCCAGCGCCTCATTACAGTCCCCAAGTTCGGCTAGAGACTTGAGCATCCGCTGGCGGGTCCGCATGCCCTTCCCACAGGTCACGCTGCAGTCGCTCCACTCGGACCACGGGGACAGCAAGCAGGGGATGGTGTCTAGACCAAGAGCCAGGTTTGCCACTGAGAACAGGCTCCCTTTGCTTTCTTTGATCTGGTGCCCTGTACCCTTTGTCCCCCACTCAAGCCCCTTGAGTAAAGTGAAATTGACCAATGGGTTCGGATAACCGAAGTGACCCCCCCACCCGGAACCAGGAGTGGCTCCACAGGCCACTAACTGCTGCTCTTGTCACTCTCCTGCATCTCCTCTGATCCAGCTGGTGCTCATGATGTGGCATCAGATGTGGCTCAGTAATAGGAATACACAAGTCCCACCTGAAACACCCGTGAGGGTCTGAGTAGGATCTCACTAGAGACAGAAACATCCCACATGCCCCAAGAACCATGCACTAAAAGATAGCCTCAATGATGTGTTTTTGGACACTTTGGTGCTGAAATCGCTAGAATGTGTATGTACTTGGCTATGTGTGTACATCTGTGTAGTGATGTGTGGGCCTGTGTGCATCTGTGCGTAGAGGAGGGGTTGTAATGCTTTATGAGGCCACAGGCAAGTCCCCACATAGAACAAGAATGAGGGGGTCTGTGATGACTTGAGGAATGCACAACCTGCCTACATTTATTCCCCCCCTCCAAAAAAAAGATACTATGGGGCCCTATAAAACACAGCTACAGGTGAATTCTATCCAGAGGCCACCAGTTTGCCACCCCAGCATTGCTCAGAATGCCTCTCAAAGGAGGCCACTCTCTGGGTCTGGATGATGTCCTCACACCTATAGCTCTCGCTCCTAGAAGTGCCCTGCAAGGATTGGGGAGGGGGGGGTCCATATTTCCTCTTGCACCTGCCCAGCCTTGACAGTGGTAAGGGCTGCTGTGGTCCTCTGTCCCCTCTCCCACGCCTACTCACGGCACTCGGGCATCATGCACTTCTCTGCCTGAGACGTCTCAGCCTTGCACATGGAGCCGTCCGCCGGGCTCATCTTGACCATGCGGTGCCGCTTCTTCATGCCCATCCCGCAGGTGGCGCTGCACTCGTCCCACTCGCCCCACTCGGTCACCAGGCAGCTGCTGGGAGCTGGGAAGTCCGGCGGTGTTTAGCGTCGCCTTGGCAGCCTCGGGAGCCCTGCGCCCGCCCCTCCCGCCCGGCACCCCACTCACAGCACTCCTCGTTGACCGTGCACTTCTCCGTCTCCTCAGTGGGCAGCGTGCACACGGAGCCGTCCTCCGGGAACTGCTTCACGTACCTCTCCCGGGACCGCATGCCAGTGCCGCAGGAGATGCTGCAGGGCGACCAGGTGATCCACTCGGACATGGTGCAGGTGGAGCCGTCTGCAACACAGGAGCAGATACTACAGACCGGGCGCCACGACGCCGGGATCCGCACGACCAACCGAACTCCCCAAAGGCGGGCGTCAAGAAGGCCAGCTGGCATTCAGGGGCAGTTAGGCAGTTGAGGATGGAAGTCGACATAAAAGGCACACATCTTTAAACTAGGAATTGTTCCTTAAAGGAAGTGCTTTTTTCCAGGTGCACAGAGCACTCGTGATTACTCCTTGTCTCGTGACGACACATTTGAAAGATGGTTGGATGGATAGGAGTGTGTGTGTATGTGTGTTTGCCTGTTCTAAAGAAGAGGGAAATGAAGTCATCCATCCACCCATCCGTTTACTCACGTCAGTAAATCTTTACTGACTGCTTAGTGGTATGTACCGAGGTTAAAGAGATGTGTAAGATACGGATTTTGATCTACTCCAGAACGAGAGATGGGCACATAAACTGCAAAACAGACATAAGCCCAGTGGATTGGAATGGGGATGCTCCTTGGGGTCTGGGTGAGATTTCACAGAAGAGGGCACATCTGAGTGCACTTTTGTTGGGTAGAGAATATCTGTATTTAAGGTGAAGGGAACAGCTCCTGCAATAACCTGTACCGAGTGTATTGTGTGTGGCACTGGGAGATGAGGCTAGAAAGAAGGACTGAAGTCAGAGTGTGAAGCCTCCTGCACATGTCCGCAGGCTGTCACATGCACATGGGTGATGCCTACACATTGTTATTGAACCTATGGACAGTGTTGCTAGACAGTGCTTGCTGGCGGTGAAGTAATAAAGATGGCTGGAACCCACATTAGACACAGGGAAATTCTGACACGTCCTACAATGTGGATGAACCTGAGGACATTATGCTGAGTGAAATAAGCCAGTCACAAAAAGACAAATACTGTATGATTCCACTTACATGAGATACCTAGAATGGTCAGTTCTTAGAAAGTAGAACGGTGGTTGCTAGGGGTTGGGGGAATGGAGAGTTAGTGGTTAATGGGTCTACAGTTTGTTTTGCGAGATGAAAGGAGTTCTGGAGATAGAGGGTGGTGATAGTTGCGTGTGTGTGTGTGTGTACACAATACCACTGAACTGTACGATTAAAACTAGTTAAGTTGGTAAACTTGATGCTGTGTACCACCAAAACTACACCACCAGGCAGAGCCCAACATGTTTCAGAATTGTCATTACCTCCTGGGAGCCACCTGAACTCCACCCCTGTAGAGGGGATGGTTAAAGATCTCATTTCCCACTGTAGGCCACAGACAGCCCACCCATCTGCCTCCCCTCAACCCCAAGAAAGAGAAAGCCTCCAGCGTTGTCAGTCCTGTCACAACTTCCTGCCTGCCTGTTCGTAGGAATGGCCTGTGCATGCAGGGTTCACTCCTTTCTGAAGTGCCTTATCATGGGCACAAACAGCAGTAAACCACTGTGGAGTGCAGCCAGGAGAGGTATTTAAGACTGTGCCCCAGGAAGAGCCAGAGAGTCAAGGACCTGCAGTGGTGGTGAGCTTTCTTCAGGTATCCTCAGCTTGGAAATGGTTTTCTTCCTGCCATAAACCAGCCCAGCCTATACATCCCTTCCTATTGCCTTGTTACACCTCTGAGACAGTTAAGATCAGAGCACAGAGTATAGATCTGTTCAGTCAGAGAGAGGAAGTGTACCCTGGGAAGTAGGCAGCTGGCCTTTGCACAGCAATCAGAGTAGTGCCATGCTGAAGCCTGAGCCATCATGACATGGGTGGTTCAAGCTTATAGTTCAAGCCTGACCTTTGACCAGTTACAGAATTGCTGCAGTCAGTCCAAAGGTCCTGACGCAAGGAACTGAGGGCTCTGACCCAGGCTGAGCTAGGACATGCACGGGGGTCCATGAATGACACAGAATTAGGGCAATGATTTAGATTCAATCTTGGCCAAGCTGTTCACCTGCTTCTTAAAAAGAGGTTGAAGTTAAGGCCCAGAAGCAGGCAGCTTGCTATCTGTTGTTTGTCATAAGTAAGATGTGTGCTAGCTCTTTGGTAACTTGTGTCTATTTTCTTCCATGGCTGGGGGGTATGGGGGGGGGTCAGTTAAACTCAAGAATTCTTCTGATGTCGTAAGACATGTCTGTGTTCACAGCCCTCAAGATACTGTTGGACATGGGAGTCTGCCCTTGGTGGTTCCCACTGACAAATACAGTCAGGGTCCTAGTGCCCCACTTGGGGGGTGCTACCTGACCAGGTATGAGAGGCTGGCACGGCCAGGCAGGACCCTCCCTTCCTGAGCCTGGGTGTCTCGTCACCTTCATCGCTGCAGCCCGGGCCCGTGCAGGGCTGGAAGTCCTGGGTGTCGGGACAGGGGACACTGAGGTCCAGCTGCGCCTTCAGCATGCGCTGCCGCATCCTCTTGCCTTTGTCGCAGGTGGAAGAGCTGCAGGCGGACCACGGGGACCAGTTGGAGTAGATGCAGGTTTCGGGGGTGTCATCTGGAAAGAGTATGTGACATGGTTTTCCTGGGAGCCTGTGGAAGCTGTGACTGGCCCTCTCTCCCCAGACGAGCTCACGCGGGGACAAGAAAATCCCCACTGTCTGCCCAGCCTCCGGGAGCCTGGGTGCTCCGGGGATGCAAGCAGCCATTCACTTGCCTTCCAAAATTATAGTTTGGGCATTCCAGTAATAAAAATCTAAGTAACTTAATAATAAGGAAAGATTCTCTTACTGTCCCTTCCCCTCAACACATGAACACAAACGATGGCAGACATCGTTTCCACACAGGTGCAGGCAAATCACAGGCAATTTGGGGGAAACACAGGTTTTTTCGTGTGGTGTTGCTCATCTTCCCAGTGAGCCAGACAGTGTCATGATGAGAATAAGGGTGGCCATCGTTCACTGAGCACTTATCATGTGGCAGCATCATTCTAAGAACCGTATTTGCCTTATCCCATTAGCTCCTTACCACAGCTCTTTACAAGGCGGGTTCTTCTATTGTCCCCATTTTACAGTTGAGGAAACTGGTAGAAAGGTGGGCCTCTTGCCCAGGGCCACAGGAGGAGAGCCCAGCTTGTCTGGCTCCAGACCCTATGAGAGAACTTGAGCTGAAGCCAGGGCTCTGCCACTGCCTCCTGACTGTAGGGTCTGGGCTCACTTTCCTTGCTGGGGAGGTGGATGGACCCACTCCTGCCTCACAGGATAGTGTGAGAATCAAAGCAGAGAGTCATCTGCTGCAAATGCCATTTGCCTGATACTAGTGTCATACCTTCACCAATTCCCTTAGACTTTGTGCCTAGCCTTGGCCTTGTTTTGAATTATATTTCAAGCAGAAATCCGCAAAGAAGGGGTTACCAAATCAAAGGATATATTTGTGGCTTTTAAAACATGTTAGCAAATTGCTTTCCCAAAAGGTAGTTTATGTTTAGTTCCCAATTTATGTTGCCACCTGCAACAAAGGAAGATGACTCACCTTCATCTTTCTCTTCTGGAGCCAGGTCTGCTACAATATCGTCAACATTGTCAGGTACAATATTGCACTGTTCCCCCTGCAAAAGGAATTTTACTTGGAGGGCTCACATTAAAGAACGGAATGTGTGGGGGAAAGATGAAAGAGGACATAAAACCAAATGCCCACCCTGTATACAAATCCTAGGCCATGGCGGAGTTCTGGCTCACTTTTACAACCTGACCGGTAAAAGAAATGGCAGTAAAGCCACAACTTCCCACTTCCTGACCCATGACAGACATTAGCAATTGATTATGGCATTCATGATGAAGCCCAGTTACCTAGAGCAAATCATTTGGTTGAGCGTCAAACTGTACCACCATGTTCATTTTGCTCATTTATATCTTATGAATAATTTGCATTCTAGAAACTCTGGTAGGCCCAGGAATTCCACATCCTGAATATGCCAGGGACCGCATGATTCAAGAGCTGAAAGGGGTCTGGTCTCCTGATGGGAAGGGTCTGTGCCAGGGTGAGCTCTAACCCAGTACCTTCCGAGCGATTCTCTCAATGACAACTCTGGCTACTTGAGTGATGGACCCGCCCTCTGGATCGTAAAAAGGACTCTGAGGATGGTCCAGGCTGGTCAGGGGTCGGATTTTCTCCTGGGGAATTGTGGGCTTGTTGGGTGACTGCAGTGGAGAAAACACAGATACAGAGAGTGGGAAATAAAACTGGTTAAAAACCACAAAGATTTGATATATGATCAGAACAAAAACCTTGAAAGGAATTTAACAAGTATAACTGCTATTTATATTTACAGAATTTTATTCATGCCATGTGTTGTGCATGAACATTTGTAGATCTATACTTTCAAATTCTCCCATGTACACAGTAGGATTATGCCCAGATGAAGATGCCGAGTTTTAGAGAGCCATTTCCAGCTAGGAAATTGCTGAACCAGGTTGGTCTGAATCCAGAGTTCTTCCCACTAGACCAGGAGTTGGCAAACTTGTCTGAGGAGGGTCAGATGGTAAATATTTTAGTCTTTGTGGGCCAACTGTGTCTGTTGCAACGACTCAACTCAGTTGTAGTGAGAAAGCAGCCCCAGACGACATGCGGTCGAATACGTGAGGCTGGGTTAGAAAACTCCAGGTTGCCCCCAAACCATAGTTTACCAACGTCTGTTCTAGAATGTTCTACCACTGGTTTTCTGATGATTCCAGATTTCGATGCAGTTGCTGTGCCGACCATATCTGGAAAATATTGATATTCACAGGAGACTCCAAACTTCTTAGCCTGGCCATCCGGAAACCTTCGGAATCTGGCCCAGCTTAACACACGTCAACTTCCTGCAGTTCCCCATTCTCTCTCTCTCTTTTTGCCTCCATGCCTTTTGCCTGCTGTTCCTTAATGTTTATCTCTGAACTGCTCTTCAGCAGAGTCCCTTCCTGTACTCTCCTGACCAGCTGCATGGACACTTCCCGGAGCCCGAGTCACACAGCATGTGAGTATGTGATGATGGGACCGTGCTGGGCTCCCCTACCAGACTGTGAGTTCATCTGGTACAGAGCCTGGGCCAGACTCACCTCCATGGCCAGGGCATCCAGAACAGGGCCAGACAAGGAACAGACGCTCGGGAAGGTTTGTCACTCACCACTCCAGGCGCACACGTACCTCATAGGTCACCCCACTGTCAGTGCCAGCGTCCCAGGGAATCAGGTCCTGCACCACTTTCTGGACCCAGCCGCACTCTTTGGTGCACAGATCCTCTGCGGACAGGCCCACGTTCCAGTCGGGACTGGGGCCCATCATGGTCAGGAAGGACATTAAGTGGCGTGTCCTGTCCACTGAAAATTCAGCCGAGGGTGCTGCTCTCCTGGAAACCAAATACAGAGACCTTTACCTTTGGGGCCCTGGGGGTGCATGCTCTGAGGGACATTTGGCCAGACGATGGCTAAAGGATGAGAGGGAGAGAAAGAAGGGGGATTCTCCCACTCGTCTCTGCCTTTGGCTATTACTGGTTTCTCTCTCCAAGCCCATCCATTGGCCACATGTGGAAACCATATGCTACCACGCTATCCTTTTTTTTTGTGGTACGCGGGCCTCCCACTGTTGTGGCCTCTCCCGTTGCGGAGCACAGGCTCCGGACGCGCAGGCTCAGCGGCCATGGCCCACGGGCCCAGCCGCTCCACGGCGTGTAGGATCTTCCCGGACCGGGGCACGAACCCGTGTCCCCTGCATCGGCAGGCGGACTCTCAACCACCGCGCCACCAGGGAAGCCCACGCTATCCATTTTTAATGTGTCTTCAGCACTTACTGTTATTTTGTGTTTTCTTATTTATTTGTTTAGCTGTTTACTGACTCTCATTTCTCACTGGAGCGTAAGCTCTGGGAAAGCAGGGGTTCTGTTTGCCTTCTTCACGGCTTTATTTCCAGTGCCTGGCACATCGTAGATGCTAAGCCAATGTTTCTGAATAAGCGAATGAACAAATACTACGGGCTACCTGTGCGCCCAGCCGTATCGGAAGTGACAAAACTGCTTAATGATGCCCCAAGCCTTTCCTTATACATTTTCCCAGATGCCTCAGAGCAGACCTGGGGTAAGGATTATTGACTCCAATTTATGGATGATGACACTGAGGCTCAGAAGGGTTATGTGATGTAACTTGTCTAGAGTCACAAAGTGAAGTGGCAGAACGGAGACCACAACCGAAGTCAATCTTAAATTCAAGGTCCAAGTTCTTTTCGTCAGCAGTTTCTAAGTCCCCGCCACCCCCAGCCCCACGTCACTCTCTAGAGCAACACTGTGCCATCAGAGGGATTATCTGCCCAGCCTGCTGCCTCCTGTGCCCCCAGAGGCTGCTCAGAGCAACGCCCCGCCCTGGCAGCAGAGCTCACCCATCGCCTCACAGCTGGTTCCTTGGCCGTTTCCTCCAGTAGGCGAGCAGGGACCCAGCTGTAGAGCCAGACACCTTTGGCTGACGGCCCCCAAGCTGTGAGAGGCAGTTCTTCAACCTCTGTGTCCTCGTGTTGCTAAGACAAGGTCCTAGGAGTGGCCAGAGCTGTATGGGATCAGCGGCGGCAGCCCACTGAGAGGCGTGGTGGGAGAGCTACAGTCAGCCACACCTGGTGGCATACCTGCGTTATTTTATTTTCTCTTCATGATACTCCTGTGGGGGTTAGAATTATCATCTCATTTTGTAAAGAAGAAAGGAAAGCGTATAGAAGTTAATAAACTTTGAGACGCAGCTGGTGAGGCTGAGGCATGAAGACGGCTCTGCCTGACTCTCCGCCCAGGCTGCCCATCATGGGGAATCCTTAGCTGGGGACCAACGCGTCTGTTCAGTCCGGTTGGCAGTTGTTTGGGAGTCTCTGTGCCTGTCTGTTGGGACCAGCTGCTTCCGGCTGCCCTCATCTGTCCCCAGAAAGCGATGACTCCAGGCTTGCTTGGGCCCTGTGGAACTGGGCCCCTTGGGCAGGCCGGATGGGATCGGGCAACAAGCAGAGAAGGCGGGAAGCCTGGGTGTGCACCATCCCATACCACCTCTTAGAGCTGCGTATCCTTGGACAAATGACTAAACCTTTCTGTGCCTCAGTATCCAAATCTACAGAATGGGGATCCCCATAACTCCTACCCCAAAGGGTTACTGTTAGCATTTAATGACAGAACTCGCATCCAGTACTTAGCTCAGTGTCTGGCACCTGACCAGTTATTCTACAGTAAGTCCCCTACATATGAACCTTTAAGTTGCGAACTTTCAAAGATGCGAATGTGCATTCCATTAGCGTCAGGTGTGAGTGAAACTGCAGCTCGCCCTCCGTCTCCTATTGCTGACGATCCTTCAGCTCTGCCATCTCCCACCTCCTCTCCCTCCTCCAGGCAGTAACTCTCCTTGCCAGGCAGTAACTCTCCTTGCCTGTTCACTCGATGCCAGTCCCTGTATGCCAGCTGTTGTACTGTACTACTGTACTTTTCAAGGTACTGTACTATAAGATTAAAAATGCTTTCTTTATTTTTTTGTTTGTTTTTTATGTATTATTTGTCTGAAAACTATTATAAACCTATTACAGTACAGTACTATATAGCCGATTGTGTTAGTTGGGTACCTAGGCTAACTTTGTTGGACTTATGAACAAACTGGACTTTAGAACACAGGAACGGAACTCATTCGTATGTAGGGGACTTACTGTATTACTGTTACTGAGTAAAGCAGCACTGAAGGGTCTTATGGAGATCAGAAAAGAGAGGCAAAGGGAGGGAGGCCTTCCTGAATGCACTTCTCACTTCAGCCTGATGCCAGTGTAGGTTCTGGAACCTGAGTGGAGGAAGAGCCCGGCCTGAACCTGGCTTTGGCATCAGGACCCACGTGCACGTGCATCTGCTGGGAAGGCTCTCCTTCAGTGGCCTTCGAAGTGTGGTCCTTGGACCAGAAACATCGGCGTCCTCTGGGAACTTGTTGGAAATGCAAATTATTGGGCCTCACCCCAGATTTACTTACAGGCTGGGGGTAGGACCCAGCATTTTGTTTTAGTAATCCCTCCAGGTGATTCTAATGTGCCTCATATTTGAGAATCACTGGTCTACTCATCTTCCAAGCCTCAGGTCATGAGTCACCTCATCCAGGAGCCTTTCTGATCCCCTGCACTGAGACCACTGCCTTTGGTCTGTATTTCCACACACTCTGTGTAGGTCTCTGAGCTGTACCCTTCGATTGTAATCTCTTCCTCACTGTTTGGTCTCCCCCACTAGACTAGGAGCCCTTTGAGGGCAAAAACCTGTTTCACAGCCATATCCCAATACCAGGTTTCCAGTGGGCCAGCTGAACAAGTAGATGTAGGATGACTTGAGCTCCACTACTTACTAGATCTTGGGCAAGTAACTCTCACTCATCCTCTTCCAGTCTCAATTTCTTCATCTGACATTACCCTCCTGCCGTGTTGCTGTGAGGCTCAGATGATATGTTAGGAGGCCTTTATAAACTGCTAAAGTCCCACACTTACATAGTCTGCTATTTAGTTAGGTACAAATTGGGGGATTTCATTTCCTTTTCCCATGCATGCAGTTTCTGGCATGTAGGTCATTGCTTTTAGCAGCTTCTTTAAAGACCTGGCTTCTACAACAATTGCAGTCTGGGGAGCTGCGGCATTGCTCACCTAGGGATTAACAGGACACCGTCTGGGGTCTGCCTTCCAGTAACTGCCTGGCAGAGAGCACGGGCGTGTGGGCAGAGCGGGGCTGCTTGGCTCTGGACCCCTCGGGAGTCCAGCAGTGCCTTGGAGGAAGGCTTCTCTTCCGTTGCCATAGAGACCAACCACTACACCTGTTACCTGCCCGTCTCCCTGAGCATATGGTTGTGGGTCTGGTGGTCTTTCATATCCTGTACCCCATGGATGAAGCTATTCATCATGACAACCTAAGAGGACTAAACCAGCTCTACTTGGGAATCCACAGCTGGAGAAACGAAACCAACCCCCATCCAACACACCACCCTGCTACTCTGCCCAGCTGAAGGATGTAACCATCTGAGAACCTCCTGTGTTTTACAAGGCTTACACAAATCATTTTCTGCTAATGCATTTTGGCCAAATCTGTAACCTGAGTGAGGTTATCCCCCAGACCTTGGTAAGTGTTTCAAGGGGTAGAAAATTTGGGGCAGCTGATCCCTGCACAAAACGCCTGACCTTAGGTTGGGTGATATGGTAAATTTGGCTGTAAAAGCCTGGGAACGATTTTATAACATGTTCAGTTACGTGCTGCTCTTCTCGTACCCTTGACTGGAAAATTCATCCTCAGGCCCCCCAGCTTCAGGGGAGGAAATGTTTCCTGCCCTCACCTCTAATTGCTTAGGACCCCTGGTGTACCTTCCCAGAGCATGTTGAACTCACTCTTTCCTTGGAGTTCCTTGTTTAATTTCCATCTTCCCTGTTAGTTTCCAAAAGAACAGGGACCATTTTTGTCCTGTTTACAGCTATATCCCGGTGCCTGGCTTAGAATTTGGCATGCTTTAGATTCTCCTCAAGTATTTGTTGAAATAAATGAGTTAATCTAGGAAATGAATATGGAGCTCTTAACACTTCCTTTGGCCTTCAGACCTAATTTTAAAATTACCTCAAAGTATTTATTACTTCTATAATAAAAATGCTATTTAAAATAATGAAATGGATAAGAATATATGTGAGTTTTCTTTAGGAAATGCTAGCTATGACTGGAATTCTTTAATTTGTCCAAACCATAATAAAAATTCTTATTCATGCCTTTCTTATATGCCATGTCTTCCCATATGAAGTATTTTATTAATTTGATCTTATTTTTCTATCTCGGATTTAAATTTTTATCTCTTTTCTGGCAAAGAGAATTGATCTGGCCATACCATATAACAATGTACTATAACGTATGATAATGAAAATGGTGTAATATCCAGGATAAGATAGAAATAAAGATCAGTGGCACAGGCTGAAGATTCCAGAAACTTTAGATAAGGACTCATATAAAATTGAGGGGGAGAGGAAAGATCATGCAACAAGTGGGGTTGGGCTAACTTAATTGCAGTTTAAAAAAATACGGTATTCACACGTAATATCACACACACTCACACACACACACACATCCCCCCAAACAGGAAAAACTCAGAGTTAAGTAAAAAACAACCAGATCATAGGGAAAAAAAGTCAAGTTTTTTGATCTGTTAGAGAAACGTTAATTTTCTCAGCTTTGAAACAATAAAAGCAATCACAAAAGTAATTGAATTATATACCAACTAAAAACATCTGCATAATGGAAACAACAGTGTTGAATTAGAAAGGAAAAATGACATGTTAGCAAAAATGTATCCCTCTAGTTTGACTGACAAATGTTAATATCTATAGTATGTACAGAGCTAGTCCAAATCTGTAAAAAAAAAAAAAAAACCAACAAAAAACACCACAATCCCAATAGGTAAAGGAAAGTTATGAACAGACAATTCATACCAGAAAAATGAAAACCAAATGAAGACACAGAGATATCTTGTGCCTTTTTCCATTCAGAGAGGCAGCGTGATGTGGGAGAGAACAAAGGGGACTGGAAGAGACAGCTGGATTTGAGCCCTGGTTCAGTCACTTATTAGCTATGTGACAGCAGCTTTGACCTCGTCTCCCTTTACAATTACTAATCTGCAAAATGGGAGCATCCTCAGACCCACCCCAGGGCTTTTAGTGAGGAAATGGCTTATCATCGTGACTGGCACCATAAAAGGACTTGGTAAATGTTGATTTCTTTCTCACTCCGCTTTTCTAAACAAAGCTTTCAAAACACGACGAAAGAAAAGAGGCAATAAAGGATTTTTATGGTCCTTCTAGAGACTTACTATACCATTCTAAGTTACAGATCCACATCTGTGAGACTCAGGTCACTCATATGCTGAGTTCTGTCCCTCTTGTTCGTTTCAAATAATCCTCAATAAAGAGCTTCCAAAGTTGCAGAAACTCAATCTCGACACTAGGCGGTGCTAGAGCCATTCACTAGGCTGAAGTCTGTGTGGCTGGAGGAAGGTTTCAGAGAGGTCTCTGCTTTGGACAACTCTGTTTATAACTTGGAGGCATCTAGGGCTCCGAGTCCATCTGGCCTGTTAGACTTCTGCGTTCTCTAGTCCAAGGCAAGTCTTCCTCTATAGTCCTGGGGACATCAACGGACCTGAGCAGGTTCTACAGGAGACCAGGAGCACCCTGAAACTTCCAGCCCTGATTTGACAGAAAGATGCCTCTGGCCCCCTGGGAACCATGGCTGGGATGATTAAGGGGGCACAGCCCCTCCAGAGGCATGATTTCTGGAAAGGGTGACCATGTCTCTATTTCACCTGCCTCTCATCTGTCTCACAAACAGATCTGTCTCAACAAAGGTTAATTAATCAGAATGGCTGGGAATAATTAAGGAGACTACAGTCCTTTAGAGGATTCATCATAAGGAAAGGAATAAAACTTATTTTTAAAAGTTCCAGTAATTCCTAACAGTCAGACTTAACTGGAGGAACTAACTGAGTGGTGGAAATTCAGCATTGATTTGCAGGAACCCTGGGCATTTTCTACTCAGGCGCCGGAAGAACTTGTGGAGGACGTGGCTTTTGCTCCGAATTTGCCTTTCCTGTCTCTACCTGCACTCTGGGCTTTTGGAGGCACAACTTGATTTATTGAGCTAAACAAGTCAGCAGCTAATTTGTTCATTCATGGCTGTCCTTTGAGAAGTGGTCCTGGGGATAAAGATGGAAGATCATTGAAAAAACAAGTCAGTTTCTCTGGGCAGGACCTCACAAAGTAGGTCACCCTGGCTTTCCACTGGCCTGAGGGAGGCTGGAATCCCATTAACCTCAATAGAGCAGGCTCACAAGGAGGGGCAGGGCTGTTTCTGCAAAACAAAACTTGGCTGCCTGTAGGCTTCCTAATTTGACTTCCTAATGACATTTGGAAGAGGAAAGGGGAGACTGGGGTATGGGAAAACCAAAGGAAAATTCCTTTCCCTTAACAAGCTGGTAGCACTGAGTGGAGAGGCTTTGGGAATTTGGGAAATCTGATTGTTTGCCATGGATGAATTCTGTTCCACTGGGGTCTCAAGATATCTGAGGGATGGGTGAAGGGTGGGAAGGTGTCCCCAAATATTTTTTTCAAATCTTCAGAAAAAAAAAAAAGCTCCATTGATTCTTTCATCCTCTTGGAGGTACTGTCCAGTCTCTCTTCTTTCACATCAAACTTCACAGAAGAGTTGTCTGTACTCACTGACTCCGTAACCTCACTTTCTGTTCACATTTCACCCTGCTGCAGGCTGTTTACCCTCCCCCCATAACTCAGCAGAAAGGATTCCTAATAAGGTCACTGATGATCTTCATGTTGATCAATCCAACTGGCATCGTGCAACTCTGGTCTTCCTTGATCTCTCAGCTGCCCTGGACACAGCTATCCTTCTTGAATGCTTTCTTCCCTTGGCTTCCCTGTTACCAAGCTTCCTTCTCCAATCTCCTTGCTACTCCATTTTGCTTCCTTTGCAGGCAACTCCTCCTCAGCATTAAATGTTGGAGCTCCTAGGGACTCAGTCCCAAGCCCTTGACTCTCATTCTCAAGCTGTCTCTCAACCATGTCCTTGGTGTTGATTGTCTCCCATTCCTTGGTGACCCTCAATTTTATATCTCAGTTTAGAATTCTCCCCCTGATTTTCAAAGCTTTATAGTTAACCGTGTTCTCAACACCTCCAGTGTCTGAGTGGGGTCCTCTGCAATGTTAAAGCCATGGGGGACACAGAGACCAAGCCTGCATTCCCCGAGGAGGTAGGGGCACTTGGTACTGCACGCATGAGCAGTGCACCTCACCTGCTCAGCCACCTGAGAGGCAGTGCTGACTTTTACGACATGACTGGCATGCGGCGGCCAGGAGGCGGGTGGCTCCACGTACAAGGCCAGGCCGGGGGCTGGACAGGGCCCTGTTGCTACTTACACGTTGAGAGGCTGCCAGGCTGGCCACTGAGCTTTAGCTTTGATGACGGTGAGGACCTCATCGCTCTGTAAAAAAGGACCACAGGTATTTAGTGAGGAGAGCTGGGCTCAGGGAGCAGGAGGGTTCTGACATGGTGACGCTGTCCACCCCCCATGCCATTACCTGCTGCTGAGACTCTACCTGCCCCCGGGTGAAGAGCCCTGGAGTCTCGGCAGTCCCAGGAGGTGGGGCTGCGTCCAGGGTGCCTGGTGTGTGCTGGACACCGAGGGGCCCACTGAGCCACACTTAAGGGTTCCAGCGCAGACCCTTCTCCACAGGAGCCAGGCTCTAACTTGCCCTCCCCCTGGGATGGCCAGACCTCCACATCATGTCCAGCCTGGAGGGCAGGTCACGCTGTGTCCAGGCTTCCACTGGGGCCTGCTCCAGCCACACTGCAGCCACCATCTGACCCCAAGGGTTGTCACCCCTGAGGCCTCTCCTGCTGTCGAGACTCACATACTGGATCAGACTCCCTTGGAACAAGGAGGGCAAGATGCAGCCTGGGGCCCACACTCCTGGGCCACTCATGTAATCCTGCTCTAGGTTGCTTTGGACAGTGTGTAGGGCACCCTGGGGACCTATAAGAATTTTTTGAGGAAGAATTTGATAATTAACATTTAGAAGGAAAGCCTTAAGTCACCATCGTGGGGAAAAATCAGAATTTTGTTAATCTTGCTTAACTTTACTTCGAGATTTGTTTGGGTTTTTATTTTCAATTACACATTGGGGCTGAGGGCTACCATAGGCTTTTCAAGGCCTAAGCTTCCACAGGTCCAAATTCACTTTTGGCTGGGGTTTCCCCAGAGTGGATTCAGCTGGTCCTGGAGCTTCCCTTCCCCGGGCCGGGGCCCAGCAGTGCTCAGACACCACTGTCCACGCTGCACGGAAAAGCCCAGGATGTCACCAGCAGGGGCAGCAAGAGCTTTGTTGCCGAATGAACAGGTTTGTTCCCGAAGGGCAGAGACTGGCTTGGATGGCCCACAGCTCTGCCCCAGTCCTTAGACTTGTTCCTGGCAGTAGGTACCTAGCATATATTTGGGATGAATCGATGAACTTCTCCTTAGTTGGTGGGTACCTTGCCCAGAAAATCCCATGCAAGGAGGAGGTCAGAGGTGCCTCCAGGCTCGGGCCGCAAGATTAGAAAAAGCCCCTGGTCTGGAGCACCTCGTCTGCAGCCGGGGAATGGGTTGCTGGAGCAGGGTGGGGAGCTCAGAGGGGACAGGAGCTTAGCCAGATCCTGCTCGGCCTGGGCACCTACTCATGGTCCTGGTGGGGCGAGGGTAGAAGTGAGGCCCACCGAGCACCCCATCCCCCCAGAAGCTCACAGCCTGCTCTGAGCTCAGGCTTCCTTGGGGGTTCCCCCTTTTGGTCACAGGAAAGAATCTGTGGATGCACAGACACCCCCCCCCCACTCACATGTCTGCAGGGAGAGCGTTTCCAAGTCCCAACAGAGCGCTTTACATTTCTCATGGGAGAGTTTTTTATTTGTTGAGACTGTATCCCTGACTCACTCCTAATACGCATCTGCTGAGTGACTGAGAGAAGCTGCCTGACAAGAAGTCACATGTAAGACTCGAGCTGGTCTCCTGTGACCTGAGTTTCCTGTACTTAGCTCATACGTTCCATGTCCCACAACGAGTTCTTCATCTGCCCCTAGAGCACTGCTCTTCCTCAGTGGACCCCGTCGGGCACATCCACCAGCTGCCTGCATTCCTCCATCTCTTACCCCTCACAGCCGCTGGGCCCCAAGATCCACTGCATTCACAGCCTTACTATCTCGAGTCCTTCCACGGTCTCCTCACCAGTGGCCCCGGGCTCTAGTATCTTCTCGCTTTTCCCCAGTCCACCCTTGACATTGCTGCAAACCTGACCATACCTATTGCCCGCCTAAACCCTGCAACAGCTCCCCGCAACTTTCAGGGTGATTTCTTAATCCCTGAGTTTTGCCTACGTGGCCCGCATCAGCTAGCTTTTTTTTTTGATTTTTAATTTCAGAATAATACATGCTTTTTGTGGAAAAATTTAGCATCACAGAAGCACACAATGTAAATGTTGAGCATTCTGCTTTAGCATGCACCCTGGCTTCTCCCACCTCCTTCTCCAGAGTGTTACAGTTCAGTACATATCCTTCCAGACCTTTTACTATACTTAGGTATTATGTGTGTGTGTGCACATACATTATATAGAGCTTTTCCCACAAAAATTGCATCGTATTGAATATCTTATTCTGCACCACGATTTTTACATTTTCCCCTTACTATCATATCATGGGAAACTTTCCATGTCAGTACCTATGGCAATATAACTCCCCTTTTCTTGATTTTTAAAGTGTTAGAGATCTTCAAATTAGGGTAAGCCAGGTCAAGACTTAGAAAAAAAGAAATCCAAGTATGAGATCCAAGTAATGAGGTACTGTCTGAAGACAGTCCTTTTGCCCTTGAAGAAATACTTTACTAAAAAATAAAATCAATGTGGGTGGAGTTAAGGGGGCCACCAAGTTAGCTGGCCCTGCAGATGCACCTTGTATTACAATTAAATCTTGGTTTTCAAGTCCCAACTAATGACACTGATTTTGCTTTTGCAGCATATAACTCAACAGAAATTGTTGGGGCCCTCCACTAGTATTTGTGGTGCTGGCATTCCATCTGTATTTTTTAGAGCCATGGAGGCTCCAAGGATGGTGGTTCCACGTCTGCAGGCACTAGAACAACTTCTTCCTGTAAACTGTTTCATCTCAAGGTTACGCACCATCTGCATGATCAACAGTTCCTTGTTGTGATCTTTTATGTTAGCCAATGAAATAACACAGGAACATTCTGGAAAATATATTTAAAAAACTAAATATTTTTCTTGAAGCATCAAAATTCTCTAGTAGAACCAAAGCTCTATAGGATTGGAGAGGGTCTGGCTTGTTCATGGCCATATCCAAGTGCCGTGGATACTCAGTAAATTGGTGAAAAAGCAAAGCCACACCATTTGTTGATGTATGTGTAGAATTCCATAGCATGCATGTTCTCTTATTTAACTGGCATTATTGCTGGATATTTAATTGTTGATATAAATGATGCTATAATGAACACTTGTGTACATATTTCTTTGTTTACACGTTCCCGTGTCATAGACTTCCAGGAATGATCAAACGATGAAGCAAATTGACAATTTTGGTAGTGCCTACCAAATTGTCCTCCAAATGTCTGTACCAATTGATACTTCAGCAAGAATGTGTATGTGCCTATGTCTTTACAACTTTGGGCACACTGGATACTATCAATCTTTTTCGTCTTTACTAATCCAGCAGGCAGGAAAGTAGCATGGTTGAGAGCATAAGCCCTAGAGTCATACCTGATTTCAAATCCTGACTGCACCGTGACTAGCTCTGTGTCCTTTGGCAAGTCTCTGACTTCCCTTAGCTTTTTCACCTCTGAAATAGGGTTAAAAAGTATATCTACCACATGGTGTTATTAGGGGGACAAAATGACATAATTCAAGTAACGTGCTAAGAACCGTGCCTGTATCAGCATCAATACTAGCTACTACTCTTATTCTTATTCACGTTCAGGCCAAGATGGGATTTGTACTGCCTGAGTACAGAGAATGGAGCACACAGTGGCATCAACAAAGCCACAAGGCCTCAGGAGAACGTCCCCTTATTTAAAGGCTAATGTAGCCGGGTGAGCTTTGGATGGGGGCACGGGGGCTCCAGGTACTTCACATTCTGAAGACTGAAGAATTTAAATTCACAGTAAGCAACCCAACCTTCAGACTTAAATGAAAATCTGTTTTAACAAGTCTCTAAAGCCCAGAAAGGATCTTTCAAGATCCTTAAAGCCCTTATCCATCCATCTCCCATAGGACTGTTTTCAAAGTATTTCAGGGCACTCAGTTCACGCCTCGTTCGCATGACGTTAGCACTTTCCCAGAGATATGCCAATTAAAATAAAAAACCTCCAAGAAACTACAGGGTACTCATGTCCGTCTTCCCGGGGATGAGTTCTTCCAGTTGGCTTTTGGTAAACATATTGTGAAGATGTTACAACTGTACTCAGACTTCCTCAGGTAGCAAATGAAAATTGCACGGCCTACTAAATCAGGCCATGGGCTGAGGTCAGGTCCAGAGGAAGGAGGACTCCTGTGGAGTGGAAACAAGTCTGGGACAGGTCAGGGGCAGAAATCACATGGATATCAGGAGATGTCACGTCTAAGCAGAGCAGAGGGGCAGAATGTGAGTCTGGGGGGCCGGGTGAGGGCTGGTGTCTGAACATCCTTACCCCACACTGACCCTCCCATGCCCCCCCAGAGCCAGCTCCCAAGGCAGGAGAGCTCCGGCATCTCATCTGTGCTCACGGCAACAGGCAGTCTGTCCCCTCCTCCCTGCCTTGCTTCTCGCCTCTTCTCTGTTCCTGCACCTTCCTGGCTCCTGAGCTTTCGCCTTTGTCTCGCAGTCCTGAACCACAACCTGTTTCTTCATCCGAAGGCCCCTTTTGCTCCGCGTGGCACTGAAGCTGAGCTTCCTCACCATAGCACGTCCTGCCCCAGACCAGCAGTCTGGGAGTCAGCCCAGCCAACTTGCCTCCTGCCCCCCAAGGAGAGAAATGAGATGCAATCCATGAGGGGAAGGAATCAAAACAAGTTGAAACAACAGCAGCAACAATCCACTGTTTTCATGTGCTGGGCACCTTGCTAATTACCTTATATATAGTATCTGATTAAATCCTTACGAGGCGTCTGAAAGGTCGGTATATACTTTTTAATCCTCAGCAATACATTTCTTTGGTGAAATTAGTTACACTGTTAGTCAAACGGCATTTCTAGAGTTTAAACCTCAGTCTGGAGACCACGTTTGTCAGCCTGTGAACCCAGGTGGAGGGTGCTGGGAGGGTAAGCCGTGGGGCAGGAGGGAGGGGTCTCCTGAAAGGTTGGGCCCCACCCCTCCCCAACGCGTGCTTCCGCTGTCCTTCAGGGCGTGTCCTAGCCTACCCTGAGTTCTGAATATTACAGCCATGCCGGGGGGATTATCATACAGTGTTCACGATACTGCTAATGGTAATGCTGTCCTGAGAACTGGTTTTGATAAAGAGGGGGGAGCACAGGGTCCTTGAATTGGAGAGAAACTGCTGCTACTAAAGAGAAGGCAAGCCGATGACACTAAATGCAGGGGCAGTGATCCATGTGTGTGCACACAGAGACCCCCCACCCCACCGTGCATCTCCCCATTTATCAGCTTGTTTCTCAGGAAAACCTTGGGAATAGCTGCCATTTCGTTTTGCAGATGAGGAAACTGAGGGTCAAAGAGGTCAAGTGCCTTGTGAAGACTGCGCAGTAACCATGGTTCCAATACAGATGTGTCTGACCCCAGAGCTCATGCTCTTTCCACTTTCCCTGACGATTCTTCTTCTCCATCTCCCTCTTGTCCCTCCCCTATTTTGCTAGTTTTTCAGCAAGACCACGGCTGCCCCTGGCTGACAGTTTTCTCCAAGGAGCCCTTGCTTTGAGGCACAGGGTCACCCGATTCCCTCTGGAAGGGCAGCACCTGTCATCCTGTGTAAAGACCCCAGTGAGCAGTGTCTGGTTCCATTATTTGCTCCTACCGTTTCCCAGAATTCCCACTGACCACCCATAAAAAATATCAGCCCTGATGGCTTCCACCTCGGAAGGGGACTTTTTCATCCCTCGGTGAGTGTCCTGGTGATGAGCAGCAGGAAATGAGACACTTTATGAGGCGATGATGGAGGTTAAGCATCTTTAACATCAATTGTGCCCAGGATGCCTCCCCTCATTTCAACAGCCTCTGGTCAGAAATAAAAACAGCTCACATTTGGTGGTGCTCTACAGTTTGCCCGTGGTCTCAAGTGGGCTGCACCGTAGCCCTCTGAGGCAGGGAGCAAATGGTCCTCCTTTCCCAGACGTAGTAACTGAGACTCACCTCTCTCTGTGCCAATGGTCAGCGCCCAGCTCTTAGCTTCCGGACCATTTAATGCAGCTGGTCACTCCCTCTGCCTTGAATCACTTTCCGCCTGGCTCTGGCACTCGCCGCCTCTTAATTTTCTCCTCACCTCATTCTTCTTCGGTCTCCCTTGCTGACCCACTTCATCTTCCTCCAAACATTGGAGTGCCCCTGTACGCAAGCCCTTGGTGCTCTGCTCTTTTCTATTCACACTGCCTTGGCGATTTCCTCTTGTCCCATGCCTTAAAATACAAGCTGCGCATACACCGATGACTCCTAAATTGTCATCTTCACCTCAAGCCCGCCTCTGAACTCCAGCCTGTACGTTAACGGTCTTAACACTTTCATCTGGATGTTGAATTGGTATCTCAAACTCAACATGTCTGAAACCAAACTCCTGATCGTCTCCTCCCCAAACCTGGCCTCTCTCATTCTTCCCACTCCATGAAATGGCCATGCTGTCCTTCTGGTTTCTCATCCTTGATGTTTCTCTCTCTCATACTCCACCTCGGATCCTTCAGCACATCTATCAACTCCACTTCTAAAATGTATTTATGAGCCAACCACTGTCTGTCACCATCATTAGAACAGGGCCTGAACTGTATCCTCCCTGTGTCTTCAGCACCATCTTGGTCCAAGCCACCATCATCGTTTGCCTAGATTATTGCAACTGCTTCCTGGCCGGTCTCTCTGCCTCTTCCCTCGCCCTCCTCCAGGCTCCTTCTCACACAGCAGCCACATCGTGCCATCCCTCTGGTCAAAATCCTCTAATGGCATCACACCGCACAGCCAATGGGGACCTCGCCATGGCCCCCTTGGCCCTTCATGATCTGCTCTGCCCCCCGTTACCTCACTAGCTTCATCCCTAACTTCTCTCCCCCTTGCTCACTTTGCTCCCAGCCGCCCTGGATGTCTTCTCCTCAGACGTGCCAGGCACACTTAGCACTTGCTGCCCCCTGAGCCTGGGGTGCTGTCCTCCCAGACACCAGAGCATGCATTCCTCTGTCTCCTCCAGGTCTTTGCTCAAATGTCACCTGCTCAGTGAGGCCTCTGCTGACCACACTGTGCAAAAGAGCAATTCCCTGCCCCTTCCTCGACCTGGCACACCCGCACTACTTTATCTGGTTATCGTTTCCCCGTAACATTTGTCCCCATCCGACATACTATGTACTTTGCTTTCTTTTTATCATTGATCTCCCCCTGCTGGAATAGGCATTCCACGCGGGCAAAGGCTTTTGTCTGTTTTGCTCACTCACCGCTGTACTATCAGTGTTTAGAACGTGCTTGATCGATCTTTGCTGTTTGAATGACAGGCTGTGCTGAGGAAGGGGCTGGCGTCCTTCTGAGCCCCAGGCCACCAGGACTCCACAGCGCAGGATGGAGCCACAGCTGGGTAAAGTGACACTGATGGACCTGCGCGCTGAGCTGGCGGGCACTGGAAGAGCCAGTGGAGAGTGCCAGCCAGAGAACTCTGCTAGACCTGCCTGATAGTAGAAGGAGGGGGAAGGGACAGGACGCGGAGGCCACCTTAGGAACCATGGGGAGGCTCACAGGCTCTGAGCCTGCCTCCGATGGACACCCCAGTGACCTGGGCTGGCTGTTTATAAGTGCCTATGCCCCACCTTGCTCCTAGGAAGCAGATGCCATCACAAGTGGCCGTCTGATCAGCTATTTCAAAGCCAGAGAGCGTATCTGAAGCCCATTAACAGATCCACAAGAAGACGATGTGGTTTCACAGAAGCATTTCAAATTCAATTTCTTTTTATTTCTTTTCAAACACAGCCTGTAATCCTGATGGGAAAATTGCATAATGCCCGTAGATAATTTTCCCGTGAGATGGTTTTGTGAAAGCAGCTTGACGTTTCTGAAGCTGGAGAGGAAGAGGGCGCATCAGAGCCGCCTGGGCCTGCCCTGCTGCCCCTGCACCCACACTTGTCTCTGGCAGGTGGAGAGCTCTGAGACGGGCATCATGCCATGACCTCACAGAGAGGGCCAGCCTTCTGTGTGCCTCTGTTACCCCAGGCATTGGTTTAGCTCGTTTGGTAACCAGCGTGCCAATCCTGGGCTTAACCTCATTTTCTGGACTTCCATCGTATCCTTCAGAATGCTTATGGAAGTCTGCGCCTCTTCGGAGTCAAACAGGGAGCTGAAGGGGTGGATGGGGCACGTCTCTGCTTCCCAGCCCAGCCCCTCATGACCCGATCTTCCCACGCTCTCCTCCCCACCTTCTGCCCTATCTCCAGCAATCAGAAAGACGTCAGTGCTGGGGTCAGAGCAGAGAAGTAAAAGAGGGGCCAGGCCAGGCGAGATTCTGACATCACACAGGAGAGGGCACGCTAAGCCGGGCTGTCTGCCTCCCAACAGGCGAGGGCTGCAAGGAAGCCCAGCCGGAGCCAGGGAGGGAGGATGAGCCAGGCCAGGTCTGGCTGAAGGTGCCTGCAAGGCAACCTGTAGGGGCAGCACCCCTAACCCTGCCCCTTGGGAGCATCTCTGGGGGTCTTTTTTTTTTTTTTTTTTAAGCTTATTTATTTATTTATTTTTGGCTGCGTTGGGTCTTTGTTGCTGCGCGCAGGCTTTCTCTAGTTGCGGTGAGCGGGGTCTGCTCTTCTTTGCGGTGGCTTCTCTTGTTGCGGAGCACAGGCTCTAGGCATGTGGGCTTCCGTAGTTGTGGCACGTGGGCCCAGTAGTTGTGGCGCACGGGCTCCAGAGCGCAGGCTCAGTAGTTGTGGTGCACGGGCTTAGTTGCTCCGTGGCACGTGGGATCTTCCCGGACCAGGGCTTGAACCTGTGTACCCTGCGTTGGCAGGCAGATTCTTAACCACTGCGCCACCAGGGAAGCCCATCTCTGGGGGTCTTAAAGGCGCAGCATTCGACACCCCTTACCCCTCTTCCCTGTCTCCCCCTCCCCACCTTCCTGTGAGGGCAGATCCCATCCAGTCCTGGAAGCCATTGTTAGGGCAGGGGTTGGACTGTGTCCCCCCTGTCTCGCCAGCACTGGCCTGGTCTGGGGAGGTATACAGGGAATGATTAAGGAATGAATCATGGGTTAGTTAATTAAAGAATGAATTCATGACAAGCTGGAGGAAGCCTCTGGCCTTCACTGCCCTCCCAGGGAGTCTTAGGGGAACTCTTGCGAGTGCTACGGGACTCAGATGCTGCTGAAGCGCCTGTGAGTAGCAGTGTGAGGACCTGATTTACGTGTTTAGAGGGTTCTGCTGACTGCAGTGGGGGAGTAAAGTGCAGGAGGGCAGGGGGAAGCGGGAGACCAGACACTGGACCACGAGAGAGCAATGGAGCGGGTGGGAAGATGTCGGACGCAAGACATTATTTTAAAGGGAGAAGCAACAGGATCTTCTGATGGATTGAATGTGGGGTGTAAAACAAAGAGGGGTCAAGGATGACTCTGAGGGGAGGTGTCGTATAGGCAGTTGGATAGATGAGACTGGAGTTCAAGGGAAAAGTCCAGGCAGGAGATAAATTTGAAGGTCATTGGTGTATAGGTGCTAGTTAAGCCACGAGGCGGAGTACCTGGGCAGTGAGTGGAGACAGACAAGAGGGTGGGGGAGAGGGAACAGCCAGCGAGACAGGAGGACGCTAGCACCTGCCCCCAGGACCTCTTCAGAGCCCCTGTGCTGCCCCACTGTCCCCTGCTGCGCCCCCCTCCATCCACACGGTCCCCTGCTGTCCCCATTGTCCCTGTCTGTTCCCACTGTCCCCCCTCATTGCCTGTACAGCCCCCGACTGCTACCAGCCCTGCTACTTGCTCACTGCTGCCAGCACTGCCCTGCTGGTCACTGCTGAAAATTCAACTGAAACTGGTTTAGGAAGGACAAGAAAGCAAGGTGGTGGAGCCAGCAAGCCCAGACAGCTATTTCTGAGGAGTCGGCTGGGAAGGGGAGTCGAGAAAAATACCAGCGGCAGGAAGGACATGCGACTGTTTCTTAGAAGATGAGCGACATTAGGGCGAGTTTGTTTGGAGAAAGGTATAAACCAGTAAAGAAGGAGAAATTGCTGTTGCAGGAGAGAAAGGAGGTGCGCTTGCAGGACTAAGGTCCTTGAAAAGATGGGAAGAGGTGAGATCCAGACCCACGATGGAGGGAGGGCAAGAGGACGGAAGAGGAAGGCAGAGGACAGTAGCTACTGATGCTCAATTACAGGCATTGCTGGGCCCACGTGAGGATCCATTCATCCAGCAAATAACAACTGAGCCCCTACTCTGTGCCAGGCGTGGCTCTGAGTGCTGGAGATAGAGCCCTGAACAAAAGAGACACCAATCAATCCCTGTCCTCGTGGAGTTTTCCTCTTAGAGCAGGAGGCAGACCGAAACAAAGGAACGGTGACGGGTGTGCAAGACTTGAGTGGGTCTCTGGGGAAAACAATGTGGGGGGGTGGGGGGCGGTGAGAGAGGGGCCAGAGTCGGATGGGGAGGGATGTGGCAATTTCCAATAGAAGTATAAGTGCTAGTGCATATGTAAAGGACCAGGAAAGAATTCTAATAAGATGAAAATATACCTTACATACTCAAGTAAGGTCTTCAAAATTTAAAAAATAACGTAACCATATTATAGGAAGTTAGAGAGAGACAGAGAGAGACAAGCAAAAAAGAAATACCCATAATCCCACCATCCTAACCCAGCAGCTGTCATCAATTAGTATGTTTATTTCTACATTTGTGTGTCTTCATCACATAGTTGAGATCATAGCTTACACACAAACACACACACACACACACATTTTCTTTATCCCTGCCATTTCCTTGTAACAAGGGAGCTAGACTATTATACAAACAGATTATTAAACAAACCATTCCGTACCTTGCTTTCTAATTTAGTTATGTTTTAGAGATAATCTCATTACTGATATAGCTCTTTTAATGATGAACCCAAAGACCACACAGCAATATAAAAGTACACATGTATATACTTTTGTATCTTTATTTTTTACATTCCTATATAATCTTTTGGGCTCATCATCTATTTGTATAATAATCTAGCCATCACGTTACAAAGAAATGGTAGAGATAAAGAAAATGTGTATGCGTGTGCGTGTGTGCTTTTATTTCTATTTGCCTGAAGTGTCTCTGGAAGGAACATAAGAACTTCACAAAGACGGGGTGCCTCGGGGGAGAGGAACTGGGCAACCAGGGAGCAAAGAAAACAAGACTTTTCACTGTATAACTCTACATTGCTTTTGAATTTTGAGCCATGCAAATATATTGCCATTAAAAAAAATGGGAAGAAAAAGCCACTCCAAGGCTGTTCCCCATGGTTTTCTCATCTGGAGAAATATCCATGAAGGCTTTGGAGGAAGTGTTTGTGAGGCCTGCACTGTGGGCGAAGAGGGGCAGAGCAAACAGCTAGAGGTAATGGGCTGGGAGCCAGAGCAGCGGCTGAAAAGGTGGGGAGAAGGGACAGAAGCCCAGGGGCAGAATTGATAAGACATCTGATGGATTCTTTACTTGACAATTTTAAAGCCTGTTAGGCTTCGTTAGGTTTTATTTTCTTTGAAATAAAAGCCGTTTCAAAAAGAAACCAGAACTCCTCTGCACACCAGCATCCCCTTCCTCCTTCTCTCTTTTCCCCAAAGAAGCTTCTGACCCAGGTATTCTACTGTCAGCCTGTTTTGCTGGGTCCTTATATATAATAACATTTCGCTTCATCATCTCCCTCCATCCACTGATTTCCATAAAAAGCTTTCAAATTATTAAGTAATGAGGCTCTAAATGACCTGGACGAGGGAGAAGTAAGCAGGCCTCAAGGTGCTCAGCACGTTAGCATCAAATAAGGTTCCAGAAGTGCTGCTTTCTTCAATGGTGCCATTTAAATGCAAAGGAACCGCTTAATAAACTGTAAAAGCTTAACTCTTCTCATTCCTGAGACTCCCAGATACCCACGGAGGTTTGGGGAGAGACTGGGAAGGGAGAAGGAGAAATTGTGTGTCCAGATGACCCTGAAGAGGTGTCCCTACCAGGAAGTTAAGGTCACACACACACAGGCTGGTCTCTTGCCAGGCTTCCCCTGGTAACAGAAGGCCCCCTGACTGCGAAACTCCCCTTCTAGTTATTATTGTGGCATCACGGAGCAGGGGATAAAGAGTGGTGTGCTGGAATAAGGCAGACCCAAGTTCAAATCTTGACTCTGTCATTTATGTGCTGTGTATGTTTGGGGAAGTCACTCATCCTTTCTGAGCAGATTCCTCAGTGTGTAAAACATGTATTTATGGAGCTTCTTCTAAGGTCAGAGACTGTGCTAGGCAAAGGGCATAGGGCAGTGAGTGGACAAGGTGACATGGCCTCAGCTCTTGTGCGGTATGTCCACTAGCGGGTGTGGAGGATGACAGGAGTGGACCCATTTAAAATACAGCCATTCCAGGGAATTCCCTGGCGGTCCAGTGACTGAGCTTCCACTGCAGGAGGCGTGGGTTTGATCACTGGTCAGGGAACTAAGATCCCGCAAGCCATGCCGTGTGGCCAAAAATTAAAAAAAAAAAAACACAAAAAAACAGCCATTTCAGAGGAACTGTCCTGCACGTCTTATGTCTCAACCTCTGAACTGGACCAAACCGCCCTGCCTACATTCCAAGAAGTCAGCAAGAATGAGACTCTCCTGTTGAAAGGCCTCGTTCATTTTTACCTAGTGACACTTCACCTGAACTAGGAATCTAGCTTTGCTTGTCAGCCCCAATGAACTCTTCTTAAAAACAACTTACCTCTTCTTCTTTTGTCCTGTAAAAACCCTGATTCTCTCGCATGTAATCAGGACACAATTGGGGTTTCTACCTGAACCTGTGTACCCCAAATTACAATTCTTTAATCCTAAATAAATGCTCTGCCTCTTGAACCGGTTTCTTGTTTTTGAGGTTGACACTGGGCACGGGGCATAGGGCAGCAGACACAGCAACACAGTCCCTGCTCTTGTGGGGCGTGTCCTCTAGTGGGTTACTAATAACACGTGAGGAATGAACGAGATAAATGTAAGTGAAGGGCCAGGTGAATGGAAAGGAAAAGGGAAGCTGTGATTACTTAGTTATATTCGAATGTCCCCACCCCCCTTCTTTCAGTGTAATCTCCCACTTCTGCCTGACCTACCTTTCAGCCTAATCTCCTAGATCCCTGCCATGCCCAGGGACTTCTCAAGACTTTCGAGTCCCTTTGCCTGGAATGTCCTTATCCCAGCCCCCTGAAGTAACTCCTCCTTGGAAAAGCCTTCCTTCCTTTTTTGAATAGAAATTTATATATTTAAAGTGTACAACATGACATTTGTACATAGTAAAACAAGATATACATAGTAAAACGATCACTACAGTTAAGCTAATTAACATATCCATCTCCTCACATAGATGCCTTTCTTCTTTGTCATGAAAGCACCTGGAATCTACTCTCTTAGCAAATTTCCATTATACAAAACAGTACTGTTAACAACAGTCATCGTGTGGTACATTAGACCTCTAGATTTATTCATGCTACCCATTTATACATCCAACTGCAACTCTGTGCCCTTGGACCAACATCTCCCCATTTCCCCACCTCCCTGTCTCTGGTAATGCCTTCTTGATGGCCCAAGGTTCTCAGACTATCCTCTTTCATGACTTCAATCATGTTGCATGATTTGGCCGCCTGGCTTGCAGGATCTTAGTTGTCTGACCAAAGATCGAACCCGTGCCCCCTGCAGTGGAAGCGTGGAGTCTTAACCACTGGACCACGAGGAAAGTCCCCATGTTGCATGATTACCTGCTCACTTCGTTTGTTCACTTATGTGTCTTTTCCTCCAGAAGGTGTCTAGTAAAGCACCCATCTTATAGTAGATGCTTGATGAAATATACTGAAGGGATGTTCAGTAAATCGAAGTGTTTATTCCCAAATGTTACGTGTGAATTATGAGAAGATCTGGAAATTATTACTGCCCCCTAAAGAAGCATTCATAGAACTTTGTGATTTTCACGCCATGGACATATTACAGGTTTACACAGTAATTCGCAGCAGAGGTAAGTGGACGCCTCCTGATGCTTTTCTTTCTCAGAGTGAGGTCTGAGGAGCCCTAGGGTCTGTGAAGACATTGTTAGGGTCTCTTAGTTCTCTGTGAGATTGTAAACATTTTATATTTTTATGACAATTTTAAAAATCAATTTAAGCGTATTATAGATGACCTTGAAGATCTTATAATCGAGCACCGCCAGGCAATTTCAGTGGCCGGGATGCATTTGTGTTTACATCCTATTGCTGCTCTCTACAACTTTACTGTGCGCTAGTGTGGTGGACTGTCTTTCTCTGCCCAGATCCCTCTTCGGCTGCTGAAAAAGATGCTAAAAGTTGGCCCTTAGCTGTCAGTTCTTTTGGGGGGATTGTGCTGCCTGGATAAAACCACCGCATGTGATGTTGGCAGATGCCTTCTTTGGGCCTGCAACCAGCTCAACTTCTCCCTCTGTCTGTTTCTCCTTCCTCCTGCTTCGTTCCACAGGAGTGGCTCCCGAGAGCATTCCCCAATTACTTTGGCTAATCTTGACTCAGTCGACTGCCCAGAGACCTCAGCTGCTATAGTTAGTGGATAGAAAGAGAGGCAGAGTTAACAAATCAATGACATTCTCACCAGGTAAAGCCCAAATGCTATGTGTGATGTCGGTGGATGGAAGAACAGTGGGAGAAGTGAGTGAGGCCAAAGGACCACGGTGCATGGCCTCACGAAACCCTGAAGGACCACGGCAGGGCAGTCAGCATCAAATCTAGATTGTGAACAGTCATTTAATTTCAGCAAAACAGTATCACCCACCACATTAAAGCAATGCTCCTAATTAGCATTTTAAAAGGTTTGTAGTTTTATTTCTGTTATTATTATCGTTAGTTTGCTTTTATGGTCACGGGAGAGCTATAAGCATAAGGAGTTAATATCTAGTTATCTTTTCACATATTTAAACAATAATATGATGAAAATAATTATAATTCAACCCTGAGGGTTTGTGAGCTTATTATATGTGCTCTTTAAAAGAGGTCCATACACTACTCCAGTTTGGGAATTATTCAGTTTTGCAACAGCATGGTATGAAGAGCTTGGGTTTTGAAGGCTCTGTGGCTTAACTGTGCAACCCCAGACATGTTACTTAATTCTGTGAGCCTTAATTTTCTCATCTGTAAAATGGGCTAATGAGATCAACTTTATAGGCTTGTTGCAAGATATAAATGTGCTATCACTGAATGTGGAATGCTTGCACAATTCCTGACACACAGTAAATGCTCAATAAAAAGCAGCAGGCAGGAAAGGCCTAACAGTAAAGAATGCACCTCTTTCCAAGCCCTTTCCAACCTGGAAAAACTCTTGCTGTCTGCCTCCATCCCTGCAAGACAGCTGGAGGATCTGGTTTTAGGTAAGTGACTTCCAATAGGGAGTCAGAGTTAAATTTGCTTAAAAGCTAGCAAGCAAACAAACACTAAAGCCCCAAGGCCTTCAAGTAAAAGGTTAAAAATAAAAAACTAAGAAGAGCTATGGCCTAAATTGAAATTCAGAGAATTTTACATTCAAGGACCACTTAATTGATGAAATAAATATTCCTGTGGTAGGCTAAATAATGGCCCCCAAAGATCCCCACGTTCCTGTGAATGATACCCGGAAACCTGTGAATGCTGCTTTTTATGTCCAAAAGAACTTCACAGGTGTGATTAAGTTAATGATCATGAGATGGGGAGATTATCCTGGATTTTCTGGGTGGGCCCTAAATCTAAGTGTCCTTATTAGAGGGAAGCACAGGGAGATTTGACTACAGAAGACGAGGTGGCAATGTGAGGACAGAAGCAGCGACGGGAGTGATGTGGCCACAAGCCAAGGAATCAGCAGCCACTGACGTCCTAGAAGGGATGAAAAGTCTCCTGGAACCTCCTGAAGGAGCTAGCCTGGCCAACACCTTGATTTTAACCCTGTAAGCCTCATTTTGGACTTCTGCCCTCCAGAACTGGAAGAGAATAAATTTGTGTTGTCTTAAGCCACTAAATCTGTGGTAATTTGTTATAACAGCAATCAGAACTAATACAATCCTATGGGCCCTACTTGCCCTTTCAATTAGTGAATCTAGTGAAAATGAAATAACTAAGACCAGTCGTTGGATGGGAGGAGTGGAGGGGCATAGCTGTTGGATTCTGAAGAGCTGATCTGAATCCTGTCTCTCCACATTCTGGCTGTGTGACCTCAGGCCCGTCAGTTAGGTTTTCTGAGCCTCACTTTCCTCCTCTGTAAAATGGGACTAATGGTAACTCATGTTGTGAAGATTAAATATTTATTAACCATAAAACCATGTGAACAATTTTCATTATTATTATTACCGTTTCAAAAAAAAAAAAGTCCAAAATGAAGATTGTAATCAAGATTCCACCTCTTAGGAAGATGGCCTAATGAAGCCTAAAATGTATATCTACGGAGACCCCGTGCACGTTGGATTTAGGCCTGGTTTTGGAGCACAGTGCTGAAAAACTCAGTTTTTAGACCCCTGTCTGTAGTTCCTGCTGCACTTCACCCACAGCCCACCTGCAATTCCTTACTTTTGCAACCCAGGCTGTGTGTGGAGAGAATGCCACTTAGACTTCTCTCTGATGTGATGCTTTCTTTAAAAAGAAAATATCAATAATCCAATCATCTCTAACTATTGGGCAATTTTTCTGTAGTTTTCGTTTCCTGAAGGATAAATCATGGAAATAATCCATGCTTGAAGCTATAACAATAAAAACAACTATTATTTTTCAAACTCAAGACCATTCGCATGTATCCAGTCTATCTTCCAATCTCCCAAAGCAAAAGGGAGAAAATAAATAGCTGAGCAGTTTGAAGTTGGAGCCTATCAACAATTTTTCTTTTCCCCATTTGTATTCAGTTGAGCATTTCCTTACTCAGGTAGTAAGAAAAGAATTGCTGTTTTGATTGAAACTATGTGTAGTTTTGATATAAAAAAAACTTTATGATTGATTTTTCCATATTACAAAAGTGTGTTCATTGTAGATCATTTACAAAATAGAGACGGGGAAAAAAGAATAAAAACAACCTGTAATCCCACCACCCACAGATAACCACTGCTACTTTTTCCATTTTAAGCCGATAAAAAAACCCACTTCAGTGTACCTGAGTGTGACATTTACGGAATCACCAAAGCAGCTTAATTCCAATGATAATAGGAGCCTGGATTCTATCTTCTTCCATGTCATTGGGCCTGCTGCGAGTGAGTAGACCTGGCTAATTAAACTCACAGCCTGTAGTCTGAACAATCATGGGGAGGAGCTTCTATCAGTTGCACTCTGAAGAACCTCACCCCCACCCCAGCCCACCATGCTTTTAGATTAGTGCAAGAGCCTTCTAACTCCCGTTTTATTCTCCCACTGCCCCCTCCAGCCCATCATGGCGCCCTTTCTAAAGCATTCATTTGACAGGCCACTCCACGAAATTCTCCCTCTGGCTTTAGGGATAAAGTCCAAATTTTTTAGCATGGAACACAAGGCTTCATTCTTTGGCACTACCTACTTCTTCAGCCTCATATCTACCCTTCGTCCCATTCACCACCATCCTCATCTTCATCCTCATCACCAAACCAGTCACCTTCATCCTCATCACCAAACCACACCTAGCGCATGGGTGTGGTCTATGCGCTAGGTACCATATTGGGCATGTTCCATATGTTATCTCATCTCTATGCCAACAGTCCTATAAGGTGGGGTTAATGGATGAGAAAACTGAGGCTCAGAGAAACCCAACAATTCTCTCCTGTGCACACAGCTAATAATCAGAGGAGCCAGAATCTGAGCCCAGGTTCCTCTGATGTCAAAGCATAATTATCAGGATACCTGTCTCCCTACTGAACTGCTTGCAGTTTCTAAACTAGATATGCTTTATTTCAAACTTCCATACCTGTGCATAAACCACCATCTCCCTGAGGTGTCTTTAGCCCTTTCTCACCTAGATAATGCCTCCCTGTCGTTTAGAATGCAGCTCAAGCCTTTGGTTTAGCGTAGCTGCCCCCTCCCTGTGCTTCCAGGGTATCCTATGTTGACCTCAGTCATGGGACCTACCTCACTGAACTGCAGTTACCCTTTTCCATATCAAGTATTCCCTCCCTCCCCTTTCCCCCACGGAGAGTGCCTCAGGGGGGAGCAACTGTGTCTTATTCACCCTCTTCCCCCCTTCTCTAGCCCAAGATTTGGCACAAGGAAGATAATAAATGTTCGATTAATAAATGAATGAACGAGCAGCAGCTCCTAGAGCCTTCAAACAGGCTTCAAGTGATCAAAATTTGCTTATATAATAATGTTCCTGCCGGAAGGGGCTCAGAGATATAAGGAAAATGAAACCCAGAAAAAATTCTTCTCTGCCAGATCCCTTGCTGGATGAAAGAGCCCATCGTTTGTAACTAATTGCTG
This sequence comes from Aethalodelphis obliquidens, assembly GCF_003676395.1. Lineage (NCBI taxonomy): Eukaryota > Metazoa > Chordata > Mammalia > Artiodactyla > Delphinidae > Aethalodelphis > Aethalodelphis obliquidens. The sequence goes on from NW_020837958.1 coordinate 31,256,938, forward strand.
ATCCTCAGTTGTGCAGAAGGGAGCTGCACCGATCTTTTTTTTTACGCTTAATCCTTGTCACCTATCTATTCTGTGATCCAGATAAGGTCCAGTGGCAGGTGAAGTATAACTGAATATGCCACCCCGAAATACGCCTCTTTGGCATAAGGATTATTTTGAGCTGATTATTTTGAGAAACTGCAGACACGGGAGAAGCTCTAAAAACAGAGTAGAGGTTACCCTTTTGTAAGAGAAATCTACATTATAAAGGGAAGAGCTCCGTTACTAGAGATCACTTTTTTATCTGAGGACTGATCTGCATGGCAGGGCTGATTTTGTTTACCATACATTTCCTCTTCTCATCTTCCAGTGAATTGTCTCCGCCGCTTTGAAGCCCCAGACCCTTATCCTTTTCCCTAGCTCAGGATAGTATATAATCCTCAATTACCTGGCTGCCTTCTGAGTCTCATATCTTTGTGGGACTCCTTTTATGTATATACTTGTATATGTATGTATGTAATTACAATTTTTTTTTTGCTCCTGCTAATCTGTCTTTTATTATGGAAAGTGGGGAGGGTATCGGCCAAGAACTGGAAAGGTAGAGGGAAAATGATTTTCCTCCCTTACAAAGGGAAACTGGCTTTAGGCAGCATCTGGATCCCTGGGCAGGGGCTGTGTGTCAATGCTCCCCAAACTGGTTGTGCTTCAGAATCCGTTGAAGGCTTTTCAAGTCTATTTATGTTCAAGTCTGACCTCAGAGCTACTGAATTCGAATCTCTGGGTGGGGCACAGGAGGTTTCTAAATGTTCTCAAAATGATTCTGGTCCATAGAATGCCACATGGGATTCTCTGTCGTGTGTCTCAAGACATTAAGAAACCTCAAAAAGATGATGATGAGGTGCAATCTCTGAAGACACATTTCCTAAACAGGTTCCCTGTCTCTTCATGTAATGCCTCTGTCACCTGTCACCGGTTGGTTGGATCTGGGTTATGAGGGTGATGGAGAGAGTGGTGCAGGGCCTGAACAAGGAAGAGATTGGGAATGTTATAGTGGGAAAAGGTGTGCTTTGAAAAGGTTCTTTTGTGCTTACATAAAGCTTTACCAGACATACTCCTTTGATTTGCGTTTAGGCCATTGTATCACCTGCTACTGAGTTCCCAACAGACTTCACGGGGCAATAAAATATCTTATGGGACTCATGTGACTCCAGCACCCATTGCAGCTGAAAGTGATCCAAATCCCAGCAAAAGCTGCTGACTTGGGTTGGAGAAGACAGTGATCCCAGGGCCAAAACCTTCAGTGAGGGCTGGCAGTGATCAGAAGGCTGGTAGGTGGCAGAGACTGGGTGGATAGAGGCTGGTATGGCTGGGTGTGAGTGGCATGGGTCTTTCCATAAGGTGGGGTGTGAGGAGGTGATGGAAACGAAGTAGAGCCTGACGCCTCCTGTTGCCTTGTGTTATGTGGGATGTGAGTGGACAAATGCCCTTCCCTTGGAAGGGTGGGGAGGGGCACATAGAGACCAGGTTTTTCGTAAGGGGGAGATGGAGAGAGAGCTGTGTGATGGGCTTAGGGATGTAGAAGAGCTTTGGAGGACACATTAGGACCATCCAGATATTTTCCACTGCCCTGAAATGTCAGTAAGTCCCCCCAGAGCGGGGATCTGGCTTTCCCCACCATGGCTGTCCTGCTACATATGATTGTGTATCAGTTGCATCGTTTATCACACTGTACTGTAATGTTAAAAAACTGTGTTTATGTTCTATGTCCAAATTCCAGGTGTGGTGAAAACAGCCTAGGCCTTGAAATGTGACAGGCCTAGGTCTGAATTCTGACTCTTTCCTTTTCTAGCAGTGAGGTCTTTGGCAAGTCATTTCACCTGTCTGACCCTCAGTTTCTTCATGTGTAAAATGGGTGCAGTAGCTCTACCTACGTTTTGGGTTGCAGTGAAGAATAAATCAGATATTGTCTGGCAGTTCCCACTATATTGTCTGAGATATGGTAGGATCTCAATAATACTTGACCCTCCCTCTTTAACTGAATCATCTTTGTTTCTTCACGATCTGACACCATTCACGGTTTCATGAAGGTGCACAAGATATGTTGGCTGAATGAATGAGTTGGTTGAAGGAATGAATGGGGTAAGTGAATAAATGAATGAATGAATGCTAATTTGCAGAAAGATAGGTTGAGAACATTTAAGGCACTCATCCATGGCTGAAAGGACTTCTCTTGCAATTCTTTTAAGTATTTAGCCCAGGCCAGATCCTCTGTCCTGTTTAGAGGTCAAGGCCATTCCTTTGTCCTGACCTTGGCATAAAGAGCTGTGAAAAGCTTGTAGTTTTTTTTTCTATTTTAATCCTTCTCTCCATTTAAAGGACTCTATTTTCTCTGGAAACAGTGGGGTGAACATCTCCAAGATAATGGGTAGTAACATTAACATTACCACCACGGGCATGATCCAGATATTATTCAATTAAAGTAATAACTCCTAATGCAGGATGGATTGTTTTTATCTTAAGAATCCAATTCAGCCATTGGCTCACCATCATATTCAGATGCCAGAAATTACCTTTAAGTCAGAGATCTATAATGTGATATTGAAATGGATTTGTAATTATACTTTATGATGTTATATTATAGACTTTTTAAGGTCGGAGTGTCTAGCTTATTGTGTTTTCATTTTCTATCACCAGGCAATTTGAAATCCTTTTCAAATACATAATGAACAAAAATTAGAAATTTGGGGAGCAAAGTCACTTCAAAGGAGTGCTTAAAAAACCTAACAATGTCACCTCAGTAAGGGTAATAATAAAAGACTATCACTGTTACTTAACTTTAATACTGCCTTCTGAAGACAGAGATGGGAAAGAAAAATCACCTTCCCCTAGTGGAATTCAAGAGCTTTGTCACCTAGGTTGTTGGCTGGACCACGTCCAGCCCTCTCCTTTCCTGGCTCAGGACCTTGATTTTGGTGGTGTGTGCAGGAGGGTCAACCAGAGGAACTGGCTCCTACTACCCAAATTCTCAAGGTGTAGAAGAAATGCTCAACAGTGAGAAATAGAAAAGTCAAGTGGACTTTATGTAAACCCATGAGTGCTTGGGTAGCATGACCTCCACATGTTGGAGAGTCCTTTTGAGAAGCCATAATCCTAACAGAATATTGACTGGGAAGCACAGAGTTGAGGCAAGGGGTAGAGCTGAATGGTTTTAATGGACAGAGTCATGGAGCTCTCTTAGGCAAACACATTCACTCCCATCAGGAGGATAGACCTGCCTTGTAGATCAAACATCATGTCAGCTAGCCACTCTCTCTAGACACACAGACCTTCACAAACTTCTTCTCTTTGACCACCCTCTTTCTAGAGGCCTTGCTGACCACTCCCTCTCATGTACATCTTCTTCCTTCAGCCAGGCTACAATACGATACAAATAGCTGGCAGTTCTACAACAAATATTTGACTTTACAGGACACATCCTAGTTGTGATGACTGGAATTTGGCCATCACCCACTCATAACCAGATCTCAGGGATACTTTTTTTTTTTTTTTTTGGCTGTGCCGCATGGCATGTAGGATTTTAGTACCCCAATCAGGGATCGAACCCGTGCCCCCTGCAGTGGGAGTGAGGAGTCTTAACCACTGGACTGCCAGGGAAGTCCCTTAACAGCACTTCTGCATATGGTTTAACCATGACCTTCTGCACTGGTTCATCCTCCTTCGGCTCTTAGGGAACGCCTGCCTGCTCTCCCCATGGCCGTGTCCCCTCGACATTGCCCAGCACATACCGTCCACCCTTTCATTTAGGGAGAGTGACTAGGAATAGGAGAAATTCAGACTGAAGGCAAAGCTATAACTGTTCAAGTTTTCTAGCGAAGGATGAATTTCCTTCTGCTTTTTAATAAAGCTGAATGCAACCGCAGAAGGCAGGCACATTGCAGTGGGAAAGAAATAGCGAAGTGCCATAAATTAATATGTGGAAGAAGAAATCTATATTTTTTCGGGTTCTTCTAAGTGTGCTAGATGGATGGCATCCAGCACAGGTGGCAGTGGGTTGGGGACAGGATGGGGAGCAGGACGGCTTTCTGCACCCACCCAGCACGAAAAGCCCTAGCAGGCAGTAACAATTCAGGAAAAGCCCCAGAGGAGGGCAAGTTCCTCCTCAGCTGAGATGGGGCTCAGTTGCCACCCATCCCACCAAGTGCTTCGTTCCCTTTCCACAGCCCAGGGCAGAATTCAGTCCTCCACTGCCGAGAATTCATGAAACAGAAAAGTTATTCTATCCAAATTGCCAACAGACAGAGCTCATTTCAACCTCGCCTGCAACTGGGAAAACAAATTACGATAGAGAGAAGAAATGGATATCTGCAGTTTGCTTTGCTAGGCTGTTCCTAATGTGGTTCTGATGTGCCCTGAGACCGTCACACAGCCTTCTTTGTGGCAGTGAACAGAGCTGGTAGATGGAGGAGGCGTGGCTCAGGTAACATTTCACAGGTCCCTAGGCCACCCTGTTGCCCACTTGTCACCAGGGCCAGAAATAAATTGGGCACATCTACCACCCCAATGCTCCCAGAACAAATGCCCCCATCCATCCAACAAATGGATCTGGGACTGACACTTCACTCATTCACCACCCATTTATTAGATGTCTATTAGGTGGACCAGGTCCTGAGAACACAGAGATGATTAAGATGTGGTTCCTGGGCTTCCCTGGTGGCGCAGTGGTTAAGAATCCGCCTGCCAATGCAGGGGACATGGGTTTGAGCCCTGGTCCGGGAAGATTCCGCATGCCATGGAGCAATTAAGCCCGTGTGCCATAACTACCAAGCCTGCGCTTTAGAGCCCACATGCCACAACTACTGAAGCCCACGCGCCTAGAGCAAGTGCTCCGCAACGAGAAGCCACTACAATGAGAAGCCCGCGCACTGCAAGGAAGAGTAGCCCCCACTCGCTGGAACCAGAGAAAGCCTGCGTGCAGCAACAAAGACCTAATGCAGCCAAAAATAAATAAATAAATAAATTTATTTTAGAAAATTAAAAAAAATAAAGATGTGGTTCCTGCCCTCAAGGAGCTCGTATTTTATCAGGGGACAGACGGAACACATAATGACAAGTCAGGGAGATATGGGCCCCTGGCACTGGGGCTGCAGTAAGGAGGAAGTATTCATTCTTTCTGGAGTGGCTGAGTTCTCACCAGGTATTTCACAGACTGCTTGACATAGGATGCAAACCCTCTCGCGGAAGAAGAGAGGACCTGGGAGGGAGGAGGATGTCAAATAATTGGCTATCCCAAGTCTCCTACCTTCCATCTCCTTGTAAGGAATGGTTCTGAGAGTCATAAATGTCACAGATGTGACTAAGTCAGGAAGACTCTGGGGCTATCATCAAACAAAACGGAAGAGGGCATGTCTGTATTTGTTTCAATACAAATTGTTAGCTGTAGTGCAATGTGGATGAGAAAAATTATATTTTTCATTTCTTGAACATCTAGGCCAGTGCTTTGCAAACTGTAGTGTGTCAGAGTCACCAGAGGGCTTGTTAAAACAAACTGCTAGACTCCCACCCCCTGAATTTCTGACTCAATGCGTCTGGGGTGGGGCCTGGAAAGAACCTGAACTTCTAACAAGTTCCCAAGGGCCAACCACTGACCTAGATAGCACCTGTCACATAGAAAGGGTTTAATAAATGATAGTTATGAATAGTATTAGGCACTGTGCTTAGTGCTTTTCATAAACTAGCTAACCTAACCCTCATAATGGCACTATATTGCAGAAATTATTACTACATTCTTCTGTTACACATGAGAAAACGGAGACTCAGAGGTTCAGAGGTCTCAATATTTTGCCTAGGGTCACAGAACTAATAAGTGGCAGGGATGAGATTTAAACCCCCGTATTGTTGAGTGGAGAACCCACGTTTTTCCTGTCATTCTATTCTGCCTCTTAACTAGAGAAATTTCTTTTCCTTTTTTTTTTAATACAGAAACTAAAGAGATCAGACTATATATAAGTGAATTCTAGAGTCATAATGCCCTTATTCCATTTCAGATACGTCCCCAAATATATTATTAAAATTGTCGCTCAAGAGCCAGTGAAAAGACCATTTATTTCTTGAAAGTAGTTGTGAAAATACATGAGAGAGCGTGAGCTGGCAGTGCCCTGAGCCCAAGGAGCCTCATAAGCCAGTAGTTATCAATCCTTTTTTAAAAGTAATGGAGCACATTTTGTTAAATAAAAGTATATTCAGAACCCCAATATATAAGCAGACAGGAACTTTCAGGATTGTGAAATAGGTGTTGTGCTGGCAGAAATGACTAAACCTTGAGCACTATGGGCAGAAACTGAGATCTCTTCCCATAGAAGCATCAGATCTGATACCAACAAGAGAATCATCCGACCTGCTTTGGAGTGGGATGCAAAAGTCGATCCGTGAGTTTCTCAAAACAAGGAAGAAGGCATAAGAAATCCCAGTGGGGCTTCCCTGGTGGCGCAGTGGTTGAGAATCTGCCTGCTGAGGCAGGGGACACGGGTTCGTGCCCCGGTCCGGGAAGATCTCACATGCCGCGGAGCCATGGTCTGTGAGCCATGGCTGCTGAGCCTGTGCGTCTGGAGCCTGTGCTCCGCAACGGGAGAGGCCACAACAGTGAGAGACCCGTGTACCGCAAAAAAAAAAAAAAAAAAAGAAATCCCAGTGGACCCAGGACACGTGCCCCCTTCTCCTAGGAAGGGCTTCACCAATACTCTAGGGAGGTGGGGTTGGTTGGTTAGATGGGGCTGTTGTTAGGCCTGTCTCATAGGAATGGTTTTAACACTAGCTAGATCTGTTTCAATATTTACGGTTGATAAACCATTTAGTGAACTCCTTAGCTCATTCCTTGTCTAATTCTTTTGTGGTCTTTGTGAAGTTAAGATACCACATCAGATATGTCTAAAAAACAGGGTTCACCACCAAGCAAGCCCAACTGATAATTACCATTTCTAGTCTATGAGAGATTCTAGCAAGCAACCACTCCTAACAGGGGTGTATCTGCACATTATTTGCTTCTGCTTGGATGAGTGGCCCAATACTCACAGGTGTGTTCACTACCCAGTCCTGGATGTGAAGATCCTCTGCACTTACAGGACTGAGTCAGAAGCCACCTCCAGATATTAACTTTATTATTTAGAGCTGAATCTCATCCACCACTTCTATTTGAGCCATCAAGAGAGACCAAGAGCTAATTGTTTCCCAATATCCATTCGCTCCATCTTCCATTTGGTAATAACTTGCAGTCAGGTGTGGCCATGTGGCTAATATCTTAGACAATGTGATACAAACTTTTGGATCACTTTTTTTTTTTTTTTTGAGGCACACGGGCCTCTCACTGTTGTGGCCTCTCCCGTTGTGGAGCACAGGCTCAGGACGTGCGGCGGCCATGGCTCACAGGCCCAGCCGCTCCGCGGCACGTGGGATCCTCCCGGACCGGGGCATGAACCCACGGCCCCTGCATTGGCAGGCAGACTCTCAACCACTGCGCCACCACTGAGGATCCCTGGATCACCTTTTTAAGGAGGCTTTTTGCTACCTGTTTTCATTCCCCTCTTCCTTTCCTGCTGCTTGGGAAGAAGTAGCAGCTAGAGCACCTGTCTTGAATCCAGATGTGGGAGCCATGTGCAGAGCCTGGCTGAAACAGACCCCAGCCTTGTGCTCCTCACCTCTGCACTCTTATGTGTGAGGGAAGGAAACTTCTATCTGATTTAAATCTCCATATCTTTGGTCCCTTTATTATTACAACAGCTTAGGTTTTATCCTATATGTGGCTCTAAGATGAACACGAATCTTACACTCCTCCCAGTAAATAAGATGTGGCGCTCTACTCCCTTCCCCTTGAATGTAGGAAGATTTGTGACTGCTTTGGCCAAACTTCTGGGTCCAGGCCTTAAGAAACTGGCAGCTTCTTTCTGTCTCTTGGAACACTCTTTTTGGGAACCCTGAACCATCACGTAGGAAGTCTGACTCCCTGAGACCACCATGCTGGAGGCCACATGCAGGCACTGCAGTTGACAGTCCCAGGCTTCTGCACACCCCTCTAAGGTCCCAGACATATGCCTGATACCATCTTGGACCCTTTAGACCAGTGTATTTATTGGCTGAAGACCATGAATAACCTGATCAGCAGCACTCTGAGCAGAAGAAACCACCCAGGTTGTCACATGAGGAGGACAACATATGGAACTGCTATACTGATTTTGCGGCTGTGAAGACAGCCATTGGGGACATATTAAAAATGGAATTATTTACAATAGCCAAGATATGGAAGCAACCTAAGTGTCCATCAACAGATGAATGGGTATGGTGTGGTATATATATATTACCATGTATATATCCATATATACACACACACACACACACAATGGAATGCTACTTAGCCATAAAAAAAGAATGAAGTTTTGCCATTGCAATAACATGGGTGGACCTGGAGGGTATTATGCTTAGTGAAGTAAGACGTACAGAGAAAGGCAAATACTGTATGTTATCACTTATAAGTGGAATCTAAAAAAATAAAACAAACTAGTGAATATAACAAAATGGAGACACACTCACAAATACAGAGAACAAATCAGTGGTTACCAGTGTGGAGAGGGAAGGGGGAGGGGACTATGAGGTACACAGTACTATGTATAAAATAAGTAAGCTACAAGGATATATTGAACAGCACAAGGAATATAGCCAAAATTTTATAATAACTATAATTGGAGTACAGCCTTTAAAAATTGTGAATCACTATGTTGTACAGCTGAAACATATAATATTGTAAGTCAACTCTACCTCAGTTTAAAAAAAAAAAGAAAAAAATTAGCAGAGTGGAAAGATGGAAGCGTCTAGTCTCTGATGACATCAATGAGCCCCTGCCCAACCACCTATCTCCAAACTTCTCATTTAGTGGGATACTAAAAGAAGATGTGGTACATATATACAATGGAATATTACTCAGCCATAAAAAGGAATGAAATTGGGTCATTTGTAGAGATATGGATGGACCTAGAGTCTGTCATACAGAGTGAAATAAGCCAGAAAGAGAAAAACAATTGTCGTATATTAACGCATATATGTGGAATCTAGAAAAATGGTACAGATGAACCTATGTGCAGCGCAGGAATAGAGACACAGACATAGAGAACGGACATGTGGACACAGGGTGGGAAGGGGATGGTGGGACGAATCAGGAGATTATTCTCGACATATGTACACTACCGTGCGTAAAATGGATAGGTAGCGGGATCATGTTATAAAGCACAGGAAGCTCAGCTCGGTGCTCTGTGACAACCTAGCTGGGTGGGATTGGGGGGCTGTGGTGGGAAGTAGGTCCATGAGGGAGGGGATATAGGTATACATATAGCTGATTCACCTCATTGTACAGCAGAAACTAACAAAATATTGTAAAGCAATCATACTCCAATAAAAAAAAAAAACTCATCTCGTTTAAGCCACTCTCAGTTTTCTGTTACTTATGGCTGATTGCATTCTAACAAATATATCCCCCCACATTTACAGGGGCAAGAGGATTTGGCTGGGCTTGAAACTATACTCTGACTTCTTTACTAAATTTACCAGCTGGGAATGGTGCAAAGCTTCAACCACCATGACTGATTTATCCTGAGGTAGCCTTCTGAGGTTCTCCTGGAACTTAATGTACAGCCTCCAGGTATTCCAGCCTGGTGGTTGGCAGAGAAGATAGAATTCCACGGCATGCCATCTCACCTGCCTCCCCTTCCTCTTCCTTCCCCTCACCTGGGGCCAGAGAGTGAAGGAGAAGCTGGACTCTACCTCCATGACTCCTGGATGGATGGAGATATATATATATATATATATATAAACATCTTTATTGGAGTATAATTGCTCTACAATGGTGTGTTAATTTCTGCTTTATAACAAAGTGAATCAGCCATACATCAGTATACATATATCCCCATATCTCCTCCCTCTTGCGTCTCCCTCCTACCCTCCCTATCCCATCCCTCTAGGTTGTCACAAAGCACTGAGCTGATCTCCCTGTGCTATGCAGCTGCTTCCCACTAGCTATCTATTTTACATTTGGCAGTGTATATGTGTACATGCCACTCTCTCACTTCGTCCCAGCTTACCCTTCCCCCTCGCCGTGTCCTCAAGTCCATTCTCTACGTCTGCGTCTTTATTCCTGTCCTGCCCCTAGGTTCTTCATGACATTTTTTTTTTCTTAGATTCCATATATATGTGTTAGCATACGGTATTTGTCTTTCTCTTTCTGACTTACTTCACTCTGTATGACAGACTCTAGGTCCATCTACCTCACTACAAATAACTCAGTTTCATTTCTTTTTATGGCCGAGTAATATTCCATTGTATATATGTGCCACATCTTCTTTATCCACTCATCTGTCGATGGACACTCAGGTTGCTTCCATGTCCTGGCTATTGTAAATAGAGCTGCAATGAACATTGTGGTACATGACTCTTTTTGAATTATGGTTTTCTCAGGGTATATGCCCAGGAGAGGGATTCCTGGGTCGTATGGTAGTTCTATTTTTAGTTTTTTAAGGAACTTCCATACTGTTCTCCACAGTGGTTGTATCAATTTACATTCCCACCAACAGTGCAAGAGGGTTCCCTCTACTCCACACCCTCTCCAGCATTTATTGTTAGTAGATTTTTTGATGATGGCCTTTCTGACCGGTGTGAGGTGATACCTCATTGTTTTGATTTGCATTTCTCTAATAATTAGTGATGTTTAGCCTCCTTTCATGTGTTTGTTGGCAATCTGTATATCTTCTTTGGAGAAATGTCTATTTAGGTCTTCTGCCCATTTTTGGATTGCATTGTTTGTTTTTTTGATATTGAGCTGCATGAACTGCTTGTAAATTTTGGAGATTAATCCTTTGTCCATTGTTTCGTTTGCAGATATTTTCTCCCATTCTGAGGGTTGTCTTTTCGTCTTGTTTATGGTTTCCTTTGCTGCGCAAAAGCTTTTAAGTTTCATTAGGTCTCATTTGTTTATTTTTGTTTTTATTTCCATTTCTCTAGGAGGTGGGTCAAAAAGGATCTTGCTGTGATTTATGTCATAGAGAGTTCTGCCTCTGTTTTCCTCTAAGAGTTTTATAGTGTCTGGCCTTACATTTAGGTCTTTAATCCATTTTGAGCTTATTTTTGTGTATGGTGTTAGGGAGTGTTCTAATTTCCTTCTTTTACATGTAGCCGTCCAGTTTTCCCAGCACCACTGATTGAAGAGGCTGTCTTTTCTCCATTGTATATTCTTGCCTCCCTTATCAAAAATAAGGTGATCATATGTGTGTGGGTTTATCTCTGGGCTTTCTATCCTGTTCCCTTGATCTGTATTTCTGTTTTTGTGCCAGTACCATACTGTCTTGATTACTGTAGCTTTGTAGTATAGTCTGAATCTGGGAGCCTGAATTCTCCAGCTCCGTTTTTCTTTCTCAAGATTGCTTTGGTTATTCGGGGTCTTTTGTGTTTCTATACAAATTGTGAAATTTTTTTGTTCTAGTTCTGTGAACCGGATGGATAATGAACGGAGTTCTTCCAACACCTTCCTCAGTATAAGGTTGGTCTGGCTAGGGATTGGGGCTCTATAGGCAGAGGTTTGGAGCTGAGAGTTCCTCCCTCAAGGCAACATGGAGGAAAAGCCTAAAACTCAAGGAACAGAACAGAACCAAAATGTAGAAAAGATTAGTTCTAAGCCAACCTTTGGAATTCGTCAAATTGAGGGAGGCCAGAGGCCATCTGGGAGTGAGGACTTGGGGCTGGAAAAATGCAGTGAGGGATAGGCAAGCCAACACAGGTGAATTGGAAACATGTTTGTGTGCTTGTGTGCACACATGGGGCCAGTGGAATAGCTGAGGATAGCTGCTTGTGTTTGCTGATATCTGGACATAGTGCATGGGTACATTGGCGGGCTCACCTAAAAGTATCTGAAGGAACACATGCTCCTAGGTAGCCTATTTACACTCCAAGATGCAACCTAAATGCAACTTGATTGTAAGTCCTTGCAGATCCATCCAATGGATCTGTGCTCCTCCAGGGTGTGGCTTATGACCCAATGATAGCATTTATTTCAATTTCCATTGCATTACAGCCAGTCAATTATTTGGCCATTTCCTCACCTGGATGGAAGGACTTTTGAGGGTAGGGATTATTCCTTAATTCTTCCCTCATAGCATATGTCACAGTGCTTTGTACATAGGAAGTGCTCAATAAATTTCTTTTGATTAATTACTATTGTCAACCTTCCAGCTTATTTTTCTGTTGACATATATAAACAGATTAGAAATGTTTTTTATAGTACATTTTTTCTAAATGACAGAATAAACACAGAAATCCATCACCAAGGGGCCAAAATAAATCTTAAGCAGAAGAGTTAAACATATTTAAGAAAAAAAGAAGAAAACAAGAGAAGGATTTGGAGACTGAAAATTTCTCTCTTAGAACAGCTCCAGGCAAATGAATGCCCTCTGAAAACTTTATCAGCCTTTTCTACACAAAGTGGTTTCTGACCATTTCTCTACAGTGTCTCTCTTATTTGAACACAGAGTTTCATTTATTAATCAGACATAATTGGGCCCCATTTCAGAAGGATGAACAAAGCCTGTTTTGTGGTCCCATTCAAAAGCTGGGTTTAGTCTGGGTCACAGTGTTTGTCAGCGTCTGTTTCCAGGCCCTGAAGGGTTGGATGCTGCAGCAGGACAATTGGGGGTCCGTTGGTCAATTTCCCACTCCCAGGAGCCCTTGAAAGGGCCTCTCCCCAGCTCTGGAGCCTTTGCTCACTGACTAAGAATATAAGGCCAGCACTTCCACACCCACTCAGCACGAAGGGTCTAGCTGGCCCTTTATCAACTATGTCATTTCTCACAGCTTGGCCTTTCTTCTGATGATCTGGCCTCAAACCCAGCTCAGACACTCGATTACCAGAACTGGTGTTCTTTCTTCAAAAACCTTCAGTGGCTCCTCACTGCTTATATGTTGTTTCTGAAAATACTAAAGAGACTATGAAAAATAGCCCATGCGTATATAGCTAAGAACAAGCAAGAAAGGAGACAAATAAACAATATTAGAAAAAAGAACACCGTAATATCTTCCATTTATTGAGGACAGGCACTGTGCTAAGAACTTTACATACATTATCTGTAACCCTCACAGCAACCCTGGGATGTGAGTAACTTGACACATACTTACAGGGAAAATGATGTCAGAAGTCAAGTCACTGGGTCAGTCACAGAGCTAAATTAATGGTGGAAGCTGATGAGAGTTCAGGTCTGATTTCATATATGAAATACCAAGAGATCAAACTACTTACATGGGAATACTATATCTAATTACATGCTAATTGACTAAAAGCCTCAATAAATAGGTGATGTTTTGTAATACAAGTATAAAATACCCCAAGTGAAACAATGAGGTAGGAAACCCTATTAAATCAGTAACAGAGAAGGAAATTTCAAAAAAATTTCACAATACCCCCCCAAAAGCAAGGCACACAAGACTTAATGAATTCCTTCAAATCAAGGATGACGCTACCAGGATTTCCCTGGTGGTCCAGTGGGTAGGACTCCACGCTCCCAATGCAGGGGGCCCACGTTTGATCCCTGGTCGGGGAACTAGATCCCGCATGCACGCCGCAACTGAGTCTGCATGCCACAGCTAAGAAGTCCACATGCTGCGACGAAGATCCTGAGTGCCGAAACTAAGACCCGGTGCGACCAAAATAAACACATACGTACATACGTAAATATTTTAAAAAATACCACTACCAGCATAACTAATATTGCTTTAGACAAATTGCAAAATATATAAAAAACAATAACTGCTGGAAAAGAAGAGAAAAATGTTTATAAAAACTTTGCTGTAGACTTGGAACTAAATCAACAAATGTAGAAAGAGGGCAGATTTGGTATTCAAATAAAAAAATCAGTAGCATTACTATATGCAATGTATTATTGTACACTGTGCACACGTATTATTATACACAAGCAGTAGACAGCTAGAAATCATACATATATAATAATATAGAATATAAGATGCTTAGAATGTATGCAATGACTTAAGGAGTTAAGTATAAAGACGATGCATTTTAAATCTAAATCACCACTTTTCTTAGAATTTGGCAAAATGATTCTAACATTTATTAGGCAAACAAAATGTCAAGAACATGAGAGGATATTTTGAAAAAGAAGACCCCTGATTGGGGAAGACTAGCACTACAAATTCTATACACCGCACAAAACAAGAATAATTAGAACAGTATAGTACTGTGCAAAACCAGACATACATAACAGCAGAGGAGAATTAGGAGCTCTGAAAAAAAAAACTATGCCTCTATGACAATTTGATATATGATGAAGCAAAGTAGAAGTTATTTAATAAGTGATATCAGGGGCTTCCCTGGTGGCGCAGTGGTTGAGAGTCTGCCTGCCGATGCAGGGGGACACGGGTTCGTGCCCCGGTCTGGGAAGATCCCACATGCCGCGGAGCGGCTGGGCCCGTGGGCCATGGCCGCTGAGCCTGTGCGTCCGGAGCCTGTGCTCCACAACGGGAGAGGCCACAACAGTGAGAGGCCCGCGTACCGCAAAAAAAAAAAAAAGAAA
>NW_020837958.1:31271625-31491376 GCF_003676395.1 Aethalodelphis obliquidens
AGTGAGAGGCCCGCGTACCGCAAAAAAAAAAAAAAAAAGTAAAAAAGTAAGTGATATCAATTTAAATATCATTTATATCTAAACATGTATCAAATATGCTCAAATGAATTAAAGAGTCAAATATACATTTTTAAATCCACAGCACAACCAAAAGAAAGATGACCCAAGGTTGCATCAGTTCTTGGGAACTACAAAAACCTTTCAAAGGCTTGAAGCAATAGGAGAAATAACAGTGGAAGAGACCAAAAGATTCAACTGGATAATGCTTAACATATTTTAATCATAAAAATGTAAGAAATAAAAGAAAAAGAACATAGTGAGAAAATATCTATATCAAAATAGTATAATCAAAAACAGATAAGGAACTTGTTAAAATCAATAAGAGGATGTTTATTTCTAGAAAAAAGGTCATCGGTAGGATATTCAATGCAGCATTATTTCTAAGAGTATAAAATAAAAAGTTGTTTTAACAGTATTGGAAGTAAATTATTAAAAGTTTTTCATTTAAAAAGGTAACCATGAAAGATGTGTCTCGCATGATGGAAAAATATTCATGATCTGGTGTTAAGTGAAGAAAGGAAATATAAAATGGCGTGTGCAGCATGACTACGACTGCATAAAGTCAAGGATGTGTGCTCCAGACCTGGAAAGGAGTTCATAAAAATGAAAACAGCTGTTAGAGGGCTGGGTTGGGGGGTGAGTTTTGAGTTGCAAACTCAAATGACAACAGGGATGAGGCAGGTGAGGATGAATAGAAAAAATACCAAGTTGGGGGGACTACGGTGAACTGAACAGAGGCTCAGTCAAAGGCACTGAGATACAAAACACTGAAACGAAAACCACTTAAACACTGAGATTTTATGGAACCTCTTTGATTGCAGCAAAGGGTGTGGGGCCCAGGGCCGCATTCCTCCCAGCCAGACTCCTTGGAGACTTTTCCTTTAGGGGTGCCCTAGGAACCCCCAAAGCTCCATGGTGGAGTTTGAAAGCCCTGGGCAACAGGGAGCTGCACAAGGATATTAAGTGGGGAAGTGGCTCAATCAGATTAGCAGGGTCAAACCATGCATATTTAAGAGACTACTATTATCCATGGGCTTTCAGCATGGGACCTCTGTACAACATTTCCGTTAATGTTGCTGTAATGATTAGCTTTACAAAAATGAAATTCAGATCCAAACAGAAGTATTGATATTTAAGGAAGTTGTAATCTTTGTTAACATAGAGGTCCTTGAGTTGGTTATAGATTATGGCTCTGTGTCTTTGAGTTCCTTCTGAATAAAGCTGTTTGGGAGAATGCCAAGGTGCTATCTAGTGGTGAGTTACATAGCTACGCCTCCATCCATCAAATATTTATTGAGCGCCCACTGCATGCCAGTCCCCAGAGGAAGATGGAGGACGAAAGAAATCAGACCTGGACTCTATCTTCCATGAGTGTGCAGACCGGTTCAAGATTCAGACACACATGATAATTCCACGTGCACCAACACATACGCAAATGGCTGCGGGAATAGGGCTGATTGCCGCGAACACGGGAAAAGCAGCACTCAAAAGGCAAAATTTGAATCGAATCTTAAAACAAGAGTCCAGATCTACCAAGCAGAGAAGAGGGAAGAGAGAACATTCCAGGCAGAAGGGAGTCTTGACAAAGGAAGAGAAAGGGAAGTCGTCAGGCGTGACTGGACTATAGGGGTGTCCTGGGGGATGTCCAAGAGGTAGACAGGATAAAGAACATGGAGGATTTGTCTAGATTTTTATCCTCTAGGCCTTAGAAACTTTGTTTCTAGGTCACAAGACTCTTTGTTGAAAGTCCTACTTGGAAGCCTAACTTGCAGAAGAGATGAAAGAAGAACTCTGACAGAGCAGAGGAGAACCACACCTCTGCCCCTCAGACCCCCAAGCCTTAGCCTGATGCCCCACAGAGCAATTTGAAAACCACAGCTGTAGACAGTAGGAGCCACACAAGAATTTTAGACAGGGAATGACTCAATCAGATTTGCTGGGGTTGAGCTGTGAGAAATTTAAAAGACGGCTATTATACTGAAGGTATAAGCCCTTGGCAGTAGCAGCAAAACACCCTGGATTTCCGATTTCATTTTCTTTGTACCGGAGCTGCTAAGTATTATGGATTTTGGCCTTCCCTGCTCCCACTGCTGGAATGACTGTTCTAATTTCTGAAAAGTAGAGAGGAAAAGGCCCCTATGTTAATGTCTCCTTAACGCCAGGGAATCAACAGTAATGTGTTGACGGACCAATGCTCTGCTCAATCTTTTCTTTTAATTCAGTTCATAAAAATCTCTGGGCTGAGGTAGTATATTCCACATCCATTCATAGCATCTGGGCAACAAGGGACCTGAACGTCATCTTCTTCCCCAACCTTCTCTGAGGTGTGACTCTCTTCTTGGAGCCAGTGGGCACTACTCAAATTACCTGAGTTTATGTTGGCCGGGAGCAGGCTTAGGAGTTTACAAATCTGCTTTCTTGAAAAGCTCAAATTCACCATCGGCCACCTGCATGCTGGGTGACTGTGTGTGATCGGGTGTCTGGTCTGATATTTTTTGGAATGGACGTCTTGATGTATGAGAATCATCTCTTAAGGACATCGACATTGCACACTCCTCTTTCAGAGGATAAAAGATGACGATGTCTTTCAATAAAGCAGCAGCTACTGCTGCTTCTTGCCAAATCCTGCCTTGGGTATTAAAAGCAGCCCACCTAACCACAAGACCCAGTAAGTGCCGGCAGCTCTGTCTGTGTGGGGGGCTGACAGAGGCAAAGCAAGTGTCTTGCTAGAGAGGTGATTAGGTGATATTAAACGTCAAACTCTCAATGAATTACTCTCAGAGGTTTCATAAAAGAGAAACATGGTCTTGTTTCTATTGCCGCTGTGTCAAACGAAAACTTTTCTTTGTCTGCTTCTTTGCAGAGAAATATAACCATTGGCTTTTAATTTTGGAATACATTCTAAGGAGGAATTAGGGGAGAACTCAACCTCCTAATCAGGAGTTCTTGGGCCCTGGCAGAGTGGATGAGGAGAGTTTCTGGGCCTTGGGGGCTGCCTTTAGTTTGTTTCCTGTAGCCTGGCATTTATCTTTTTGGCACGGTGAAGGGTAGATCGAGGCTGATTAGAGACAGACACTATTAGCGCAAACACAGCAGAGAGTTAACAGCACCACAGCGTGCAGATGAATCGGTAGACAGCAGTGCCCACACCTCTGCTTGACTCTGCCCGGTGTAATCAGCGATACATAAGAGCCCACGGTGAGATGGCCTTGAAACTTGCATTAAAGAAAAGATTACCCTCTGAGAGTTGAATGAGTCAAATAATCGATGATATTAGCCACCTGCAGAAATCGTGGTGCCAGATGATGTTTCCCTAAGGGTAAAGCAGGAGGAACAGGTTCTGGCATGATTCAAAGTGAAAGAAGCTGAAGACTAATCACTGAATTTGGCTCAAAAGAAGAATAGATTAGTCGAGGGCCGTGGGGGAAGTTGCGGGGTGGGGGCAGCTGAATAAACTTGGCAAACAGAGTCCCAGAGACAGACCTTGGTGGAGTGTGACCCAGTCTGGGCAACCAAGCACCCAGACTCTGGGAGCGTGAGAATCCTCACCATTAGAGGATGTCATCCCCCTCCCTTCCCCACCCTCCTTCCTTATTTCCATTCAACACATATTCACTGAGCACCGCTCTGGCCCACACACCATCCTAGGCATGGGATGGGTGCAATGAGCAGGACAGAAAGGTCCTTGTGCTCATGGAAGCCGCACGACACTAAAAAAATAAACCAAGGTGCAAGGTAATTTCAGAGAGTAATACGTACTAAGAAGAAAATCTAGAGGATGACTGGGGAAAGAGAGAGAGGGACTTTTGCAGAAAGAACACGAAGCAGATAGCTTTCCAAGTCTGGAAAGGTGAATAGCTTTCCTGGTCTGGATGACGGAGGCTTGGAGAGCTCCTCCCTTTGCTGGGATCCAGGCTGATGACAGAGGCTGCTGTGCAGGTCCTCAGATCCTGAGAAAAAGATGCTCTGGAGAGCAGATGGGAGTGCTTGGCTCACTAGCTGGAGAATTCCCTCACTGTGAATGGAAAATCAGCGTCTGGTGCAAGCATGAGGCTTGGGGACGTTGGGCTGCCTGACACAGCAAGCATTCTGTTAAAGTCATTTATGATCATTCTTGTTGTATGATGCTCTGAGAGCCCTCTGACACACCACTGGGTGTCTTTTCATCGACTGACATTTGTAAAGGGATGATATCTTTGACTCATGCTTGATTCTTGCACTGTTCAATCAGAGCTCTCAATTTAGGGTTATTCCATATTAGAATCGAATCTTCCTAGAAAATCATATCAAAGGGAAATTTATTCCATTTAAACTAAGATATCTTTTCAAACAAGTCAAGCCAATGAAGAATTTACCCTTTTTGTAGGTGAAGGAATAATCTTGTAGCTTAATGATAAGAAAATGAGCTAAACATGTTAGAAAAAATGGTTTCTTTATTATCTCATTATCTCTCTAAGTTCTCAGTGAATTTTCTGGTCTCTTCTTTATTAGAAACCACTATTTGATAGTCATCTACTAATGAAGTCATAAATTAAGATTGGGTGTATTAGATTTTGTCCTTATAATAATCATCATTTCTTGAACACTTATGTGTATTTACTCAACTGTATGTATTTTTTCATTTAAATTTCAAACTAATGGTATGGAATGGGTAGTTTTATTAGCTCCATTTTATCGATGAGGAAATTGAGGCTCAGAGAAGGTAGGTAACTTGTCAAAGCCACACAGATAATAAGTGGCCAAGAGAGATTCAAGCACAGATCTGTTTCATTTCAGAGCCCACACTCTCAGCCAGCCATCCTGTAGAGGACTCTCTTTTAGAATCTGGGAGCACTACAGGTTCCCATGAATCCTTTATGTAACTTTAAGACAAATCACCAAAAGTGAGAACAAAAAAATCAGCCAGAAGCTCTTTTACATAAAGACTTCAAATGTATGAAGTCAACAATAAAACCTCACAGAAGTTATTAAATGGATGCTAAAAATGTTTTCTATAGTTTTGATGGAAAGGAAATGATTATAGCTCCAGTTTTCCACCTTTTCTTTCTTCTTCCCTTCTTTCCACAAACATCAAATACTGGCAAATTCCCAAGATGCAAAACACTACGCAAGGCACTGACGTCTTAAGAATTAATAATTCGAAGTCCCAGGTCTCAAAGAGCTAATACTTTAGTACACAAGACAAGTTATACACTTGAGTCCTCTATTAAATGGAGATAAACACGGGGAGGAACTTAGGGGAGGAACATATAAGATAGAGATAGAGACTATCTATATAAGATATATACAGAGATATATCTATATATCTATCTATATATCTATGTAGATATATCTATAGATATATAGATATATAGATATATCTATATAGATATATAGATATAAGATAGAGACTAGGGATGTGGATGGAGCACGGAAGACTTCCTGGAAGTGATGGTTCTTGAGCTGTGTCTTGAAGTTGCTAACTGCATAATGAGAGGTGGGGGAAAGCACTCACGGAAAAGAGAGCAGCATATGCAAAGGCATGGGGCCGCGATCTCTTTAGGAAGGCTATAAGCAGCCTGGAGGCTGGTGCACAGGGCACATGTTGATGACTGAGAGGGAATGAGGCTGGAGATGTGGATAGGACAGACCAGGGAGGGCCATGTAGGCAGGGTCAGGGAGCTTAGGTTTTATGCTCTAAGTCAGAGATTCTCCACCGACAGCTTGCACACGCCACAGTGGTGAGGTTGGCAGCATCGAAGGTGTGGGAGCGAGCTTACCGCGGACATGATGGGAATCATGCAGAACCCAGCTGAGTAAATGAACCTCAAAATCCCGCAGGCATGTGAGCAAGCACACTAGCAGGAGAAAGAGGTGAACAGTCACTGCTGAGAATAATGGGGAAGCAGCGATGAATTTAAGCAGGAGAGTGACACAATCAGACTTGTGTTTAGAAAGCCCTTTCTAGCAGAAGTATGGCACGTGAATTATGAGGGGAGCAGAGCAGGGCAAGGGAGGCAAGAAGTGAGGATGGAGGAAGGGGAGAAACTAGCAGGTTGTTGCAATAGTCCAGGCAGGAGGTGATGAGGTCCCAACCAGGGCAGAGGCAAAGGAGGAAGAGGAAGAGATGGATTCAAGAAACAGTTTAAGTGGGACTTCCCTGGTGGCGCAGTGGTTGAGAATCCGCCTGCCAGTGCAGGGGACACGGGTTCAAACCCTGGTCCGGGAAGATCCCACATGCCGCAAAGCAACTAAGCCCGTGCGCCAAAACTACTGAGCCCGCGTGCCACAAGTACTGAAGCCTGTGCACCTAGAGCCTGTGCTCCACAACAAGAGAAGCCACTGCAATGAGAAGCCCGCGTAACGCAACGAAGAGTAGCCCCCGCTCGCCGCAACTAGAGAAAGCTCACGCACAGCAACGAAGACCCAATGCAGCTAAAGATAAATAAATGAATTAAAAAAAGAGAAGAGGGACATAAACTATAAAAAAAAAAAAGAAGAAGAAATAGTTTAGGATTTAGAGCTACCGTCCCAAGGTGGTCAGCTGTTGCAGGCGTGAAGGAGAGGAGTGGTTTGGAGTGAAAAGCTGGTGTCTGGATTGAACACCTGGGTGGGGGCAGTGCTATTATGAAGGGAATTTTTGTATAGAGCAGAATTAACTGTACAAAGTTATCCTATCCGCCCCAAAAGGTATGCTGAAAGCTAGCACCTGTCTATCTTCTTAAAGTGTCTAAGGAAACCGAATATTTTCAGACAATTGTGACCTTTAGGTCAAGGCTGTGCACTGTTTATTTTTGTATCTCACATGCCCAGCCCTGGGCTGACACTTAGGTTTGCAGTAAATCCATATGAAAGGGACTCTTTTTTTTCCCCCAGAAAGTAGTAGATCATGCTATGAGTTTTTATGTTGGAACAGTTATTACTGATACCGGTGAGATATTTGATTAAGTGTGAAAGCAGAAACAAAGTTCACTGAAGTCTTGAGACCAGTTTTAGCTAGATTCCTGGTTGCCTTTTGGAAATGACCTTATTGGCTTGCTTGTGACAGTTTTAAAAATACAAACAAAACAGAGCATCTTTTCTCCTCTAAGTTTCAGCTTTCAAAAGAAGTGAAAAAAAGCAGATGTAACAAACAAATTACCAAATAAACAATTTCATTTCGAAACAGGCTTCGTGTACACAGTTACATAAAGTACCTTTAGAGAACAACTGTCTTTAAATGGAGACTTGATGTTACTCCATCGGTACCAAGAATCCTACAGCTGCAGCATGCTCACCCTGTGATGCTGTGCCCAGGGCCCACCGGCCTGAGAGTGATGGGCATGTGGTGGAGCCCATTCCAGGAATGCTAGCATAGAAGACACCATCTTTACATAGAGCCATGTGTATGGGGACCTGCTCAAACAAGACTAGATTTCAATCCAGCAGACATCCACAAAGCACCTATCATGCCAGGTCCTGGCTTGTTAGCTTTCATATGTACCATCTTTTTTTTTTTTTTTTTGCAGTACACGGGCCTCTCACTGTTGTGGCCTCTCCCGTTGTGGAGCACAGGCTCCGGACGCGCAGGCTCAGCGGCCATGGCTCATGGGCCCAGCTGCTCCACGGCATGTGGGATCTTCCTGGACCGGGGCACAAACCCGTGTCCCCTGCATCAGCAGGCGGACTCTCAACCACTGCGCCACCAGGGAAGCCCCATATGTATCATCTTTTAAACAAATCTGTTAACATTTATCAAACTTAGAAAGACTCAGTATTAAAATAGGATGGAGTACAATGGAATATTATACAATGGAATATTACTCAGCCATATAAAAGAATGAAATAACGCAATTTGCAGCAACATGGATGGACCTAGAGATTATCATACTGTTAGGGAACTGCTGACCGAAACCACCTGCCCTGGCCAGGTCCCCTTGCCTGAGTTGTCTCACAACAGGAGGTCCCAATAAGGAACATGGTGCTACCACCAAAAACTAACCAGGAGAATTCAGGAGGGGTCCAAAGAAGGAGGAGACGACCAGCCTCCCGGAGTCCTTCTTGCTAGAATCCACCTTGGCTGAGAAATGCATGCGCCACCAGGATGGACTGTGAGGCAGACTATGGGCAAAGCAAGAGGACTGGCCAGAGACAACCCGGAAACTAACCCCATTACCATAAAACCCGAGACTGCGAGCCACGTGGCAGAGCGGTTCTCCTGGTTCCCTCACCCTGCTGCTCTCCACCTGGGCATCCCTTCCCAATAAAGTGTCTTGCTTTGTCAGCACGTATGTCTCCTCGGACAATTCATTTCTGAGTGTTAGACAAGAGCCCACTCTGGGGCCCTGGAAGGGGTCCCCCTTCCTGCAACGATATTAAGTGGAGTATTCCAGACAGAGAAAAACAAATATCATAGGATATCACTTATATGTGGAATCTAAAAAAAAGGATACAAATGAACTTATTTACAAGACAGAAATAGACTCACAGACATAGAAAACAAATTTATGGTTAACAAAGAGGAAAGGGGAGAGGAGGGATAAATTTGGAGTTTGGGATTAACAGATACACACTACTATATATAAAATTGCTAAACAAAAAGGACCTTCTATATAGCACAGAGAACTATATCTTGTAGTAACCTATAATGAAAAAGAATCTGAAAAAGAATATATATATATGTGTATATATATATATATAACTGAATAAATTTGCTGTATACCTGAAACGTAAATCAACTATACTTCAATAAAATAAAATAAAACAGGATGGCGTAAACACCCTAGTTGAGCACCCACCTTTGGCTGCAGCTAGAAATTGAGAGTTGTAAAGCCAAGAGTTTTTCTTTTTTTTTAAAGTTGTCAGAACAGGAAGTAAAATTTCTGCTCTTGCTTTATTAGCTATATTACCAAAAGGAATCACTCCTACTTGCAACCCTCATTCACAGACCTGTATTAAAATGATTTTACTGCTCTTTCAAACATAACCAGTAAATTCTAGGTATCATGTTGATTTGAAGCTAGCCATTATTCAAGTAAGTCAGACATAGAAAGACAAATATCATAGGATATCAGTTATATGTGGAATCTAAAAATAGATGATACAAATGAACTTATTTACAAAACAGAAAGACTTTCAGACATAGAAAACAAATTTATGGTTACCAAAGGGGATGGAAGGGAGAGATAAATTAGGAATTTGGGATTAACATATACATACTATTATGTATAAAATAAACAACAAGGACCTACTGTACAGCACAGGAAACTATATTCAATATCTTGTAATAACCTATAATGGGAGAGACTCTAAAAAAGAATATATATATATATATAGAATATATAATATTCTTAAGAATATTAAAGAGACTCCCCTGGTGGTCCAGTAGGTAAGACTCCATGCTCCCAATGCAGGGGGCCCGAGTTCAATCCCTGGTCAGGAAACTAGATCCGCATTAATGCCACAACTAAGAGTCTACATGCCGCAACTAAGAGGCCACACGCTGCAACCAAGAGGCCACATGCCGAAACGAAGATCCCACGTGTGGCGACAGAGACGCTTGTGATCACGTGGCTGGCTGGGAACTGCAGTGGCTGCTGCTGTCCAGCAGGAGAGTACTGCACCACACAGTGCTAGCTCGTGGGCTGGCCCCAGATACTCCAGCTTGTCCGTCTGCCAGCGTTCACTGGGGCCACCAGATCTCTCCACTACCAGTGCTGATCACGAGCTTCATGCCGGAGGTCATCCCTGAAGATCTGCTGGTTTGGGAGGGTCTCCTGGAGAGGCAGGGGGCAGCTGAGGCTCACACTGGGGGACACTGGCGGCAGCCATATTTGGGAGCTTCCTATGCTGGTCTGGGTGGGCCCCATCGTGGGACCCTCCCTCTAGCTCATTCGAGCCAAGAGGTTTTTAAATCCAGTCATCTGCATTTGGACTTTCCTTCCTTCCACCCAGCTTAGTGATTTTCAAACTTGAGTGTGCATAAGAACTCAAGGTCATACACATAAAACCACATATTCTGTACTTAATAGGCGATTTCAGGGACTTTAAGGACAATTATGACTGTGTGCGATTTTTTTACATTATGCACTGATTTTAGAGCCTGACCTTCACCCACGACGGGATGCTCCTGTCATCATTATAATTATCTTCGGGGTGGCATGGGAAGTTAATTAAACAATTGCTTAAACTCTATTTTTAAACAGAATTGGAAGGCTAGGAGGCTTGTGATGCTAAACTGCTCTAACAATGGACATTTAACACAAAAGCAAAATAAAATGCAATGGAAAGGACTTGAGAAATTAATCTGGCCAGAGGCAGACTTACCAGGAGGCTAAGGAAGCTTTACTTTCAGAGCCTTCCTTACACAAGCTTCCAAGGACCTATATTTATTCATAATTTTGTATTCTTGTTTCTTGAAAAGGACCCCCTGCCAAACTGAGTAAGCTTTAAGCCCCATGGATCCTGGATTCACCCCTGCATGTAGCAGTCACTACTCTTTTTTTTACATCTTTATTGGAGTATAATTGCTTTACAATGGTGTGTTAGTTTCTGCTTTATAACAAAGTGAATCAGTTGTACGTATACATATGTTCCCATATCTCTTCCCGCTTGCGTCTCCCTCCCTCCCTCCCTCCCTATCCCACCCCTCTAGGTGGTCACAAAGCACCGAGCTGATCTCTCTGTGCTAGGCGGCTGCTTCCCACTAGCTATCTATTTTATGTTTGGTAGTGTATATATGTCCATGCCACTCTCTCACTTTGTCACAGCTTACCTTCCCCCCTCCCCCATATCCTCAAGTCCATTCTCTAGTAGGTCTGTGTCTTTATTCCTGTCTTACCCCTAGGTTCTTCATGACATTTTTCTTTTCTTAGATTCCATATATATGTGTTAGCATACGGTATTTGTCTTTCTCTTTCTGACTTACTTCACTCTGTATGACAGACTCTAGGTCCATCCACCTCACTACAAATAGCTCAATTTCGTTTCTTTTTATGGCCGAGTAATATTCCATTGTATATATGTGCCACATCTTCTTTATCCATTCATCTGATGATGGACACTTAGGTTGTTTCCATCTCCTGGCTATTGTAAATAGAGCTGCAATGAACATTGCGGTACATGACTCTTTTTGAATTATGGTTTTCTCAGGGTATATGCCCAGTAGTGGGATTGCTGGGTCATATGGTAGTTCCATTTGTAGTTTTTTAAGGAACCTCCATACTGTTCTCCATAGTGGCTGTACCAATTCACATTCCCACCAGCAGTGCAAGAGTGTTCCCTTTTCTCCACACCCTCTCCAGCACTTATTGTTTGTAGATTTTTTGATGATGGCCATTCTGACCGGTGTGAGATGATATCTCATTGTAGTTTTGATTTGCATTTCTCTAATGATTAATGATGTTGAGCACTCTTTCATGTGTTTGTTGGCAATCTGTATATCTTCTTTGGAGAAATGTCTATTTAGGTCTTCTGCCCGCAGTCACTACTCTTGAGCCCTTAATTTAGTCTGTGCTTTCAGGCATCGAGGCAAAATAGGACCAGGACTACCATGTGCAGAGGAATGTCAGGAGGGAAATCAGCATGTCTGAAATGCCAAACTGTGTCACTGCCGACCTAATTTACAGAGCCTGAGCTGACAGCTGCAGAAAATTTGGCATCAATGTTAGGAAATAATACGATGTCTTTGCCTTTTTAATACTCAATTTACTTACAGTTCACCAGCAATTCAGTAAACAGACATTTATCAAGTTCCTAATTTGCAACCATCCTGAGTGAGATTAGGATGAAGCTCAGATCCCCTTTAATTTTTTAACTCATAAGTTCTGAGAAGAGGCAGATCAGTGTACACTGAGAACAGGGAAATACCTAATAGAGAAAACTCAAAACGGATGCTGGGATCAACTACAGACAAGCTCTACTTTCATAAAATGAAGAAAGTGGAACGACCATTGGTTAGAAATCAGGGAACGGGGATGTTTGAGTTCTTTTCCTCCCTCTTTTCCTTCCTACCACAAACGTTTACTGAGTGCCTCCTCTTTTTTTTTTTTAAATACTAGCTCTGTTGAGATATATTTTACATACTATACAATTTACCTATCTAAAGCGTGCAATTCAATGGTCCTTAGTGTATTCACGGTGTTGTGCAGCCATCATCACATCAACTGAGAACATTTCCATCGCTCCCCTCCCCCAAACCCCCATACAGGCATTAGCAGTCACTCCCCATCTCCCTTCCCCTCCCCAGCCCTAAGCAACTGCTAATCTACTTTCATTTTCTACAGATTTGTCTGTGTGGACATATCCAAGGACCTGTTCCTATCACGCCCAAGGCCAAGAAGGGGGCAGGGGGGCTACAGACACCAGTATCTCCCCCCAACCCATGAAGCTCTGCAATTACCTTGGAGAAAACATCACCTATCCCCACAATGGGCTTCCATTTTTTTTTATTTTTTTCTCCTAAAACTGAAAGGGATGAAATTCAGGTTCCCTTCTATTCTAAATACTCTAAAATTCAGTCCCAGAGAAAAGCAGGAGGCAAATGGGACTAGGTGGGGAAATGAAACTTTCAAATGCTCTTCTTAAGAACAGAGATTGTACAATCTTCCTAGATGCCCATTTGGTAATAATGTATTCAAAGCACTAAAAATGTATATACCCTTAGACTCAGAAATTCCATGTAGGAATTCAAGGATGATTGCAGAGACGCATGGAGAAGGATGATCATGACAACGTTGCAGTACTATTGAAAATTGTGAAATAAATGTCTGACAGTAGAGGGTGTGACCTCTAAATCCCGCACACGGAGCCCCAGTTAAGAACCCTTATTCTGGGTACCATTTTCCAATGCTGTCCACACTCACCCTGGCCTTTCTTCAGCCTCCGCCTGCCGTTGACTCTGACTGACTTCACAGCCCACTAAAACCTGCAAGTTATTTTTATGCCCAATACTGTTCTCTGATCTTGTAATTGTGCTCTCGTTTTCGGGCCCAAGTGGGAGGTTTTACCCTCAACCATAAGGCATTATAATCACGAGAACTGACTTGACCTGCATTATAAAGAAATCCATGGTATCAGCGTTTTTGATTGTGGGCTTCTGTTGTATTATCCTTAATGATTCCAGCTTTTGTCCTTTGACTCCAGGCTTTTTCCACTCATTTTTGTCTTCACTGTTAATAGCCCACACTCTTTTAACTCATAAATAACTTTTATCGCAGGGTAGCTTCAGACCTATTCGTGATCAAATAGAAGTGACTTCATTAAGGGCTCTGCAAAACCGATTGATCAGAAACAGCCATTTTTTGAACTTTGTACGTCATCTATTAGAAGTGCAATTTAGCACTTGAATATAAATTTTTATGTTTGTAATTTTAAAGAGGGCAGAGTACATACTTTAGAAGAAGGCAGTATTTCTAGCTACTTAGTAGTGGCATGTGGTGAAGCAGCTAAGTCAAATGATAACATGTACAGCAAGCATCATTAGTTTCCACCCCTCTTGTTCACCACTGAAGACACTGCAATATCTCAGTGACCTTGGCTGACAAGGGCCATCATGTAAGCATTTCACGTAGACTGCCCCCTCTAGTGTTTTCAAGGATTCAAACATGCTTTCCTCTCTTTTGTCATTCATTAAAGGTAGAATAAATATTTATTTTAGGAGTATCTTTAAACGTAGGATTTCCCTCTAAAATAATACATACACTAATAAAAGAAAGAAAATAGTTCTCAATCTGGAATTATCATTCGAACCAATGTTTCATCCTAAATAATTTCTAGAAGAATGCCTTTACTTTCAGTTTATTAACAACTAATTTATTTGGTAGCTAATTTAATTATTTTGTAATCAGCTTACCAGAGGAGGAAAGAAGACAAAATAAACATCTTTGCGCTTGGTGCTTTGTAATGAACTAGGTGGGTGAGTAAACACACACATTTATTGTGCTGGCCAAGGCAGCCCCTATTTTTATGGAATAGGCCTGCATTCTCTTTCTTTCCCACTGCTTTTTAGCAGTCTTCCACTTGAAAGTTGGCTGTGGGATTTTCCCCTTCGAAATCTATCCTGAAGCTTTGAGCTGCCCCTAAGCTTTAAACTTTAGTGGCTGACATTTTGCCACTCAAGTTAGAGTCATAATGAAGTTTCAGTTGGCATTCATTGCTGAAGAAGCTGAAGGATACTTAAGACTGTCTGATTACTCAGTTACATGCCCAAAGGTGTAGGCTTCATCAAGACCCATATGGGGAGGGATCTAGAGCTGTGACCAAATACCCTAGAAATTAGATCCTAGATACCAATGGGAAGATTTAATAGGCGTATTCTGCCTCACCAATGAGGGGTGAGTGGGGAGACAAAAACTTGGGGGAGGTGAAGTTCATCCTTAACCCAAAGGGCTGGAACCATTGATCTGTGCTGGGCACCGGCATGAGGGGCCTCAGGGCTGGCTACAAGTGCAGGCTCGTCTTCCTTGAGCACTCTCAACAGGCCTGAGGAACTTTCTAAAGAAGGATGTTCCTTGGGTAACTCAGCTTCAGTAGGGGCTCAACAGGGTTCCTTTTGTAAACTGCTGCCTTTTAGAAGCACTGCTGTGAGTCTTACAGCCACCAAAGTGCCACACGGCTAAGCAGGAAAGCCGGAAAGCCACTAATGGCCATTGCTGTCAAAAGACTTTTTGTGGGAATCCTCGGCAAAGGTCCTGTGATGGGCGAGGTCTCACAGTCTGGGCTGCCCTTCTGTGGGCCTCCCTGGGTATCAGAGGGGAGAGGACAGACTGATGGGATATTTTAGAATCTCCTCACCAGGAAGACAGGATAACAGTTTTCCAGCAGGACATGGATGTGGTTGGAAACTCAGGTGGCGCCCAGCTTGGGACATATACCTTGAATTATAACCCAGCTTGTAGATTCCTACTTGAGGACATTGCCTGAGAAGCAGTGAGATTCTGGACATGCATTTCCCCCTATTTACCACCTTCCCATACGGACACTGACCAATCCCCTGCCTCTCCCTTGGGCCATCTAGGCAACCCCCATGCTTTGGAGACAGTGTCCCAGCTCTGCTTGTCTGAGGAAGACCAGCTTGGGGGAAGGCAGAGCTGTGGCAGGCTGAACAATGAGAGGACTCTCCTCCCCAAGCATCTCAGAGAGCAGCCTTTTGAAGGAAAGACACACTGAATGTGAGTTCACTTAAAGTAAACATTAAGGTCACTTAAAGTGAAACGAATCACCATCCCTTTCATTTCTAGGACAAGCAGGGCCTACCATCCTCAAAAACCCTGGAGCAGGATAACATGCATGTGTGTATGCATGCATGCATGTAGGTATTTTAACCACGATGCCTCCTTGGCCTTGCACATGTTCACAAGCTATCGCTGATGAAGTTCAGAGCGTGGTGTCTATAAGATTGGGGTGGTGTGGCAATGGGGGTGAGGCTAGGCCCTTCTAACCAGGCCCCATCCTTGCAGAGCCATCCTGATCATCTCCTCGGCCTTGTTGCCAGCCCTTCTGGCTCTAATCTTAGCATCTCAGCTCCCGCCCCACCCCCCACCCCCGCTCTTGCATTGTTCTTGACCTCACATGTTGCTGACACTGCTTTTCCTCTATGCTTGTGGCGCTGGCACCACTGAAATACTTCTCCAATGTCTGACCTCAACTGTGTCGTTTTTGGTTTCACTATTCTTTGGAGCCAACAGTCCAGAGGCTTCCTCTGCTGGGGCACGAGTTTAGACTTTGTTTCTCATGTTGTCATTTATCCATCTTCTGTTCAGCAGCCACATGTATTCTGCTCCGGTTTCTTCAAATGCACATAACGAGTTGGTAGGAAATGTCAGTTTGGATGCCTTCAGTCGACTTTGAGAATTCCTCAAGACTCATCCACTTGAATACTCTTCAACCACTAGCACCTCTGGTCTGATTCTTTACCTTGACCATGAATTTTCATTTTCTCCCTTGGCTTGCATAATTGGCCTGGATCTTGACGTTGCATCTCCCTCCTCCTGGGCACAACATCCAGTCCCACCCACTGTCCAAACACCATACCCTCTGATGAGAAGCACCTCTGTCCCGAGTCCTGCCTTTGCCCTTCAGACACATGTCCTGGCCGGGTCTGTGACCTGCCTGGCTTTGGCCAGCTGTCTGTGTGACCTGGAGGAAGGGGTGCAGTGCGAGAAAGTATCTGGACAACAGTGTAACAGAAGGACTTCATTATCACCCTTTCTGCTCAAGTCCTCTGTGCCCCTATAAGCTGCTGGTCCATCCTAAGGCACAGTAATAGAGCAGCCTTGGGAATCCTTTCTTTCCTGCTTCCCTTTCTATATCTAGGGACCAGAAAACATACCTTACGCTTGTGCACAGTGAGGTCCTTAAAATGTTGAACCTGCAACTGATCGTATCTATTATGGGCAAGGAAGGCACTGGGACAGGATAGCGAATAAGAGAGACCTTGCCCTAGCAGAGTCCCAGGTGAGAGAAGGTTCCATTTTCAGTAACCCCCCAAGAAATAATAATAATTCAACTCCCTAATGACACACTGTATTTTACCCTCAATTTGTTACCAACATTTTATCCACACTGCTACCTAGCAGGGTCCCAAGTAGGAGAAGGCTATTTTTAAAGCCTATTTTTAGCCTCCTATTTTTAATCAGCTACAAGAAATGTGTAATCTCCCAATGATACCTTGTCTTTTATCCACAGTTTGCTACCAACCTTTTCAAGACATGTTCTTTAATTCTGCTGTTCTTCTTCACAACTGAACACATGGTTAACTGGCTTAAGCCCAATGACCTCTGAGATTCATGTTACTCTGTTTTCAGCACGCCCCATAATTTCTTCTATTTTTTCAAGTAGCAGTATAACGTGAGCTTATAAGACCCTTGCTTCTTATTATTTTTGTTCTTTTAGTTTCCCACTCTTTTTATTAAGCCAATAAGGGCAAAATACAATAAAATCCTCAAATAACGATACAAACACTGCTGTATGAACTGTGCGGCTGGCTGGCATTTGGTGTTCAAAAGGCAGTTTAGAGGGGTCGGTGTTTAATGTACGCGAGGGAAGGTTACTTGAAATCTGAATATACGAAAAATACAGGATGGCTTGCATCCTGACTGCGTCTTGTCCGACCGTTATGGCATTCGTAATCGGCATAATTTTGGCAGAAAAGTAAACTTCCAGCTGTTGCGAGTCACAGATGTATCCTTTTCTGGGTTGTTCTAAAAATATGTAAAGGCTGTTTTCTTAAGTTTTAAATCAGAATTCTCTTGATAGATTTTTGCTTTGATTTGGACTCTCTTGGCTCAGGACTATTTGCAAGACTGAAATGGATGCTAACTTACTCTGGAAGAAAATTCCTGGAGCCCAAAATTCACGCAGCCCTTGCTGTTTCTTCCCTTCCATTTATTATTTCACAGTGTGTGCCCTGTGCTGAATGTTCATGAAGAACAAAATGTGCCCGACTGTTTTAAGCGTCTGGGGCGGGAAGAAAGCAATTCCTCTATGTTACCCGAGTCCTACTTCAGGGAAGGTGGGCGTGGGAAGGTCTGGGGAAGAGGCAGAAAGCTCAGGTACAAGGTTGTGAATTCGGGAGGAAATGAAACTGTCAATGCACCGTCTATAAACTTAATCTGTGAGCTCTTCCAAGGTAGAGACTGGTTCTTATTTTGTCCAAGTTCTGTTGCTTCAGGGGCCAGTTGGTGCAGAGTTGGATTCCTAGTCCATGGCTACTGCCATCAGATGGGAGATGAACAAAATCAGCTAACGAAAAAAGCTAAGACTCGAAGCCTGGGAGAGCACAGAGGAGGACAGACTTGTGAGAAGTGGCCTAGGATAGTGGGAAGAATACAAACTCTGGAGCCAGTGGACCTGCATTCAAATCCCAGCTACACGGCTTGGATTCTGATGTTGGACAAGTAAGTTGCTTACCTACCCTGAGCCTCAGGTGTTTCTTGTCAGTCATATGGAGATGGTAATAGCACCTACCTCATACCAGGGTTATTGGATTAAACACAACAATGCACGTCAGGTGTCTAGTGTGGTGCTGGCTGCCTAGCTGGCCTGCAGTGAGACAGAATTAATAGTGCCAACAACACCAAATCCCGTGGAGAAGTAATTAAAAAATAAGTGCTAATGGACAAGAAACATACACAAATGTGAGATACTCAACATTTTGATGAATCAGGGGAATGTGAAATAAAACAGTAATAGCTTTGTCTACAAGACTGGCAAAGATAAAAAAGATGGGAGCCTCTAGCACTGGTGAGGAAGAAGGGAGAAAGGCATCGTGACACATGGCTGGTTGGTGTGGGAATGAATGCCATCTTTTGGGAAGCTATTTGGTGATATCTATTACAGTTGAAGAGGAAACACACTCTTTGACTCACTAATGCCACTTCTGGGAATCCATTATAAATAAATAATAACACAGCTATGTAAGCATATATATATATATATATTCCATATAGCTGTAGATGTTTACTACATAATTGTTTATAACAACAATAGCACAAAAAATTGAAAACAACCTAAATGTCTACCAGTAGGGGAATGTTTGAATAAATTATGGACCTTTCATTGAATGGAATACTAATCAACCATTAAAAATAATGAAGTAGGTTTACTTAATAATAATTTATTAAGTAAAATAAGAAAATTGTGAGGACTAATAACTATAGCATCATTCTGTTTCTCTTAGAAACGTCTGGGTATACAGATGGACAGACAGATAGCTTCATTTGAATGCACTGAAGGAAAAGTTGGGAAGGACAAACACCAATCTGTTAAGGCTCCTTACCACCTCTGGGGTTTAGAAGGTGGGAT
Source organism: Aethalodelphis obliquidens (assembly GCF_003676395.1). NCBI lineage: Eukaryota > Metazoa > Chordata > Mammalia > Artiodactyla > Delphinidae > Aethalodelphis > Aethalodelphis obliquidens. Next base: position 31,290,448 of record NW_020837958.1, read on the forward strand.
GGGAAAGGAGAGACGGTCATTTTTTTTCTTTACATATGAAGTGGTGGGACGGTTTTTTTTTTTTTTTTTTTTTTTTGCAGTACGCGGGCCTCTCACTGTTGTGGCCTCTCCAGTTGCGGAGCACAGGCTCCGGACGCGCAGGCTCAGCGGCCATGGCTCACGGGCCCAGCCGCTCCGCGGCATGTGGGATCTTCCTGGACCGGGGCACGAACCCACGTCCCCTGCATCAGCAGGCGGACTCTCAACCACTGCGCCACCAGGGAAGCCCCGGGACTGTGTTTTTTTCCTTTTCGTTTTTCAGCATTCATTAAACGATGCCTCAGAAAGGAAAGATGGGAGGAGGGAGTGAGGGAGAAAGATGCCAGAATGGACTAACGCGAGCTATCTTCCTATCTCTAGTGCTCAGTACGGGACTCCAACACAGTAGGTGCTCAGTAAATATTGAGTTGAAATATTGACTGATTATTGTTCAACCAGAAAAACAACATTAAAAAGACGTTATTACCCTATTTACTTAAAAAAATGCCCGTTAACTCGTGTCGCAATGGTGAGAGGCCTGCCCCCGAGGCTGTTGGGAGTGAGGGAAGGACAGGGCTGGGTACAGCTTGTTCTGTGCTCTGCTGTGGAGGTTCACAGAGGGTCTCACCATATGGTGGACCGGGGCCACTCAGGGTCCAGATGTGGGAGCTATCAAGAAAAGTCCAGCTGCGAAATTGTCCTTAGAGTTGAAAGCATTGAAGTCAAATGCTCCCTGGTGTCTGCCAAAAAGCTAAGAAATTGCAAAATGCACATAATTATACAAACTCGAGAGGAACTAAATGCTCTCCCTCCTAGTCATTATCAAAAGAAGTTCCAGCTTACAAGATAAAGGCAGAACAAGAGATTTTACTGAGCTTTTTTTCTTTTTAACCAGAGAAATGTCTGTGTTTCTAACTTCATGGATGCCAGCTTTGAAATGATGTGGTTTAATAAAATTTCAGTCCTCTCTTGAGGGATTTCACAAAGCATTCAAGGCTCCAAGACTCAGATTCAAGTGTACATGGGCTTCTAAATAACTTTAACATCTAAGTCCATGTTTTTCTCCCCTTCGTTAATTATTTGGATGAACAAATTTTGGACACTCGAGAAAAGACTTTCTCTAGCTTAGAAGGACACAACAAACTGTGTTGGAAATAATGGAAAAGAAGTTGGAAGTGGGACCACAGCAGGGATGTGAGGCGGGGTTGCCAGGGAGGGGGTGGGGGGCAGGCGGAAGACGATGCATTTGCAAGGCAGCCGTGGGAGATGCTAAGAGAGCCGAGCCCAAGGACACCAGTTAGTCGCGGAGAGAACTTCTGTATCTGTGAGGGAAAGAGCTAAGGGGCTGGGGCAGCTGGGTGAGGAGCTGAAGGCTGAGTGGTGGGTTCTGGCATGAAGCCCCCGTGTGCCCAGATGGCAGACTGTAGGAGAAGAGGCGATAGAATTGCTGGTCTGTGGGCCACAGGGGAGCCCTGCAGAGGAGAGGACTTGGTTAATGAGATGAAGAAAAGAATATGCTTGCTCCTTGATGTACTTGACTCATTTTAAAACATTGTTCTGAGCTCTGGATTTAATACTGATGTAAAGCATTTTGAGAGCATGAGCTGACTGCAAAAGAACTCCTCAGTCATCCGCTTCTGGATGTTCCTTTTGCTTCTAATTTTTCACTGTTGTAGCTACCTGTGCGGTGAACCTCTGTGTGTTATGCTTTTCCCGCATCAAGGACAATTTCCTAAGAATAGATTCTGAGAAGTGGAACAACTGGGTCAAAGGATCTGAACATTTTTCTGTGTCTTAATACACAGTGGAATCCATCTGGGAAGCCAAATTGCTTTCCAAAGGGTCGGCTGAACCCAATCACTCTTATTTCAAACCAGATTTTATGGGTGATTATGCAGGGCCTTTAATGAGATGTTTGGATAAGAAATGATAAGTACAAAACCCGACATTTATTCTGTGCTAATCATAGCCTTTCTATCCACTGCCTTCTTTAATCCCCACAGCAACCCTCTGAGGCACACATTATTATCCCTGTTTGGCAGATGAGACAGGTTCAGAGAGATTAAATACTGTCCCAAGGCCACGTGGTTACTTGGGTGGTGGAGCCACTATCTGAACACAGGCCCGTCTGACTTCTGGGCAGTGCCCAGGAGCTCGGGGCCCGAAGCTTCCCGCCACAGCATGCAGCCTCCGCTGGTTTCGAGAACACAGTCCAAGGAAGGATGATATACTTGAGATGTATTCTGAGCCCCAAAGATCTATGAGGCCATAAGGTGATTCCTTACCCATAATACAACACTGTTGTTGGGAACGTTTATTTCAGAGGAAACACATTTTATTTCACGATGAAATGAATTCATTCTTTATTATCATATTCTGTCTATTTCCATCATCATTACCTTCATTCAGACCCTTGTTGCCTTGCCTTGAACCACAAAATAGGCTTCAAATTGTACCCTCTACCTGTAACCTCTCCACAGTCCAAGATGGAACAGGCAGGACTGTCCTGAACTGGGTGCCAGAATTCACCTTCTGAAAACATGGGTTTGATCATATTATTCTTCATGATTATAAGCATCTTGAAACCCTCATTGGCTCCCTTTGTCAATAGGATCAAATACAATAAATGTGGGTGTTGAAGTCTTCTAGGACTCTAACCTGACGGCTCCACCAACGATCCCTGTGTCACAACCCTGGCACCCAGGGTTTGTTGCAGGATGGCAGCGTGTGGCAGGGTCTAGGTTTCTAAGGGTTGACTGGAGTAAGCCACCCTATCCAAGGATGACCAAAGAGGAAAGAACCAATGGGGTGGGTTAGGCAATAAGAGGCGGTATCATCTACCTCGTGGTTGGGAATCATGCTATGGGGTCAGGCAGCTTGGGGTTCAAATCCGGACGCTACCATTTATGGGTGATGCCACGTCGGACCTTCTCATCTCAAGCACCGATACCCTCACAAAGGCCTATGTACGTGTTAGCTTTGATTCTATAGGTTTGAGCTGGAGTTGAGAAGTGAACCTCTGAGGTCAAACATTAGAATCAAGTTCTCAGGGTCTGAGCAGGGGTGTAAACGGAAACGGAGGCAAGCTTAGGCATCTAGCTGAGCTGGGATGGCAAAGGGTGGGTAAGGAGCAAGCAGGAGGAGGCGGTGGGCAAACGACACGGCCAGGATTGGAGCTTATCTTTCAGGTGGTTAGAGTATGTGGCATAAGTGTGCCGGCCTCATTTAAAGGCACAGAGTCAGAGCAAACATCACTCACAATTTCCCACTACATCCATGCTCTGCTCTTCCCACTGTCCCCCACCTCCAACTTTCCCTGAATAGCCCATTGCCTAACTGTCCACTCTGCTCTATATAACATATCTTCCCTGGAATGCCTCCCCACCCCCCTACCCCCTGACTCACCAGCCCAAATCCCATCTGTCCTATAAGACCCAGAACAAATCTCTATTATTCTCTACAGGCTCTCCAAAGGCTCATTCTCCCCCTCCCTGACCAGCTAGAGCCAAACCCTCCGTCCTTCATATTCTTCCGGCAATTATTCTTTTCACAATTCACTTGGCAATTAATCACATACTGTCTTGCGATGCGTTTACTGTTGTTGGCTTAAACAGATAAAAATATCTTCGATGCCTGTTTAACTTGTCACATGTGTCTGGCCTGCCTTTCTGAAGGGGAGTCCGAAGAACAAGCCAGGAATCACTAAGCAGGGGAGAGCTCCTTGCAGAAAGAAATAATAATAACAACCAGAGAGAAATAAGATGCTCTTCAAACTCATTTTGCATGTATTATTTCATGTGATCCTCATACAACCTGGGGAGGTGCATATTCTTATTAGGATTTATTCCCCAGCTCAATAATCTTCGTTGACTATAAGATCAAATGCAAAATCTGGCATTGAAAACCCCCTAGTCTTTTGCCTGTCATGTCAGATCCGTTGGACTGACGTAAAAAATAAGAACGCTTTGCAATGTGAACCTCAGCTCTGAACTAAGGAAGTGGTTCAGATGAGAAAGGGTACTCATTAGCCTGGGTCCAGATGTTGACCACCAGAAACCACAGAACCACCACAAAGACAGAGGTGGATTGGGGAGGCCCAGGACAGCGCTATCTGGCTGGCCTAGGCCAAGGGCTTGCCCAGTGCCCTGTTTTGGAGGGACTGATATTTAATCCAACTTCTCCTTGTAGTGATTTCTGTATGCTGTTTGCAGTAGCTCTGTACACATTTTAATCTCCTGGGTAAACTGTATAGAATTCATTCTGCCTTATAGTTTCAGGTTTCAGCAATACCTTCTGTTGTTACCCTCTGCGTTGTAAGGAATCTCTCCAGTTGTGGATCACGACTGTTAACTCCCTCACTGATTGGTCAGCATCCTGGTGTCTGTGACGGGCAGGTCACAAAACACATCTCCTTACAGATGAGTCTGTACAGAACATGCTGTTTATAGGGCCCACCACTGAAACACACACACACACTTCCACAGACATTGTTCCAGGAAGGCAGTATCCATCAGCATGACTGCCATGACACCATCCCCAAAGAAATATCACCCAGGGAAGAATGAATGGGATTCATGAAAACCAAAGCTCTAAGCACTTACAGAGAGTTAAATCAAAAGCATCAGAATGCGAGATTCAAACCCAGAGCTGAACTTGGAACCAAGCCCCTGGTCTGTTCCCATTATTCCTTCCGGAAAATGGTTGCAAGATTCCACAGGTGAATTACGAGATCAGCCAAGTCTGGCTGAGAAAGAGTCTTTAAGAGGAAGGGGTGGGGCACAGGGGTTGCCCAACAGTCAGGGCTGATAGTAAAGGGAGGTAAACTGTTCATTTAGATGTTAGATGGTAGAGGGTGGTATGCCACGGGCAAAACTGACAGCTAAACTCTGCAGCCAACAGTAAGGAGTAATGGCTACAATATTTAAGAGAAAATGATTGGTGATGGGGCTGGGGGGTGTGGCTTCCAGGTAGACCCTGTGATAAAGGGAGTGTGCGATACTTTGTTTGCTTGATGGGAATAATTCAGCAAAAGTGTGTGCTTTGCATTGGCATGACTCTTATGTCGAAGTGGAAATGCCTCAGGGCTAAGAGAATTGCAGAAGAGATTCATGTGACCCTTCAAGGACTGCCTTCCTCACGTATGAGAGCTAGATGTGAATGGGGGTAGGGTAGCGTGGGCTGATGGAGGGTCTGGGCTCTCCCTGGTGTGCCCCTCTGCTGACCCAAGCATCTGCAGCTTTTGTCTTCCATGGGCGCTGAGTGCTGGAGGACGGGTGCCCTCTCAGAGAGGGCGCGACAAGATTGCAGCTACGTGCTGCCTTGATCAGAGCCTGCAGAGACCCCAGAGGCTGTCAGGACAAACAGTCTCATTGTTTTCTCATCGTGCCTGGCTGGCTCTCAGGAATTCCTGGGTGGAGAGTGGTCCTGGGGTGAGGGAAGCGCCCGCAGTGCAAGGCTGGTGTGTGACATTGAGAGAATCCCAGCAGTTTCGGGAAAAGCCCGATCAGAGCCTGGGAACACAAAGGAATGGAGTGGTGACGCTGTGGTTTGTGCCACAACGGCCTTAACACACTAGTACTCACAAGATGACGTTCACTCTCTCTACCTGGCTGGTGACAGCTCTCATATTTCCCACGAGAGGAAGCAGCATTCCTGGAGCCTAGCTCTCAACCCCTCAACCGTGTGATGCTTAAAGGTAACGGCAATTAATAATGATTGGAAAAGTCATGAGTCATTACTCTCTCAATTAATAAATTAATGTCTAGTCTCATTCCACAAAGGGTCTGAGGCAGGAGGTATTAGTAACATTTATCATGGTGACCAAGAGAAAACGATGACAGCATCGCAAGAACCCGGACAAACGGTAATTGCAATCATGATGCTAAGAGCTGTAGGTTAGGAGATCGATGCCAAGTACAATGACTATTTGGAGAAAGAGTTTATGTTAATAGATCAATGAGGAAAGAGACTTGGAAGAGGGAATCTGTAAGTGGGCAGGGATTACATATGTGGAAGATTGCCAGGGACTAAGATGGGTTGACATGACTGATAAATGAAATTGTTATTCTGTTGAGTGTTTCAGTTCTGGGCAACGTGCTTAATGCTTCACATAACACCATCTCGTCTAATCCACAGATCAGCCTGCACACTCCCTGTTGACAGATGGGGAAACAGTCACCTCAAGAGTTGCAGAGCCATTAAATCACCTTTGTATTAATTCTTTCTTTTCTTTTTTTAAATTATTATCTTTTAATTTATTTTTGGCTGCGTCAGGTCTTAGTTGTGGTGCACGGGCTCTTCGTGGCAGCGTGTGGGCTTCTCTCTAGTTGCGGCACGCAGGTTTTCTCTCTCTAGTTGTGGCGCACAGGTTCCAGAGCACATGGGCTCTATAGTTTGCGGCACCCAGGCTCTCTAGTTGAGGCGTGTGAGCTCAGTAGTTCTGGTGTGCAGGCTTAGTTGCCCCGCAGGATGTGGGATCTTAGTTCCCCAACCAGGGATTGAACCCGCGTCCCCTGCTTTGAAAGGAGGATTCTTTACCACTGGACCACCAGGGAAGTCCCTAAATCACCTTTGGAACCGTGAATAACTCACGGTGTTGTCTTTTGTTCCTTTTGGATCTAATTTATCTTGAGTTAAGGTTTAACTCGTGCTCTCTCTAACCTTCTTGTAGCAGTGGATATGTGGTTTCAGGCCCACAGAAGAAAGGCAGATTCCACCCAAGACCTCATGGCAATGTCAGGGGACACCAACTATTATCCCACCTGTAGAGCACATCTTCTTCTGCAAGGGCCAATTACATTTATTACTGTATTTGATCCACACAATGAACTGTGAGCAGGTAAGTACTATTACAATCCCTGTTTATAGATGAGGAGTCTGATGATCAGAGTATTCAAGTTCCCAGAACCAGTAAGTGGCAAAGAGAGGCTGACAGCTGAAACCCCAACTCTAGAACTTGGCAGCTGTGTGACCTTGGGCACTTTACTAACCCTCTCTGAGCCAAAGTTTCCCCATCTGTAAGTGATATAATAAGCCACCGTTCACGGGGTTGTTACAGGCATTAAGTATCTTACCCAGAACTTAGCAGATGGTGTCTAATAAATGTTCATTCCTTCTCTCTACCCTTCTTTCAACTTTAAAGTTAGAGGGCTGGGACAGAACAAACACTAACTATGATACTCAGAAGAATAGGAGAGAAAACTTACTGGCTCTAATTAGATCTTAAAAACATTCCAACAATGGTGTCATATTAACCAGACGTTGTGTCTGCTAGCAATACTTAATGGTTCAAGTGAGAATTTGTGCAGTAAAGGGTCTATACCTCTAATTGCACAGAAAGCTGTGTTCCATGAACATGGCTAAGCAGGAGAGGGGGGGAAAAATAGCTCTTCTTTGGCTTCTTCTGCAAGGAACACTGAGACGATCTAATTTGCATGCCTGGTGTCTCCAAAATTGAATTCAACCTAAGGCTCCCACATTAGACAGGAAAGTAATTTGAAATGACTGAGCTATCTGTACAAACACCTTAATGTTACTCCAATGGGCCCAGATAAAGGATGACATCAAATATAGTTAAAAGGAATTTAAGTTTAATTGCTGCCTAATACGATTATTAGTACATTTTCCTAACCAGAAAGCCATTTCACAGTCATGGGTAAGACTTTGCAATCTGATAAATGATCAAGCATAGCTGTCACAGGTCCTTGTTTAGTTTGTTGTAGTCTTCCCTTGCCGAAACATTAGCTCGGATGCCGACTAACTGCTGGTCTCTCCACATCTGGACTCATTTGGGGACTTGGCCCTTGCCAAGAGGAGCCAAAGGACACAAAGTTTTACTCCCCACTTGGCATCTGAAATGACACCTTCAAGATGGAGACTGAAGTCTCTTCTACTTTTTCGTGAGTGGTACCCCCTTCTAAGAGTGCTGGAGCGTGTCAGCCTGACAGGGTCACTGCTAGTCTATATGATGCCTTTGTGAAAAGTAGAAAAAGGAGTCCCCTATGGATGGTCAAATTAAAAAAAGGAGTCCCTTTGGGGGCACTCAGCTTGACAAGAAGAAAGGAGACTAGATTTCTAGCTCCCATTTCCTTCCTCAGCTGAGCGCCTTTGTGCAGTGCACATGCTGCACAACCATGTATGTCAGTTCAGAAAAATGAGGTCCCTGACATGGGAGGCATTCAAGCAGAGGTAGGGTGACTATCTGCTAAGCACGGGATGCAGTGGTTTCTAGCATTGGATGAAAACTTGGACTGAGTAACAGGTGTTTAGAGATTTTACCTGATGGCTGATAAGCATGGATCGTGTGTAAGGATGAAGAGGCCAGGATTAGAACCTGGGCCTCAGATTCTGAAACCCTTTATGATTTAGTCTTGCTGAGCTGTCTTCTACATCTCCCTGTGGGAAGATTTTGGCTTGAAAGGGAGTAAGTTTCCCTCACACATGCTGATTCAAATGCCATTTTAAAGGATTAGTGAACTTGGAAGGTGAATGAATAGCTATCACAAACAACAGTGTATGGAAATAAGGAGTCTAACGGACAGACAGCAAGGGGTACAGAAAAGGGAGACAAGAGAGCAAGTGTGAGAGTCAAAGCAGAACACAGATGTTTCTAGACCTTTCCAGAGACTCACAGCAAGTTACAAACCACCATTTTTTAGCGTTCATGGTTGGCTCATGGATAGAACCACCACATTTCCCAGACACCCCTTGACAGTCCTAATTTTCTCCTGTTCAACACACCACTGCCCTTCTTTTCAAAAGTAATTTTGTATATTAAACACCTAAATGAAAGACCGGACGCTATAAAACTCCTAGAGGAAAACACAGGCAGGACACTCTTGGACATAAATCACAGCAGTACTTTTTTGGATCCGTCTCCTAAAGCAAGGGAAATAAAAGCAAATATAAACAAATGGGACATATTAAACGTAAAGGCTTTTGCACAGCAAAAGAAACCATCCAGTAAATGAAAAGACAACCTACGGAACAGGAGAAAATATTTGCAAATGATTTGACTGATAAGGGGTTAATATCCAATATATGTAAACAGCCCATACAGCTCAACATCAAAAAAACAAACATGTTTAAAAAAATGGGCAGAAGAACTGAGTAGAGATTTTACCAGAGAGGAAATGCAGATGATCGGCAGACGCACTACAAGATGCTCAATGCTGCTAATCATCAAGGAAATACAAATCAAAACCACGATGAGATGTCACCTCTGTCAGAATGGCTATCATCAAAAAGAACACAACAAATGCTGGCGAGCACGTGGAGAAAAGGGAATCCTCCTACATTGTTTGTGGGAATCTAAACGGGTACAGCCACTGTGGAAATCTGCATGGAGGTTTCTCAAAAAACTAAAAATAGAACTACCATATGACCCAGCAATTCTACTCCTGGATATATATCCGAAAAAAACAAAAACACTAATTTGAAAAGATACACGCACCCTAATGTTCACAGCAGCATTATTTACAATAGCCAAGATATGGAAACAACCTAAGTGTCCATCAACAGATGAATGTATAAAGAAGATGTGATAGATATATAGATATATAGATAGATCTATATCTATCTATATATCTATATGGCCACACACAATGGAATATTTCTCAGCCATAAAAAAGGATGAAATTTTGCCATTTGCAGCAACATTATGCTAAGTGAAATAAGTCAGACAGAGAAAGAGAAATACTGTATGGTATCAGTTATATATGGAGTCTAAAAAATACACCAAACTAGTGAATAAAACAACAAAGACGCAGACTTACAGATATAGAGAACAAGCTAGTGGTTACCCGTGGGGAGATTCCCCACGGAATCTCCATGGGCAAGATAAGAGTAGGGGATGAACAGTTACAAACTATTAGGTATAAAATAAGCTACAAGGATATATTGCACAACATGGGGAATATAGCCAACATTTTATAACTATAAAGGGAGTATAACCTTTAAAAATTGTGAATCACTATACTGTACACCTGTAACATATAATATTGCACAGCAACTATACTTCAATAAAGCAAACAAGGGAAAAAGACAAAAAATTAAGTACTTTTGAAAATGAATAAATCTAAACTTGATTTCATTTAAAACAATCTCTATGAGCGTTATCATTGTAAAGAAACACAAATGAGGAGAAAAATCCTTTGTCAGACAAGAAGTATCATTTTAGCAAATACATTGGAATCAAGAGAGGGGAAGAGCGTTAATGTGTATTGAACACACCCTGTGCCAAGCAGGTTCTGTTATTCTCATTGTCGGGATCAGAAAATTGAAGCCAGTTAACTGGGATCATTCAGCTCTTACGTGGAAGAACTAGGTTCTGATCCCAGGTCTGTGAGACTACGGGCCCTTTTCCATTGCACACTTATTTCCAGGAACAATTACTCATGTTCTAATTTGTTCTCACTTTCTCCACCCTGCCAACCCCCTGAGGTCTTAATCCCTGTTAGGATTTCTACTCAACTTGCCATAAAACTTTTACAGGGGAGAAAGTTATAGCTTTCTGGCTGGAAAGGTGGCTGGCGGAAACGGACAGACCCTGCCTGCTACCTGACTTCTTGCCATCAGGCAGTGGAACCTGCACTGTCAAAAAGGGCTCCCAGCTGTTTAATGCTGAGCTCCAAAAAGACCAAACCACTCCAGAAGTGGAAATGACACATACTTCAGCTCTCTGTACTGGGAAAGCCATCTCTTCCCTATCTGCCAGTGGCCTTTATACTCAATGGTGTAGGGAATCCAGTGGAGAATTTTCTTAGATCTGATATCAGCCTTTGGACAGAAACCATTTTTCTTCTGGACTTTGTGTCTATATGAGAGGTCATGACCCCAGTGATTTCCAGCTGATAGCTACCTGGGGACAGCGTGGGGCCATGTTTAGTTCTGACAAGCGGTGCCTTGTCCAGGGCACATGGCTGGGGGAGGGCTTGAACTGAAGGGAAGTTTATTTCACCATGAATGCTCATTGCCTGGCCCATACCTAAAGAAAGATGTACTTGTTCGTTCATTTATTTATTCATTGATTCAAAGTATGCGTTAAGCCCTGCCGTGCACCAAGTGCCAGGGGAAAAAATAAAGAAATCAAAGAAAATCAAGACACATGTCCTTTCTGCTTCTGAGGAGTTCACACAGTCATGGGGGTAGGGAGGCAAATGTGTGCATCTCATTTGTTCATTCATTCAACAGTGAGTACTTACTGTGTGTCAGCTCCTAGAGTTACAGAGATAGAGAAGACACAGTCCCTGCCCTCGGGGTCTCTCAGTCTATTAGGGTAGACATAGTGAAATGTAGGAGGCATCAGTTCAGAGGCAAAATCAGGATGCTATGGGAGCACGGTGGAGGAGCATCTATGTTAGGCAGGTGCTAAGAGGAGGCTTCTTAGGGGAGGCGAGGCATTAGGATTTGAAGGAGTTAGCCAGATGAAAGGAGTAGGGGAATGGGCATTCCACATAGAAGGAACTGCAAAGGCAAAGACAAAAAAGAGGCTGGGGTAGAGCATGAAACATCTTTGAAAGAAGTTCCAGAAGCCTAGTATTTCCGATGCAAAGGGCATGGCTAATAAGGGGTGGGTGGTAAAGATGAAGGTGGAGAGGAAGGCAGGGCTGATTACAAACGGCTTTGTGTATTACACTGATTAATTTCAGTTCATCTTGAAACCTTTGAGGAACTGGTGAGAGATTTTTAAGTAGGAGATTTAGCATGACCAGCTCATCCTGGTTTGCCCAGGACTGTCCTGACTTTAAAACTCAAAGTCCCACATCCTGGGAACCTCTTCAGTCCTGGGCAAACTGGGATGCTTGGTCACCCTATAGGAGAAGGACAGGAAAGATCACTCTAGAAGCCTCATGGAGATGCAATGGAGGGGGTAAGATGGGAGGGGGTAAGGTTGCATTAATTGCATCCATGAAGAAACCATGCGTGAATCAAGGCAGTTAGCAGTAAGGACCAAAAGGAGGGAATGGATCTGAAACGGGAAGTAGAGACAACTAAATTTAATCACATTTTTACTCGGGCAGGGGGAGTTAGAAAGAACAGAGTCTAATTTGAATCCCTGTTTTCTGACTTGTTGATCAATTAGCATCAGGAGATTTTAAAAAAAAAAAAACACTACTGAATGTGCAAAGAAAAGTAAATTACACCTATGATGCTCCTTCTATGGCTAGGCAACATCCTGAGTGCTTTATATAACGTATCTCATTTAATATGCATAACAAGTATGACCTAGGAGAATGTTAATTCTCCTCCAGGGTCCAGATGAGAAAACTGGGGCTCAGAAAGCCTAAGGAACCTCTTCAAGGTCACACAACACGGGCATTCCCAGGCAGACATGTCTCACCTAAGGTCTTCTTTTCAATCCCTACCCCCAACCCCCAATACTCCCACTGCAGGGCAGGGCAGAGGAAGTGGCAACTGTGCTGAGCCTTGCTGGAAGATGCTATTTATCCAAATGGAAAAGGAGAGAGAAGAAAACAGCTTGGGCTGTCTTTGGCTCTGTCTCCGAGGGACAATAAATAAATAAACTCAGACATGTTTATTTGAGTTAATTTTCAGAGTTAATTTTCTTGACCCTTTTATGCAGAACACATACAGTGATGGAGAGATGCTATCTCATATCTTGACCAGCTCAATACATTTTAATTGCCCAAGTAAAATAAACAAAAATAAACTGAATGACCTTTCTTCCTATCTTCCAATCTGTTTGCAAACCCCAACGGCTTGCCAGTATTTCCCAGTACAGAGCTAAATTGTGGTGCCACGGACTGAAAAAAGGAGATCCATGTAAGTAGAGACCACCACACCCTGGATTGTTTTAATCTGCCTTTCAGGAGGTCTTTTGTTTCAGGACAATGAACTGGGGTGAAAGTGTTGCACTCTTGTAATTAAAATGGAAGCGGCTTCCCCCTTCTTCAGTGATTCAAGTCATTGAAATTAATCATCATTGGGCCAGTCTAGCAGGCTGCCATGGTCTCTATAGGAAATGCATCTCAACGTGTCCACTGCAGCAGCTGCAATTGAAATCTATTTAATTTTTTACTCTGGGATAAAATGAACCAGACACTTGCCACAATAGCAGAGGCAATGGAATAAAAGAGGGATGTGTAATTAACAGATAACTTGAAATGGGGCCGGAGGCTTCACGCAGATTGACACTTTAGCGCTTTTTTACTGGGAACCGTCTGATGGTGAAAAATTACTTTATCGACTCTAGCTGTAATTTATGTAGGCATTTATTTTATATATTACCGACTTCTTGTGGATGATGGTTCAATCTCGGAAATATCTATTCTTATTTCCTTGCAGGGTATGCAACAATTGAATCCAAGTAATAAAATAAGTGGGCTTATTTCATTTGTTTTCCCACTTGTGGGGTGGGCGTGGGGATTGCTTGTAGGATGAGACCAAGTTTGTGTAGGATTCTGTATTGTTTCTGACTTCTCAACCCTCATTTAATTGAAAAATTGTGTCTAGAAGACAGTAACCAATGAGAACAAATGACTCTTCCCCAGTCACTTGAAACCAAAATATGTGTGTGCTTTAAGACAGTGTAGTCAAGAAAAAGAAAGTCAGAGACTCTTCCATGTAAATATCCTTCACATGACAGTTACCTTGAAAGGGAATAAGAAACAAGTATCTCAATCTCAGAAATACTTTTGGAATTCTTACCTATGTCAGGAATAGATTTGACTGCATATAATTTAGAGCCCTCAAATGTCTAGCTTAAAACAAGAATAAAAGTCTATTTTTCTCTTATGTAAAAAAAAGTTTGTAGGTGGGGAGTCTGAGGGACAGAAAGGGACCTGCTTTCTCCTTTTAACTTCTCTTCCAGGGAATTGCACACATTTTTTTCCTTACATCTCCTTGGTCAGAGTTTAGTTTCATGGCTATGGCTAATGAAAGGGAAGCTGGGAAATGTAGTCTTTATTCTGGGTGGCCATGTGTCCAGCTAACAATTGGTATTGTGATACTAAAAGGTGAAGGATGACAGACAATTAGGTTACCTGATAGTGGCAGTTTAAGCTTATCCTTGGGCTTTTTCTGAGTTTTTGCCATTTCAGGACAAGCAGTAAGTCCTTCTTGGGTGACAGTTATTCCAATGAACAAATCTGTTTCCAGAGTTAATGGTTAACAGTGGCTGAAGTTATGGCTCTCCTGCCCACTGTCCACTCAACCCCATGGGTGCCAGGTAAAATACCGACATTTTAACAAAGCTTTTCCAAAAGCCATGCTATTTAGCCCTAAACAGCGATCATTAGGTAATGCCCAGAGGACTCGTTACTGCTGTCATGTGTAAGGCGCAGAGTTCCCGGGAAACAGCTGCCTCCCAGTCTGAAGGGCTTTACAGTACAAGCTCCCCTTCCCCCAAACAAGGGGGCATCTGTGCTGGGAAAAGGAGTCTTTATGGGTGTGGGGATAACCAGGGCTGTTGCTAAAGGAGCAGAGGGAATTGGGGAGCCCCATTCTCAGGATTAAATATGCAGGGCAACAGCTCAAGGGAATATTTGGTTCCCATCACAGCATGGACATGAAGAACGGTAGCTCAGGAACCAGAATTCAAATACGTTGTTTCTGGAACCTCTGTCGTTTTTCTTCCCGCATGGGTTTTTCTATTACCCTATGTCACCATAGTGATCACAGTAAAATCCTTAAATCACAAAGAGCTCACAAGGATGTCCTCAGGATCAATGAATAAAGAGGGAGCTTAGGATGACAGAACCCTGCACTTTGCCAGGTTTGGGGGATGGGGAGAATTTAGAGGACTAGAGAAAGGGAAAGCATCAAGTCCTGAAGGAAAGGAAAGTGGGCTGAATTTAAAGAAGCTGACCGGAGCATAAGAAGGAAAATGACAGCATGGGGAGCCGGCCTCAGCCTTAGAGGCAGGCAGTAGGCTACAACAGAAAGGCCTCATCACCAACTTCCAGTTCTGTGACAAGGGATGCAGTGTGTGTAAAAATGTGGGTTCTGGATTCTGATGACCTGGACTTGAATTCTGCATCTACCATTACTATGGATAACACTTTGGGCAAGTCGTTTCACTCCTCTGAGTCTACCTGACATTTTCCTCAAGTATAAAACGAGGCTAACAGTATAACTGAATAGAGCTGTGCAGATTCAATGAGATGATCCACGTCAAGTGTTTATAGCATGTGGCCCTTGGTAACACACACAAAGTTCACTGTCATTAATACATTTACAGATTTACATTACAGATTGGTGAAAAGGCTATTTTCAATCATTCTGAAATGATGCCAGTGAATGTGAGGGGTGGTAGCAAGGAAGGTGACTTCCAAGAGACATAGATTCAACCCAAGCCTGAACAAACTGAGTTGTACTCCTTGCAGTACTGTAGAATCTTTCTTGACTGTCTGCCACATAAGCTCCTTGCAGGACTAACCAATGCCTGTCATCCCCTCTGGAGTAGTACTGACGGAGCCCATGGCGTTCTGAGCGCTTCCGCCGCGTGCCGCTCTTTGCTACAGCAGCACACTTATGCTCTTGCACTAGAGCTGTATGTTTACTAAGAGTAAGTTGGGTCTGTTCCCAAACCTCCTTATGTCACTTACCCTTATACTGTATTTTTTTTTGAAATTGATAAGAAATGAGTGAGAAAAGGAAGATGTTACTTTATGACTGCTTTGGAAGGCAAGTTGCTAAAAATACTGTATAGCTAGGTGACAGCAAGATAACGGTTAAAGATTGGGAAAGGTTGCAGAAGCTGGGGATTCTGCACTCAGATTGCTTTGCAGGTATCTTTAAGTTCTAGAGTCACTTTCATAAAGTCTCAACTGGAAATCCAGGCTGATGAGTTTCTGGAGTGATGTATCTTTGAGACTGAAGATACATTTGTGTGACGTGATTTAAGTTAAACTATGTCACATATTCATTTTTAATTTTTAAAATTCTCTGCCTTAACACAGTCTGTTTTAGATTATAGTAATCAACTACTGCTCTCAACTGAGTTGAATCGGAGGGCGTCTACCACACTGGACATTCCTATCTATGCATTGGTTGGTGATCAACATCTAGCCAACAGTCTATTCTTTATAGTCAGCAAAATGTTCATTACTTTAATATAATTCCTTTTCAAAAACATCAAGGAAATCTTTAATAATTCCTGACTCATATCTAATATCACAAACATTGAGAAGTGACACAATTTCACAACTTCTTAGAAGTAAGAATAAATCAGAGTCCTACTAGTTGACTACTGTAAAATATTATTTATTTTAAATCCATAGCGGTTTTAAAAATTTCTTAAGAGTTTAAATATTTGGAAAAATCAAAACCCAATTGTCTTTGCAATTATCACGACATACTTAGCAAGTCTGTCCCTCACAGGCACTGGGTATCAATAAATTGGGAAGCAAAGCTCCAAGGCAGCTAGGTTCAGTTCAAACTCAGGGGCAGGTGGTTCCTTTGTAGTGTGTTTATGGGAGTGAGACGCTGGACACAGAAAAATGGCGCTTCGATTAGCAGGAGAAAGACATCAACTCAGAGGGAAGTCTGCCAATCAAAGTACCAGAGCATTATAAGCCCCTTCCACACCACAGAATTTTGCCAAGACACTCACATTGAAGGAAGTCACACCTGGTATAATACAGTATTTTGCAATATAAGCGAGGAATGGAAACAAATAGCAAATATAACTTATGCAACAAATATAACTTAAAGGAGAGTTCTGAACAACTGCAGATGAAAAGACATAGAGTTCCCCACCTTAGCACACTAGTACTGACACCAGAAAGCGAGACTGGGTCGAAGACAAAGGATCAGAATGATGTTAGAGACACAGTTTACGCTGGAGATGAACCCAAAGTCTTAAAGAAATTCTAGGTTCACCTCCAATGATGATGAACTAACTTGTATCAGACCAACAACCTGCCAAGAACAACTAGAAAAGATGGATAAGACACAACAAAACAATTTGATTTAATGTACTGGAGAGCTCTCAGTGCAGCCAGGACTTGAAGGCTGAGGTCCTGGAGAGAAGGGGAATGCACGTAAGTGAGTCAGATATTCCAAGCTACTTTTCCCCTCCAGACACTGGCTGTTTCATCAGCCACACAAGGCTAAGAGGCTGAGAGGCTGAGCATAGCTTTTGGCAGTCTCACAGGACTGGGGAGAAAAAAATGACTTGAGCCAAGATCCTGAAGAGAAAGGAAGGACAGAGGAGGGAGCCCCACACTTGGCACTGCCTTCCTTCTGTGGCAGTTGCTGATTTGTAAGCGTCACAGGATAGAGAGCTTGCAAATCTGAGTAGCGGTGAGTAGCTAAGAGGCTGAAGAGAGCTTTCAGCAGCCTCACATTTTGAGAAGATTAAAGCTGTAAGTCAGAAACCAGAAGAAGACACTAAGGTCCCCAGGCTTTCGCTTAGGACCTCAGAAGAGCTACACTCTTGGAGTTGGGGTGAACCATAAATAAAGTAGCTCTCACGAAGACTGAAATTCAACCTCACACCTGTCCAGCTCAAGATTTGATTAAAGTGATCTGCCCTGCTCTAACTGCCTGCTAGAAGTAAATCTGTGAAGGAAGGTAATGTCATCTAGAGCCTCTACAATTTTCCATACACAATGTCTGGCATTCAATAAAAAATTATCAGACACACAAGGAAACTGGACCAAGGAAAAAAGACAATAGACTCAGTCTCACAGGGAATCCAGATATTGTAGTCCTCAAACCTGTATTTAAATAAAAGCAGTGATTAACTCTTTATTCACTGTGTGATTTTTGCAGAAACTAACGCCTGTGACCAGCGATTTTTATTTTGGCTGGCCCAAAATTAATTCTGTTATTTCACTAACACTTTGCGGGTTATTAAATTCAGTAGTTACACCTGACACACCTGTAAAGGCTTCTAATTTTCGTGAAATGTTGTCTTCAATCCACTGTTCTGTAGAAGCAAAGGAGCATTCTCCAGCACCGTGAGTTTCATTTTTACTTTCCGTATCAGAATCAATCACTAAGGGTTTTTGTCTTTTTGTTGGTCTACTATTCACATCATCTGAATCAGAACTATATTCTGAAGAACTACCATCTTCTGAGACACTAGTATATATGTCGCTTGGACAATCAGAGAAAGTATCTGCATAAAATTCACCAGAAAAATTCTTCTTCACTCAAAATTTTGCGATGCATCATTTTTGAAAATTTTACCTTTATAATATACACAAGGTTGAAACAAAAACCTAACAGAGCAAAATGTGAATGATAACGACAATCATAAGTTGTATAATGAACCCTTGATCAATTTTAAGCTCTAACAACTTCACACAGTGATGTTAATTGTATCATTCTCTAAAAACGTATTGATACATCTCCGGTCAATAATGTTCAGGTAACAAAAGACGTATTAATACGTCTCAGTCAGTAATGTGTTAATTATGTTCCAGGAAGCAGAAATCATAAAGGAGAACTTTGCAACAAACTGAAATTTGTAAAAAGGAATCAAGTGAAAATTCTAGAACTGACAAATAGGATAACTGGAATTAAGAACTAACAGGTTTAACAGTACTAGTTTAGGCCAGCAGAAGAGAGGATTAGGGAATATCCAGACTAAAGTATGGAAGGAAAAGTGATGGAGAATATAGGGGAAAAAAGCATAAGAAACACATGAGAAATGATGGCAAAACTTAACATGTATGTAATTGGAGTCCCACATAAAGAGGAGAGAGAAAATTCGGGTAGAACCAATCTTTGAAGAAATACTGGCCAGAATTTTCTAAAACTGACAAAGGATATAAAGCCATGGATTCAAGAAATGCTACAAAACCCCCAAAGGAACAAATTAAATGTATACAAACAAAACCACATCTCAGTATACAGTAAAAACTGCTGAAAGCCAGAGACAAAGACAAAATCTTAAATGCAGCCATAGAAAAAGACACGTTATCTTCATAAGAGTAAAGTCAGACTGACACAGGACTTCTCAACGAAATAATGGAAGTCAGAGGCAGAGGAACCATGTCTTTTAAATACTGAAAGAAAATAACTGCCAACTTACTTATTAAAAAATAACCTTTAAAAACAAAGGCAAAATAAAGACATTTCCAGAAAAACACAAACTGAGAGAATTTTTGCCTGCAAATTCTCAGTAAAAGCAATACTAAAGGAATTCTTCAGGTGTAAAGAAACGGTCCCTGAACGGAAATGGAAACGCAAAAAGGAAGGAAGAGCAACAGAAAGGGTTAATATAGGGGTGACGCTAAGTGAATATTGACTGTACAAAACAATATGAATTTAGCCTTGCAGGGCTAAATATATGTAAAATTTCATTACTTGGCAACAATAATACTTAAGGTATCATTGGAGTGAGAGGAATTAAAGTGTTCTAAGGTCCTTGCATTGTCCTGGAAGTAGTAAAAGTATATTAGATGCTAATATATTAGATTCCAGTAAGTCAGGATGCATGTTGTAAAGAATGCAAAACCTCCATGGGGTCTGGGATAATAAAATAAATCCCTAACACAGGCCAGACACCCACCCACCCTGCAACAAACACTGCTGCTGTCTTAGGCCCTAGTTTGAAAGCTTTGGAGTTAACCTTAGGCCCACTTCTTTGTGGTCAGGATTGTACATTCTATATACTTGATATATAAATATAAACATTTATATGTTTATATATATATTTGCTTAAATTTGGAGTCACTAATTTGCATGCAGATAATTCAAAGGGGTGAGTTTTAGATGAACAGCAAACCGATCTGAGAAAGAAAACCCTTTGGACATCAGTATAGAGGAAAACCTCATTTCGAAAGCCCCAGTCATGTTTGCAGTCATGATCCGAGATCGTCAGCCAGATGAGCACACCCTTTATATTTGCATTGATTCTTGAATATAGTCTGTGGAGAGCTCATTACATTTTAAAGAATAATTTTGCTCCAGATAACACACACATATCTGTCAGTGCTTGTTGGTTAAACGTATGCATCTATGAAATACTTAGTCTCTACACAAAGCAAATAATCTCCCCTTCCCTATTCCCCTCCCCGCCACACACAAAACTCCCAATAAGAATCCAATGCGTTTCTATGTATTTAAAAGCTATTTCAGAAAAGATTCCAGTTCCTCCAGCATCTCCCCAGAGGGCTGCTCTCAGGAGCTGTGGTTACCAATGAACAGGCTGCCCACAGCATACGTGGATCAATTCCCTTTGGGACAGCATTGGCTTTGCCAGTTAACAGACTTTTGATTTTCTTTACCCATTGATTAATGAAACATTAATTTTGCTTTTGAATAGGAAGATAATTAAGAATTGCTATAACTGGAGCCTGCTGAGAATGGGTTTTAGTTTGGAGAACTGGTGGCAGCTGTGGAGACAAAAAGGTCAGATGACCGGCTTTGCTTATAGCAGTCTTTCTGTCAGGGAACCAAGAGCTAAAGTATTCAGCTTAATTCAACAGACACTTATTAATGTATTGGGAGCCCTATGTAAAGCCCTACTGGGGATAGGAAGGGGTGGGTCCAGAGCACAGCCTGGCTCAGGTGGACGCCTGCATTGTGCTGGTTCTTCCATAGGTACATGCAGACACCCATCATATGAGGCAGGGAAGGGGCCAAAGTGGGATTACAAGATGCTGTGGAAGACTGGAGGAGCAGAAACAACATGTACTTGGAACCAGGAAAGGCATCATAGCAGAGTGGAATATGGGAGGCTGGGTGGAATTCTGATAGATGCAGACGAGGAATGAAAGTCATAGGAATGGAGAGTCAACAGAAGGAAAAGCAAAGAACCAGTGAAAAGGAAAGAACTCAAAATTCCAGTACTCTTGATTTTTAGCTGTGTGACCTTGGGCTATTTACCTAACTTTTCTGGGCTTTGGTTTTCTCATCTGGAAAACGAAATCAGTAGTAACCACAGTTACAGAGTTGTTGTGAAGATTCACTGAAATAGGTTAGTGTGTAAGGAATCTATCATAGCGCCTGGAACAGTGTAGACACTCAGTAAATGGAGGCTATAAGCCACGTGAGGATGAAAAACAATAGCAAGACTGAAAGAATCATCTGCCTTCCTTCCTTAAGCCTTCCTCTTCTGAGAAAAAGCACTGCTTTGTGGGTTTTCTGCCAAACTGAACTCTGAGTCCTCGAGCCCTTTCAGGGTGAGATCTGTGTCTTATGCACTTCTGTGTGCCTTCCTGCTTCCCTCAGGGCACAGCCCATAACAGGTGCACAGGAAACCTTCGAGGAAAAAATGAGTGAACGAATGTGTCTGTCCTACTCCCTCTCCTAGCGCTCTCCCATCACTTACAGTTTCATGAAGATATTTCACACCTCCGTGCAGCCTGGTGTGCCCTTCCCTTTTGTATACCCAGCAAACTCTCTCTGTCCTACAAAATTCAGCTCATGATTTTGTGAGGTCCTTCATTCAGGATGGAATTGGACAGAACCGACACTTTCTCCTTAGTGCCCTTTAGTACATAACTCTATCATAACAGGCAGCATGGCAGTCTGTAATTGCTTGCTCTTTCCTCATTCTCCCTTAGCCTGCGAAGCCAGATCTTGTAAACCTCATTGGCTACACAGTGTCAAGGAGACGAAATGTTATAATGCGGGGCCAGAATCTGAGGAGTAGCAGAATATCTCCCCGTGAGATGGGGCTCCTGTTTCTTCTTTTGTTTGCTTATCTATTTCTATCCTGAAATAGATAAGCAAACAAAAATGGAGATGTTTACATAGTTACAGAACAATTGGAAGCATGACTTACGGCTTTACAATTTCGGTAGCTAAGTTCCTATACTATGAAGTTTCACAGACAATTTGATTTCTTTCCTTCTCTGAGATAAGGACTTGAAGTTGTTGCATGGGGTAGAGAGTGTGTTATAACCCAGGGGGATGTGATGTGTCTCCCACACTGGGTCTTATTCATCTCTGTGCTTCTAGGGCCCAGCACAGAGTCTCACTCAGTGCCTTGCACACAACAGATGTCAATAATTATTGGCTGAATGAACGAATACCCTTGTCTCTGGTCACTTCCCTCTCAGAAACACTCAATGGCCGCCCTGTTCCTACTGGTCTATGTGTAACCTCAGCAGCCTGGTATTCAGGCTGTTCATGAGATGACCCCAATCTCCCTTTATAGGCCTGTCCCCTACCCCCTTATGTTAAGCATCGCTCATTGCAGGCAAGCTGGACACCTTGGCTCAAGGGAGGGCAGCTCTGACAGACTGGGAGAACTTGTTTGCATGGGAATACATTCAGGATGAGAGAGCTGAAGAACTAAACAGACAGGAGTGACAGCCCACGGATGCCCTGACCAGGCGCTGGAAATGAACAACACTTTCTCAAAACAGACCCGAAGACCAGATGTAGAGGTGGCTGGGGATACAGCGCTTGGGACAGATACCCCATTCAGCCGAAGGGTATGCACTGGCTGCATTCCTAACACGCTCAGCTCATGAGTCCATCCTCACCCAGAGAAGAGGCGGCAACAAAAACTGCTATCCTGGTCCTGATGGTCCAGCAAGAGCAAGACAAGAAAGGAGCTAATACTTTTTGAGCATTAAAATATTGAGTTTAATACTGCTCATGAAATCTCAGCTTCCTGAGCCAGGGGAAGGCTCTGCTCTGTGCTCCTGTGTGCCCTGGACTTGACTTTCGCGGCCCAAGTTGCACTGTGTTGTAATCACCTACTTCTATGTGATTCTTTCCCAAGAGACCATGAGCCTCTTAAGGACAAGTGATTTCTCGAATATGGTGTTTCACACTGAATGAATGAATGAATGAAGTCTATATGAGGGGCATACACCTTTTTTTTACCACTAGGTGGCAAATATTCATTGGAAAATCTACTCTAAACTGTCTCAGGGCTTCCCTGGTGGCACAGTGGTTAAGAATCCGCCTGCCAGTGCAGGGGACACAGGTTCGAGCCCTGGCCCAGGAAGATCCCACATACCGCGGAACAAACAAGCCCGTGTGCCACAACTACTGAGCCTGCGCTCTAGAGCCCGCGAGCCACAACTACTGAAGCCCACACGCCTAGAGCCCGTGCTCCGCAACAAGAGAGGCCACTGTGATGAGAAGCCCGCGCACCGCAACAAAGAGGAGCCCCTGCTCACAGGAACTAGAGAAAGCCCGTGCATAGCAGTGAAGACCCAATGCAACCAAAAATAAATAAAATTATATAAAAAAAAACTGTCTCAGACACAGAGTCTGGTGAAGACTGGGTAAGTTTTTTAGTGTATACGACAGGATGAAATTTTCAGGGCTGCCTATGTCTCTTCTCTCTTAGCAGAGCGAGGAGAAAGCTCTAGAAAGCTCTAGAAAGGAAGTCAGGAGTCCTGGGCTGAGGATCTGTGCTGCTGTTAGCATTTGGGCAAGTCACATATGTTTTCCAAGCCTCAGTCTTATTATTTAAAAAAAAACCTTGTGGACTGGGGTAACTTCAGATAAGCATCTGTGATATCCCAGACCCTGACTCAGGTATTGGAGGTAAAGATGACTCAAGAAATACTCCTTGCCTCTAGAACAATGATTCTCAACTCTAGTAGAAGACAAGTTTGTTTTCACTTTAAAATATCAAATCTGTTGCAGGCTGTATCCAAGTTCTGATTTTTTTGTTAGTAGAGTCATTGGACATTGTTAAACTGCTATTTCTAAACACTTATTCTTAACTTCTGGATTTAGCGCATCGTGGACTGGTTGCAAATGGCCTGTGAACAGGCCCCTGTCCACAGGGCACACTCTCAGGAGGGAAGCTCACACTGGCCCCTGCAGGACTCAGGCCCATGAATGTGGGACAAGCCACAGACAAGGTCCCGTCTTCTGCAGGGCATTAAACACCTGAAGCGTGAAGGACCACTGCCTGGTAGTTTTGGAGGTGAAGAGGGGGTAGTTGTGATCACTTCTGGAGCCTTTCTGGAGAAAGTTCTGGCCAGTCCTCTCTAATTCTTTATGACATCAGGCCCTCCTAGGCCATGTGGCTGCCAACACACCAGGAGGGGCTTCGGGCACTTTTTGGCCCTTCCCATACTATGTGGGCTTCCGGTGTCTTCCTGTTTGTGGCCTCACCCCTCAGACCTAAGGCCAAGCACCGACTCTGACCTTTGCTTTCCTCCTTGGAAAAATTAAATTATACTCTTTCTCTGAGCCAACTGCTTTTGGTCACCTGGATTATAAATCTCTACTTTTGCCCAGCCCATTCCTGGGGACCATGTCCTCAGGGGCGTTTCAGGGCAAACTGGTACCACATGGGCCTGACTCCATGAACAGAGTTTAGATGAGGTCTGTTGTTCACCAGGTTGAGAACAATTCATCAAGAACACACAATGTGCTTTCTTAAAGATTCCTAAGCTTGAGTGTTTGGCTTATTTCTTTTTTATTTCAACTGTAAAATAATCACTTTCTTGAACAGCTTTGCAAAGACATTGTACAACATTCAAAAGGCACCAGAGGCAACACAATGAAAGATTCTCCGGCCCTTCCCATCCCACAGTCTCTCAGGTCCCTACCCCAGAGGCAACCACTATTCATATTCTTATATGCCCTTCAAGAAACGTAAGTGTGCATCTTTAATGATAACACAAGTGGCGTACACTACAAATACTCCGCTGCACTTTCTTTGTTAACCAAATGATTTGTCTTGGCAATGTTTAATCTCAAATTCTTATTTTTTTAAAACTGGTCCCCTACTAATAGATATTTAAGTTTTTGTACTCTTTCTGTCACATAGTGTCAATAAATAGCATGTGCTTATGTGTGAGTATATCTGTGTATATGAGTTTCTGGATAGGAGCTATGAGTCAGAGAAATGTGCCCTCCACAAAGCTGTACCAGTCAGCACTGCCACAATTAGCGTATTACAGTGTGTGTTTTTCTACACCTCTGTCAACATATAGTTATCAAAAGTCCAATAGATCAAAAATGATAGCTCTGTGGAATGAATTTCCATTTCCATAATTGTAGATGAGGTTAAGCATCTTTTAAAATATCTGAAAACCTATCTATGTGTTTTGATCATTTTTTAAATTGGTTTATTGTTCTTTAAAAAATTGACCCATAAGAGCTCTTTTATATATTAAAGAAATTAGCCCTTTGCTTATCGTATGGGCTACAAACATTTCCCCCCACTTTGTCTTTCACCTTTAAAATGTTTAAATATTTTCCACAATTAAAAAGATGCTTTTAGTTTATCAGTTATTTCTTTTATGACCTCTGGGGTTTGTGACATGCTTGGAAGGGATTTTGCTCTAGAGTATAAAATGATTCTATCATGTTTTCTTCTAATGCGTTTATGCCTTCATTTTTAAATATTTAAATCTTTGACATACTTGGAGTTTACTTTGGTTTAAGGATTGAACTATGGAGCAAATTGTGGTTTTCCATGACTTCCAGTTGTGCCATTACCATCTTTCCTCAAGTGACAGGAAATTATATTTTTTCCTTACACTTAATTTGAAATAAATTTGGGTCTTTTACTGGACTTCCGATTATACACTACTGATCTGCTTATTCATACGCTAGTGTCACACAGTCTTATTTAATGTAGTTTTTAATATCTGGTTTGGCTAGTCTTTTCTCTTTACTGCCCCCCTTCCCCCCAACACCTCCCTCCCCCGCCATCATTACTGTCTTTCAGATATTTTCTGGCTATTCTCGACTATTTATTTTTTCATTTCCATAGAATCAGCCTGTAGAATTTTTTAGATTACGTGCTGGGGGAAATCTTAAACTTACAGATTAAGTTTGGAGTCCTGATCTTTTTGCAATATTCACTTTCTAATCAAACTTTTCTTTGTTTATTTAAATAACATTCTTTTAAAAAGGTAACATGTATACATACAAACAGTACAAAAGGGCATACAGTGAAATGTGAATACATCTTTCAGTTCTGACCCCTACTCTCCCAGTTTGCTCTAGAGACATTGAGTTTCTGGTATGTGTACATAGAGATGTTCTATGCATATAAAATTCTATATATACATACAAGCATTTGACTCTGACCCACCTGTCTTTTCCCCAGATGGCAGCTAGCTAGAGATACTCTTCTGTTTCTCCCCACCTAGTAATATATACCAGGGAGCATTCTATATCAGTACATACAGATCTGCCTTATTCTTTTTTTTTTTTTTTTTGTGGTGCGCGGCACGCCTCTCTCTCCGCGCTGTGTCCTGCTGTGGAGCACAGGCTCTGGACACGCAGGCTCAGTGGCCATGGCCCACGGGCCCAGCCACTCCGTGGCATGCGGGATCCTCCCGGACCGGGGCACAAACCCGCGTCCCCTGCATCGGCAGGTGGACTCTCAACCACTGCGCCACCAGGGAAGCCCATGCCTTATTCTTTTTAATTGCTGCGCGGTATTTAATTACATAAAAGCAGCCAGAGTTTTTAAATATGTCCCCTATTGATAAAAAATCACTTCTTTCCATCTCTTATTTTTATAAACAATGTTTATAAAAACAATTTTATAAAACAATGTTTATAAAACAATGTAATGGGTATTCTTCCTCATATACCTTTGTGTGAGAATATTTCTGAAAAACAAATTCCTAGATACAGGATTACTATGTCAAGGTATAAAGAAAATGTACACACAATAGTGTAAATATACTCAGCACTACAGAACTGTACACTTAAAAATGGTTAAGATGGCGGCTTCCCTGGTGGTGCAGTGGTTGAGAATCTGCCTGCCAATGCAGGGTACACGGGTTCGAGCCCTGGTCTGGGAAGATCCCACATGCCGCGGAGCAGCCTGCCCCGTGAGCCACAATTACTGAGCCTGCGTGTCTGGAGCCTGTGCTCCGCAACAAGAGAGGCCGCAATAGTGAGAGGTCCGCGCACTGCGATGAAGAGTGGCCCCCACTCACCGCAGCTAGAGAGAGCCCTCGCACAGAAACGAAGAGCCAACACAGCCATAAATATATAAATTAAAAAAATTAAAAATAAAAGCAAAATCCCTTAAAAAAATGGTTAAGATGGTAAGTATTATGTTATGTGGGTGTTTTTGTTGCCACAATAAAAAAAAATGTACAATTTTGATAGATATTGCCAAATTGCCTCTAAATCTTGACAATTTATTATTTCCCCATTTAAATTTGCCTTCTGTTTGCAATATTTTGGCTCAGTTGCTGTAAAAATAGATTTTTAGGGAGTTAAATAACCTATAAGTTCTGAATAAAACTGTCCCCCATTTCGTCCATAGAGAGATTCAGAAAACTTCCCTGGGACTGATGATGCTCTGATGTAAAACTGTGGAGGTCAGGAATTGCAGCTAAGAGCAGGGCTCTGCTTCCTTCCAGCAACAGCAGCCTGTGCCAGTTTTTTAAAGAACAGGCATCACTGATTCGCTTTGGCTGTTTGTCCTGCTGTGATTTAGATTTGTTTGAAGACGCAGCTGAAAGCAAACAAAAGGTTTCATATGACTGAAATCACACCTCTCAACTGATGCTCTAATTTCTGTATTAAATGTTTGTGACTGAGAATTTTTCTTTAACTTCTTTTCCACCCCCACTCCTGGTATCACTTTATTTCTATCAACCACAAGTACCCACTTACACACTCCATGGAGTTAAGCCTTGAATGAGGTGGTGAAGGACAAAAGAGGTATGGATAACAATATTAATGTAACACCAATAAAACTGGGCACCCCTGGGCACTGTGTGTAGCAGGGTGACAAAATCTAAAATTTCTACCCAGTCTGACTCCAAGAAGCCTTGAAAAGCACTGTAGGTGTTTACTGAATGTTTCTCGAGGAGGCAGCAGAGGGTTAACGACATCACACCGTGCTCTGCAAAGTGCGCTGCTAAAAAATCCTCTTCGGATGTCTCTTCTTTTAGAAATCAAATTTACTAAAAATCTTCTTTGGACCTTTCTTTTTCTCCAGTCCAAAGGGCAGCTGCTCATACATATCTCTTCTCATGCCTTAAAATTCTAATACTGTCCCAGCTTCCTGGCCTTACTCCTCCCCTCACTTCTTTTTCCTGGTCTACTTTCTCTAGCAGTTTTTTTCTTCTTTCAGTTGCACTCCCACCCGATGAAACCAAAGCGTCTTCTTAGAATATGGGAGGACAAGGGGATTACAAATCCTTCAAATTTAATTTTTTGTCCTAATACTAAGCGTAATAATGGGTCATGCTTCAAGCCAGGCACTGCATGTGTATTATTTCAAAACCAACATACGAAGTTCATATTCTCGTTATCACCATTTTGCAAATGAAAAATCTAAGGCTCAGTGAGGTTAGGTGACCTACTCAAGGTCAAAGACTTAGGAAGCTTACCTACTTGCCCTGTACTGTTTTCATGGTTCTTAAGTAACAATGCAAGGCAGTAGATAAGTGCAATGCAATGCAAGAGCAAATAAGTGGTCTTGATTGGGCCCTTGGCTCCTATATACTTTCTCTGATCTCTGCCTTTCCAAGTCCTTCTGCTAGGTCTAGCGATATCCCTGATCCCACCTCAGTAGCTGAACCAATCTCTAGACCCAGCATTTCTCACCCAACTGGCTTAGCTCTGAATCCTGGGGTTCCATTGTTCTCCTCTCTTTTTTGTGCTGAGCCTTTGTTCTCTTTAGTGCCCCATCCCCAATATCCTGCCCTGAATTCTGGCTCTCTGCCTGGGTTTCTATCACTTGGTCTACTTCTTGCCAATCCACTGCTGCCCTGAAATGTCAATCAATTTACCTTCTACCTTCATTTCCTTTTTTAGTATAAATTGCCCCTGTATGGAGTCATAGGCTCTATGGTTCTTTACATGGGGATAACTGCTGATTGGATTAGAAGTAGATACCTGATGCAGGGGGCACCCATGCACAGACTGTCCAATGATCAGTCTGTCTTCCCAGTATTTCAACTAAGAGCCACCAACACTGCTCAGTTGGCTATGGGAAGCCAAGGAAGAAAGTCACAGAGCCACCATTTGGGGCCATGTGCAACGTAAGTAAGAAGAGACAACAGATCTATTGAGAAAGGATGCTGGAAGAGAGTCACATAGAAGAGCATAGAAAAGACCATGTGACTCTGGGTGGTGGGGTTGGGTGGGGAGGGGAGAGTGTAAGTGGTTGTCTCAGCCCGATGCCTTCTGGTTACAGTTCTCATGAGGCTCTTTTGCGCTCGGTATTAACCTGTGTTCTCCTGAGTTCTGTTTTCTCCCTACACTAAAGCTTCCTTTGTTCTTAAGTTACTTTGAGCAGGTTTCTGTTACTTACGATTAAGAGACTTCCCCAGACTCACAGATACAGAGAACAAACTAGTGGTTACCAGTGGGGAGAGGGAGAGGGGGAGAGGCAATATAGGGGTGGCGGAGTGGGAGGTACAAACTATTGGGTGAAAGATAGGCTCAAGGATGTACTGTGCAACATGGGGAACAGAGCCAATATTTTGTAATAGCTGTAAATGGAAGGCAACCTTTAAAATTGCATTAAAATTTTTTTTAAAAAGAGGCTTCACTAGACTACCTCATTTCTTGGGTTGGAAGCCTTGTCTGCATTTCTACCCCCAGCAAGTGTCCCGCTGTATGTGGGAAGATCTCCTGTTTTGGGCTGCCTCTAGGCCTTGTTCTGGAGGTGGCGTTGAACTAGCTCCTGTGGGCATCCGGATAAAGCTATTCCAAGGAAGGGGAAGAACACACGCACAGGAATAGATTTGGAATGGGCATGGAGTTTCGCTGTGGCTCCATTTTTACATGAGGATGTGGTTACTGCCTCCAAATTGTTTAGGGTCAACTTTGGGACAGAGGGCTAGGGCCATCAGGAAATGACACTGCTAAGCAGGGGTGGGAGGGGCAGGCTGAGGCAGAGCCTGGGCGATGGCAAAGGAGGCGTGTCCTCATCCTGTGGCGTTCTCAGGCTGGGGACTGACATGATGAACTTGAACCTTTAGAATCATTAACTTTTCTAGCTCCTTCAGGGGCTCTTCGGTCTTAGGACAGACCCCTCACTTTACTGATGAGGAAATGGAGACCAAGAATGAAAACATGGTAATGATAGGTAACAATTAGCGAGCACTTTCTACAGGGCAGGCTTTGCTCCAAGCACCTTTCATGCATCAGCTCCATTAGTCCTCACGGTAACTCTGTGAGGTTGGCATATTACCACCCTCATCTCATAGAAGAGGAAACCAAGGCACAGAGGGGTTGAGCAATTTGTCCAAAGTCACAAAATAAGTAACAGCTGGAACTAGCATTTGCACCCAGGAGTCTTGATTCAGAGCCAAGGCTTTTAGCTGTTATATGGTACTACTTCTCACAAGCACTGAAGATCATTGGAACTTTATTATTATGAATAAAAGCTGATTGTGTGTGTGTGTGTGTGTGTGTGTGTGTGTGTGTGTGAGAGAGAGAGAGAGAGAGAGAGAGACTTTCTCAATCAGATGAGGCAGCATGTCACGATTCATGGAGAACATCAGAAATCAGCCAATGATTTTAATTTCATTTAGAGGAAAGGGATCACAAGTTTAGAAAATCAAAAATCAGGAAAAATAAAAGTTTAGTAGACATCTGTTATCTCTAATGATTTAACGGAGATGAGAAAAGAAAATTCTCAAACTCTTTCTACCAGTTTCCAGAGGCTTATAAACTGTTTCAGCTTTAAAGAACATCTGCTTGTTTATTGATTCTTGTGCCATAGGTGGTGGGATAATCCTGGCAGCAGGTTTAAGGAATCCGCCAAAGTGAGGCCTCCTGAAGGTGAAATAATCAATGTCTATGTTAGGGTCCACCACTGTCTGACCTCTTATGGTCAGGGAAGACTTGAATCTAGAGAAGTATAAAAGTTGGAGTGTTCTTTTCCCTGTATTTCTAAAAATATAAAAGTTGGAGTGTTTTTTCTAGCATTTTTTCATAAGTGAGTACCCATTCACAGTTCATGATTTATGCAAGAGACTGCTGCCGGAGCTGCTCCAGGTCTTTGCTCACAACCCTCTAACCTTCACCTTTAGCAGGAATGTCCTTGCTCAAATCCTGCCAATCCCCCACCTTTAGCAGGAATGAACATACATCTTTAAGTTAAAGGGCCCAGAGATAAGAAAGGAAGCTACAAACAAACTAAACAACCCAGATGGAAACAGCCGGGACCAAGATAGCAATGAATCTGACCTCCAACAGACCCTGAGTCTCATTACAAGTTAATTTTACTATATTGGCATATGAAATAACACACCTACCAGGGGCTGTAACTGAACATTAAGGACCAAAAAAGGATAAAAAGGGGATGGCACCCCCCTGCCTCGAAAAAGCCTTGCCCCTTCCCCAGTAGACTAATGCATATACCTCCCCATCATTAGTCTCACTCCTCCTCCCTTTGTCTTTACCCTTTAAAATTAAATCCCTCTGGCCAGGTGGGCGAGAAGTTGATCTGTGAACCTTAGTTCCCACTTCTCCGTTCTTTGGCCCCTGAATTAAGCTTGTGCCGTGTCGAACTCAGCATAGGTTTTGTTATTCACTGATCTGAACCAGAGCAACCAGAATGGAAAGAGAGCCCTCCCCGCCAAGGCAGAGCGCCTCAGCCACGCTAGGGCCAAAGCAGGGTCCATACGACTTAATTTGGCAACAAGACATTTAGAGCTTGTGTGTCAATTCACCAATTCAGACATTGGTTGAGCAGCTACTGTGCGTGAGACAGTGTATGAAGTGCTGGAGACGCTAGGTGGACATCAGGAAACATGAAAGACTGAGCTGATGCAAAAGGGTCTCCCTCCTGCTACAAACATGTAGAAATGCTAGACAAAAGAGAGCAGGACAAAAGTTTCAAAAATGCTGAAGGGAGTTTAGAAAAATTCCCTGGATGCCAGAAAGGAGGAGGAAAGTCTAACCCAAAACTGTAAGTAGGAGCTGATGCATGGGGCCAGGCCTGGCATATGGCCCCTGGAGCTAGAGACGGAGGTTTTAAAGCCATTCAGGGAGAGAAGGGGAGGTCTCAAGTTGGTGTTAGGTGAGATGTGGGAAGACACCCCTGCATCAAGCTGGACATTTTGAAGGGCTGAATGGGGATAAGAAAACCCTCCATCAGTCACTTGGGGAGGTGGCAAGGAAACTTGTCCTTTGTCCAGGCCCTTGAATGAAAATTCACCTTCAAGAAATAGAAGCCCCAGACTCTCCCCTGTGTAAGTGCAGAGTCCATATTTACATTGGCCTGGAAGTGGGGAACTCTAAGCTGAGAAATGCCATCAAAACTTGGGTGGAAAGACAAAAATACAATCTCCCCCTGAGGGGACAACACAACTTGGGCACAGAGGACTCCCACAGGGAACAAAGAAAAAGACCCACTGAAGATGAGCAAACAATCCAAAATCAAATGAGGAAACTAGTGATGGGGAGAGAGGGCAAGTTCATCAAATGAACATTAGTCCCTAAGACCCTGAGATAATAGAATAATCTGAATGACACAAGTAGATGTGTTTAAAATTGAAAACATTAAAAGTAACCATAATGAAGCAATAGAATAAGAACAGAGCGGTGAGGGAAATCAACAAGTGCTCGCCTTCCAGGGACACAGAACATGCCTGGGAGATGGAAAAGGAAAGAAGCAGGAGAAAGTGGGCATAGAGGGAACCTACCTCAACATAAAAAAGGCCATATATGACAAACCCACAGCAAACATTATTCTCAATGGTGAAAAACTGAAAACAATTCCTCTAAGATCAGGAACAAGACAAGGGTGCCCACTCTTGCCACTATAATTCAACATAGTTTTGGTAGTCCTAGCCATGGCAGTTGGAGAAGAAAAATAAATAAAAGGAATCCAAATTGGAAAAGAAGAAGTAAAACTGTCACTGTTTGCAGATGACATGATACTATACATAGAAAATCCTAAAGATGCCACCGAAAACTACTAGAGCTAATCAATGAATTTAGTAAAGTCACAGGATACAAAATTAACACAGAAATCTCTTGTATTCCTATATACTAACAACCAAAGATCAGAAAGAGAAATTAAGGAAACAATTCCATTCACCATTGCAACAAAAAGAATAAAATACCTAGGAATAAACCTACCTAAGGAGGCAAAAGACCTGTATGCAGAAAACTATAAGACACTGATGAAAGAAATCAAAGATGACACAAACAGATGGAGAGATATACCATGTTCTTGGATTGGAAGAATCAACATTGTGAAAATGACTATACTACCCCAAAGCAATCTACAGATTCAATGCAATCCCTATCAAATCACCAATGGCATTTTTCACAGATCTAGAACAAAAAATTTTACAATTTGTATGGAAACACAAAAGACTGCAAATAGCCAAAGCAACCTTGAGAAAGAAAAACGGAGCTTCTGACTTCAGATTATACTACAAAGCTACAGTAACCAAGACAATATGGCACTGGCACAAAAACAGAAATATACATCAATGGAACAGGATAGAAAGCCCAGAGATAAACCCACACACCTATGGTCACCTAATCTATGACAAAGGAGGCAAGGATATACAATGGAGAAAAGACAGCCTCTTCAATAAGTGGTGCTGGGAAAACTGGACAGCTACATGTAAAAGAATGAAATTAGAACACTCCCTAACACCATACACAAAAATAAACTAAAAATGGATTGAAGACCTAAATGTAAGGTCAGACACTATAAAACTCTTAGAGGAAAACATAGGCAGAACACTCTTTGACATGAAATGCAGCAAGATCTTTTTTGACCTACCTCCTAGAGTAATGAAACTAAAAACAAAAATAAACAAATGGGACCCAATTAAACTTAAAAGCTTTTGCACAGCAAAGGAAACCATGAACAAGACAAAAAGACAACCCTCAGAATGGGAGAAAATATTTGCAAATGGAACAATGGACAAAGAATTAATCTCCAAAATTTACAAGCAGCTCAATATCAAAAAAAACAAACAACTGAATCGAAAAATGGGAGGAAGACCTAAATAGACATTTCTCCAAAGAAGATATACAGATGGTCAAGAGGCACATGAAAAGATGCTCAACATCACTAATCATTAGAGAAATGCAAATCAAAACTACAATGATGTATCACCTCACACCAGTCAGAATGGCCATCATTAAAAAATCTACAAACAATAAATGCTGGAGAGGGTGTGGAGAAAAGGGAACCTTCTTGCACTGTTGGTGGGAATGTAAATTGATACAACCACTATGGAGAACAGTATGGAGGTTCCTTAAAAAACTAAAAATAGAACTACCATATGACCCAGCAATCCTACTACTGGGCACATACCCAGAGAAAACCATAATTCAAAAAGACACATGCACCCCAATGTTCATTGCAGCACTATTTACAAGAGCCAGGACACGGAAGCAACCTAAACGTCCATTGACAGATGAATGGATAAAGAAGATGTGGTACACATATATAATGGAATATTACTCAGCCATAAAAGGAATGAAATTGGGTCATTTGTAGAGACGTGGATGGACCTAGAGACTGTCATACAGAGTGAAGTAAG
Organism: Aethalodelphis obliquidens; assembly: GCF_003676395.1. NCBI lineage: Eukaryota > Metazoa > Chordata > Mammalia > Artiodactyla > Delphinidae > Aethalodelphis > Aethalodelphis obliquidens. Next base: position 31,324,815 of record NW_020837958.1, read on the forward strand.
TCAGAAAGAGAAAAACAAATATCAGATATTAATACATATTTGTGGAACCTAAAAAAAAAAATGGTATAGATGATCTTATTTGCAAAGCAGAAATAGAGACACAGACGTAGAGAACAAAACAAACGTGTGGATACCAAGGGGGAAAAGGGGCAGCGGTGGGATGAATCGGGAGATTGGGATTGACATATATACGCTATTGATACTATGTATAAAATAGATAACTAATGAGAATCTACTGTAAAGCACAGGGAACTCTACTCACTGCTCTGCTGTGACCTAAATGGGAAGTAATAAAAAAAGAGGGGATGCCTATATACATACAGCTGATTCACTTTGCTGTACGGTAGAAACTAACACAACACCGTAAAGTAACTATGCTCCAATAATTTAAAAAAAAAAGAAAAAGAAAAAGGAAGAAAGAAAGAAAAGAAAGAAAGAAAGAAGGAAGCAGGGACCATTCAGTCTAGGAGAGGGACCGCACAGGGAGCTGTGGTCACCCCAGGAAAGGGTACCACACCCAGCCTGCCCAGAGGAAGGGACAGGGAAACTAATATGTGTCTAACATGTGTCCTCAGGAAATAGGGGGGATGTTAAAGGCTGGGGGGACCCAGAGAATGGCACTTTCAAGGGCTGCCACAGTCTAATGTTTGCATTTCCTCAGCTGCTGCAGAGATTCCCTTAAAGAAACTAAGTACATTATACGGAAATAGTTATTTATGTATCCACCTCTCCAGCGCGGAGACAGTGTGTCCTTCATTCACACAGAGCCACACTCCCCCTCACTGATTCCCCTCTTGCCACACCAGTCTTCTGTCAGTTCTTCAAGCATGATAAGCTCTTTTCTACTTCTGGGTCTCTGCACACGCTGTTGTCACCATCTAGAATGATCTTTTCCTTGTGCTTTTCTTTTGGGTCTCAGCTTAATGGTCTCATCAAGACCTTCCCTGACTACCTTACTAACAAGGTCCCACCCTACTGCTGTTTTCTAGCCACCTCTTGTTAGTTTCTTTCTCTTACCATAATTTATAATTATTTAACCCTTTTTTCTTCTTGTCTCCCCCATTAGAATGCAGACTCCATGAAGGCAAGGAATGATCTGTTCACTGTTGGATCTCTAATGCCTGGCATTTATTTAGTAGATGTTTAGTAAAGTTATCAAGTAAATTACTCATGCAAGTAACAATTATGAAGCAATTAAAACTATACCCAGCTAAGAGGATACAGAGATGGAAAACATGGATTTGAACTTTGCAGTTTGGTGAGGGAGAGACATCAAACAAGGACTTGCATCATTACGTGATGATGGTAATGATGGGGGAGGTACAGGGTGTTGTGGGAGCACATGGCAAGGGCATGGATTTTGTACAGAATTCAGGAAGGCTTCCAGGAAGAAGCAACATCTAAGCTGAGTCCTGAAGGATAGATGGAGTTCACCAGTTCACCAGTTGATGGGGTGCTGGAAGATGTTCCAGGCTGACAGAAGGCCCAGATGCAAGAGGGACATGGCTCTGGAGAGTTTGAAAGAGGTTCTGCATGGGTATAGCTTAGAGCTGCAGCAAGAAATAAGATGGGGGAGGTAAACAAGGCCAGATCATAGAGGGTTTTCAAGCTAGGATAAGGAGTTTGGACTTTATCTTGCTGTCAGTCGGGAGCCATTCATTGGGAGAGTGGCATAATCCTATTGGTATTTTATAAAATGGCCGTGGGGCAGTGTGGAGAACAGGAAGAGGACTGGAGGCAGGGAGGTCAGATGGCTAGTGCAATAATTTAGGCAAGTGATGAGGATGGTTTAAATAGAGGTGCGGTAATGAGGAAGTGACCTGGAGGAATTTAGAAGAGAAGGCAGAAGATGGGACAGGAGGCACAATCAAGGATGATGCCTAGCTTTCTAGCATGAATAACATGGTGAAGGGGGCACCATCTTTGGGCCACATTCAGCAGAGAACCAGACACCTAGTATACATGCCATAGATGTCTACTTAACAAAGTAGAAATGGTCTTAGTGAAACATTTTCATAAGATGAGCATACACCAGCTCACTTTCGGGTCCTGGGTCTACATAGGATCTGCCATTCCCTACTGCGTCTACCTGCCTTGGGTTACTCATTTGTGACCTGCCAGGCCAGCCTCAGTTCAGTATTTCTAATCCACAGTCCCCACCAGGACCCATTTGCCTCTGTCCCCTACTAAGAAGTGTGCCTTGTGCCCTTCCCCCACCCTCTCTGGCCACCAGTGTCATTATTGCCAATAATGCTGCTGTAATTTTTCATTAATTTTCTTGGTGTTTTGAAGTTATAGTAATATTAAAATTTATACTCAATAATATTATTACAGTTTTCCACCACTAATGCGATTACTATTTTTGTTCATTTGTGTTTGAAAGCCATTAGCATAAGATTTACCTCCAACAATATCTGCTGTGATTTTTAATGCCCTTGAAACTTGCAGCAAGCGATAAGTCTATAATAACAGAAGGCTGGGAAGCATATAAATGTCTTTCTTGGGAAAATAGGGCTTTTATTTTCATCCTGGTTGGACTCGGGTTCTTTGATAGAGCAGCTGGTAGGATGTAATGTATTAAAGGCTGAGAACACCGTGTTAGTTTGTAGATGTGTTCAAGCAGGTCCCTGGTTATTCAGAGGACACTTTCATATTCCAGGAGGATTCATATTCTTGTTCCTTTTTTATGCTGCTTCTTACCTGACTTCCAGAAAAATATAATGAATTGTGTGCTTGCAGGGAACAATATTTAGAACCATGAATTATTTGGAAGAGAAGGGACCCTGAAATCACTCTATCCTCCTGACTTTCTGAGGACCTGGGGAGCTGGATGCGTGGCTTAGCAGAGCTCTGGAAACAGGCTTATTTCAGAGGCTGGAGAGGGGAGTTTCTCTGTGGGGCAGGGAAGGAGGATGAGCAGGACCGGCCTCACGAGTGTGTGACCTGTTCAGACTCTCAGGGCCCCGTGCTGTGAAATTCAGTGTCACCATCTTGAAATTCTTAAGTTTTGAACAAGGGACCCCACATTTTCACCAGGCTCTGCAAATTATGTATCTGGTACTACATACAGGTTTTGGAGTCAGACAGTCTTGGGTTCAAGTTCTGGAATTCTCTAACTATTGACTGTGCCTCAGTTTCCTTATCAGGAAAAACGGGAAATTTAATATTGTCTTCTCCAAGTAGAGGTGAGAGCTAAAAGTACATGTTCAGCATCTAGAGGGCCTGACAGGTGGTGACAAACCCTAGGACATGCTCAGTGGGATTTTTTTTTTTGCGGTACGTGGGCCTCTCACTGTTGTGGCCTCTCCCGTTGCGGAGCACAGGCTCCAGACGCACAGGCCCAGTGGCCACGGCTCACGGGCCCAGCTGCTCCGCGGCATGTGGGATCCTCCCGGACCGGGGCACGAACCCGTGTCCCCTGCATCGGCAGGCAGACTCTCAACCACTGCGCCACCAGGGAAGCCCTCAGTGGGATTTTTAACTCCCATGTGCAAAACCCGTAATTAAACATTGTTATGACTTAATGTCAAGAACACTAGCCAGCTGGGAGAGCCAGACATCATCCGTGTGTACAGAAGCTGATCCAAGGTGTGCTAATCAGGAACACACCGAGCAAAGAACATTTTCCTAAGGGGGGCATAAGGTGGGGGGGGGTTCCATCCATCAGTTTTCAGCCTTTTTATTGCTATGACACATGACAGATAATGTTTGCCGGTACAACGTGGTCTCAGTTTCTCACAATTCATACATGCTTCCCTTCTCACCAGAAACCTCTCAAGATAGCCAATGAGTGACACAGGCATTATTATGAAGACGCCCTTGACCTTGATCTAATTAATTTGCAAACTTTAGTATTTCAACTATTATTTGTAATAGATGGTTTTCAACATACGACACAACAGAACAGATACAGCCAGTGTATCCCAATTCCATGTTTGAGAACCAGGAACCCAAACAAGGGATACTGCCTCCATGACAGGCTGGAGAGACCAGGACCAATATGAAGCCCTTCGTGACTTTGCCGATGAACATGGTTGTGCTGTAGCCCGAATGAGTGATGCCAGTTATGAGGCATGGCAGCCAGAGTTAGAGAAACACGAAGTTGTTGGTGAGATAAACTTGTGATAAATGACATGCTGTCTCAAAACACTGGGTTAAACATTTTTTCTGAGAATGGAGAAAGGTTTTAAATCAAACTAATGAGAAACATAAGCTAATTCCTGGGCGTTTTTGGACTCTGGTCCAAAAGAATTCCTCAGGGGATTATAGTAGGAATCAGGTGACCTTTGCTGCATTCACTTTAGGGTTTGTGGGAGCTTGGAGTCCAGATGGTAGACGTCAGGAGGAAGGGCTAGGGGCCTCAGCTCTGCTCGCCCTGCTGCAATACACATCGTGAGACACCGGGCCCAGTGTCTTCAGGGGCCCTGCACTGTCTCAGGAGATGTGGGCAGGAGCCTGAGCAGGCAGCAGCCCCTCAGTGACCTGTGCTGGAAATGACCACACTCCAAGCACAGTTTGCTCTTTCCTTACTTCCTCCTGCGCACTTGTGAGCAGTGAGATGTGGGTGCCTACCCAGCTCTCTCAGGCCCAAAGGGCTTTTGTGGGTAGTGATGGCCAAAGCTGGGCCACCTCCTCCCCACAGTGCAGACTGTGAATGACCTTCGAAAAACCATAGCTCTTCTTTCAAGATCCCTCATCAGCCTCCTTCTAGTGCTTTTGATGAGGGATGATGGTACTTCCCAACAGACAGAAAAGAATGACGGACGATTGCTCCCTTATCTCTCATTGGTATGAATGGGGTCCTAGATAACAGTCCGGCTCCTGGGCCCACATGACACAGTACATGGTACATAAAAGATGCTTCAGTCTGTAATGATTATGATTAATCACTGACTAATTTATCAAACACCTCAAGACATAGATGCAAAAAGCATGTGTCGATAAATAAATGTTTCTCTTTGGAAATGGTGATTTTAGCTTACAGTGAACGTCACTCCCCCCAGCCCTCTCATGGATCAGAGTAAGAAAACCGTAATCCACCGCACGGACCCTTGGGAGAACAGAGACATGGTACCCCAACAATGCAGCCACAGTAGCAGCTTTTAGCACAAGCTGAAGAAAACACAAATGCAGTTAGGGAAAATCTGAGACGACAAGATGGACATTTGTGCCTCTGTCCTCTACTGAACATAAACCCCCTCAAACTCAGCAAATAGATTTCACTTCCTATGGTACCAATTTTCCAGCACATTGTACTGTAAATTTCGAGCCCCTGGGAAAGAAAGCTAAAGGATGCTTGACTGCATTTCTGGGTTTTGGTCCTTCTGTGATTGTTTTTCTTACCTGTTGTCGAATTTCCTCCTCCATTTTCACTGGTGAGCCCAATTCTGCAACTTGTTTGACGCCTTCGCTCGCATATCCTCCATACTCCCATAGCACGTAATTCTTGGAGTGGGATCCGCCGATGATTGCAGACCAGTGATTTGCCCGACCTGGGAAAGCCAATCAGGATACAGGTCAGTGTGTATGTGGCTAGAACACAAGTCCCTTAAAGGATGGGGAGGAGGTGTAATTGAACAATGATTCAAGCAGCATTGGCTAAGCACCTACCCTGTGTTAGGTCCTGCGCTGTTCTGGGATGAATAAGACAGTCCCTGTAAGCAAGTATGTCTTGGGGATATATGATAGGGCAATGGGTAGATGTCTAAACAAGACACAGGGTGGCCCAGAATAATGACTCCTGTCTGGAAGGATCTTAGAGAAGAAGAAAGTTGAGAGAATTTTTAAATGCTGAGCAGATTTGTAAGACAGAACAGAGAGGAAAGGCTATTTCTGGCAGACTCAGAAACATTAAATAACATTGTGTGTTTGGGGAGCCATAGTAATTTAGCATTGCTGTGTCACAAACTGTCAACGGGAGAGGCAGGAAATGATGCCAGGGAGGTAGAAGGGACCTGCTCAAATGAGTTTGGATGTCATTTGAAAGGGTCTGAAACCACTGAAGGGTTTTGGGCAGGGGAACGAAACAATCACATTTGAATTTTAGATAAATCATCCAGGCAGCAGCATGAAGAATGCATTAGAGGGAGCAAAATTGGAGTGTGGAGCTGGGGAGGTCAGCATGGAGCAAAAGGTAAAGGGAGTGAGTGGGGAATTAGGCTTGACAGCTCCTGGGAAAAAGCACTGCTGTTTTTAGCTGGCTTTTTTTTTTTTAAAAAAAAAACATCTTTATTGGAGTATAATTGCTTTTTAGCTGGCTTTTACGTACCTTCCAGGGTGAGGGGCAGGCAGGCTAGCCATGTGAAAGCATGGGAAAGGTGGTTTGGATACAAGGACATGACCAGTCTACTGCGGTTTGGTGAGGATCATGCGGGATGATGACTGCAGTGGGATGTAGCAGGGAATTAATGGATGACACAAAGGGAGAACAGAATAAGATCTGGACAGGACCAAGATAGAACTTAGCCTGAAGATTTTTCCATCTCAAGAGGGAGAAAGGAGAGGAGAGAGTCAACCCCAGCACCTCCCTGGATTTGTTTTTGCATGTGATGAATATAGATGCATATATACTGATTACTAAGTTCATACAATCCATCATAGGGTTGGCTCAGTTGTCCGCAATCCTATGGTTGGTTTTATAAAGTCTTAAGTTAAGGAACATTTTCAGGCATAGCAAAGAGGAAAACTTGAACTGGGTGGACCCAGCTGACATTTGCAGTTTATCACCCTGCGGCCCAGAGTGGGCAGAACTCTCCACGCTACCCCAACACTTAAGAAAGTGATTCTGAACAGGCCCTGAACTTGTTTACATCTGCCACCTGCTACCCAGGTGCTCTGACCCAGAGGCACATCAAGAACATGGGCACAAAGCCACCTGCCCAGCCTGCTGAGGGATGACATGATCCAGGTAGATGACATCACCATGTGGGTCCGCCCAACTGCTGGATCATTATTTCCCACGTATCAGGGAAATGCAAGCTCCACGTCATGTCCCTAGAGAAGACAGATGGAGATGTTGCCAGCTATTCTCTAACTCACTTCCTGAGTAGGGAGAATGTCCTGGCTATCATCTAGGCCAAGAGCACTGCTTGGTAGGGGCAAGGGTAAGAACCAGTCATGACCTTTGGTTCACGATGTGAACACAGGGAGACCAGTTTCAGCATCTCTTATTCCTCCGGCTCTGTCCCACCAAAATGTCCCCTCGTTCCAGACCCAGCCTACCTGCAATTTCATACTTCAGTGGCTCAGCACATGGTGCTCCCTCTGTGCTTTCCTCCTCTTGTCATGGCCGACTCACTCCTCCTTTATAATCTACCCAGAAGCCTCCCAAGACCACCACAGAATGACTTAGGCCCTTGTCTTCTGATCACATTTTTTAAAAAATTGAAGTATAGCTGATTTACAATATTATATTAATTTCAGGTATACAACACAGTGATTCAATATTTTTATAAAGTTAAAGTTATTACAAAATAATGGCTATATTTCTCTGTGCTGTACAATATATCCTTGTTGCTTATCTATTTTATACTTAGTAGTCTGTATATCTTAATCCCATACCCCTAGCTTGCCCCTCCCCTCCCCCTTTCCCCACTGGTAACTACTAGTTTGTCCTATCAGCATAGATCACGTTTACGATCCCTGCCGCACGTCTGTTTTCCCACTAGACTGTAAGCTCCCTGAGGAAGCCTGTCTTCAGACTGTATCCCCAGTGCCCAGCACTGAGCTTGCTGCATTGTGAATGCTTAGTACATGTTTCCTGAAGCATTCATCCAGTCAAATGCAAAGGTGGCAGTATATGTGCTCGAAGTGTTTGGGAACAGGCTGGCACAGATTCCATTCAATGTGATTAAATTCAAATCTCAGTTCAGCAGAGTTCCTAACTCCTACTGGGCTAAAGCACTCAGCTATTCTGCATGCTGTTAAAAATAAACACCAAATAGCAACAAGAAGGAAAGGCATGGGTCTCAGAGCCAGCAGACAGGGATTCAAATCCCGGCATTACTAGCTGTGTAAACGTGGTCAAATTCCAATTATTTTATTTCCCTGAGTCCCATCTCCCTCTTTTGTAATTCAGGGGTGATAATGCCTACCTTATTGACCTGTTATAAGAATTAAATTCAATTTTTAAAATAATGACATAATATATGTGCAATCACTGACACACAATAGACCCTCAATAATTATAGTTTCCTCCTTTGCCGGTTGTTTGGGAGGCTACAAAAATGAGTAAAACATGAACCTGCCTTTAATTCAATATAGGAGATAAGAGATACATAATATGAACTAAGATAAGAGAACAGGAACAAGCACAATCACAGGGGGATTAGGGGATGGACCCAGATGGCCCCTTCTGGTTTATTCATTCAACTTCCATTTACTATGTGCCAAGCACAGTGGCAGGCCCTGGGCACCGACAGGAATTGGATATGGTACTTGTCCTGGAGAGACTCATGGTCTGGGGGTGGAGAAACAGATGGATAAGCAGATTACCTATAATCGAGCATGTTCAGAGTTCTAGAAACAAGAACACAGAGCAAAGGGGATGGAGCAGCTAATTCCAAATTAAAGGACTCAAACATACCACATTTATTCAAACTTCAATACATTGAATGACATCAACCACATAACAGATACCTGCAAGGCACTAGGCTAAGGTGTGGGAGCAGACCACATCCTCCCTGGGGGACAAGGTAGGCACTCATGGAACAACAGTCTGCAATGTTAGAAATAACAATGAATTCAGGTGAGTGGCAGTCACTCATGCGCAGAATGGTATGGGGGGAGGGGGCATGGTGACGGAGAGCCAGAAGACCTGGGCTCCAGGCCTCCATTCGTGACCATGAATCAGTCATTCCAGCTCTGAGAGCCCCAGTTCACTTTTTTTTTTTTTTTTGCGGTACACGGGCCTCTCACTGTTGTAGCCTCTCCCGTTGCAGAGCACAGGCTCCAGATGCGCAGGCCCAGCGGCCATGGCTCACGGGCCCAGCCACTTCACGGCATGTGGGATCTTCCCGGACCAGGGCACGAACCCATGTCCCCTGCACCAGCAGGCGGACTCTCAACCACTGCGCCACCAGGGAAGCCCCGCAGTTCACCTTTTAAAAATAGAGATAATAATTACTAGTCTGGACTATCTCCCAGAGTTGTGCAAATTAATTGGGCTGGTTTGGGAGAGAACTACAAAAACTTTAAAGAACTGTGCAAAAGAAAGTCTCTGTAGTTTTACAGACAGAAAGTACTATGGGAATCCACAAGAAGGCAGAGGAAGAAGGACATGTTCCCCTGGGAAGGAGACTCCCATGGGAAAACTGGCAGGACAGTAGGAGTGGGAATTCTATTAAAAATAGCTAAGAGGATTAAACACCTATTAGGTGTTAGGCATACTACTTTCCTAGGTGTAACTCTCACTACAACCTCATTGTCATCTTATAGATGAGGAAATCAAGGTCCAGAGATGTTAAGGAACCCACCCAAGCTCACAGAGCTAGCAAGGAGGCAAAGCTGGGGTTCAAACCCAGATCCGCCTGACCCCAGAACACACGTTCTTTTCCCACATCCCACTGAGAGGTCAGGAAATGGAGACCGTTTGGTGGACTGGAGAGTTAGAAGACAAAGAGATAAGATGAAAAAGAAAGTCAGGGCCAGGTTGCAGAGGGTTCTGAGTGTGCACTGTGGTAAATGGCATCGGAAGAGAGAGAAACATGATTGAAGTTTCCTTCTGGGAAGAATGACATGACAATAGTTAACATGCATGCATTGTTACTACGTGCCAGGCACTGTGTCAAGGACTTGATCTATATTATTACATTAAATACTCAAAAAAGAAAATTTCTGTTTTTCAAACCCAATTGTTTAGTATGTGAGCTTGCCTTATAATCTTCTGTTTTACTGTAACACTGTATCAATGGGGAAAAATGCCTTCTGAGATTCAAACAATTAACTTATAAAAGAATGTCCAGATCAGAAATTTAACAAAGAACTCCCTTCATGGCAAATGCTTATTTAAAAGAACTTTTATGAAATATTCAGACATTAAGAAATACTTATATGTAGCATATGCCTTTAAAATTAATCAGAAAATTCTTTTGATATAGATGCTATCATAATTTCCACCTTTCACATGAGGAAACTAACCTGAGATTACCAAAGCAAATGATTGAAGATGCTGGGATTCAAAGTCAGGTCTGTCTGGTGTTACAGCCCAGCTTTCCTCCACCCCCCTGCACCACATCTCTGGCAGGACACGCCAGCTGTAGGAGGGGAGAGGGCTCAAGTGTGAGGAGACCAAACGGGAGATCCACCAACATCCCCTGGATGCGTTGTGTAGAGCCTGACTTAGGGCAGTGGAGAGGAAATGGGAACACGGAACCAGAGGTATGAGCCAGTAAGATCAGGGAGGATCCGACAGTCTGTGGGAGTCAGTTTAGTGAAGTAGTTAAAACTCGGGGTTTTGGAGCAGACCAACATGTATTCTAGTCTCCAATCTGAAACTTCCTAGATTGAATATGTTAGTCACTCTCAACTCAGTTTCCTCATCTGTAAAGTAGGGATATTGACATGACCAGCCTCGTGGTGTTTTTCTGAGGCTGATATCCATGAAGTAATGACTAGTTAACACACGAAATGGGCTCAGTAAATACCAGCCAGTCAAATTAAATCTGAATGGGGCAGGTCAAAGCCAGACAAGCTTCTGGAAGGCACGGGACCAAAAGGAATCTGATTCGGTGACTGGGTGCAGTCTGACTTAGAATTGGGGGGGCAGAGATGACAGGAATGTCAGATGCAAGAACCTGAGTCCGAAGAAAATGGTAGGGAGTCATCTAAACAGGACTCAGTGGTTTAGAGTTGGCAGAATGAGGTGCCAAGCAGATCCCAATTAGTTGGGGCACAGAGTTTAGCCCCGGGCCCCACCATCCTCCAGGCAATAAGGGATGAGAGGAAGAGAAGCCCCAGGTAACAGGAGGCCTGGGGAGAAGAGGACAAAGTAAATGCTCGTGACTTTCTTTCTTTTTTTTTTTTTTTTGCGGTACACGGGCCTCTCACTGCTGTGGCCTTTCCCATTGCGGAGCACAGGCTCCGGACGCGCAGGCTCAGCGGCCATGGCTCACGGGCCCAGCCGCTCCGCAGCACGCGGGATCTTCCCGGACCGGGGCACGAACCCGTGTCCCCTGCATTGGCAGGCGGACTCTCAACCACTGCGCCACCAGGGAAGCCCCACTCGTGACTTTCTTAAATGAATACTCTGGGACTACCACCGGGGTCCTTGGTAAAACACTTGGGCTTCAGCCTCAGGGTAAAGACAGAGAAACAAACACTACTGTCAGCTCTCTGGCTCTCAGGTAAGGCCACAGCTCTTTGGGTTAGCATGCCTCTCTGACTCCAGCAGTGTTTAAGTGGCTTACACATAGCTGAGTCTAGTTGGTTACTCCCAGTAGCTTGGATGAGATGAGGCAGGTGGGAAGCTGGGAGGAAGAAATGATTAGATATGTGACTTTGAGACACTGCTAGCCAACCAGGTGTGCATCCATCTGAAAAGCCACTCCAGGGGGACATCCTGAATATATGTGTACTCGCCTCATTTTTGAAATCTCTTCTTTGTCATCACTGGTGATAAATTACCGGGGTTCACGATGATGCCTAGAAGGCTAGTGCTGATGAAAGAGGAACCATGTCTTGCCTTTGTCTGGTGTAGGAGGAAGCATGGTGCACAGCAGATGGATTCTCTGAGGTGTTCTGCGTATGGCAGGTATTCAGTAACAGCCAGATTTCCTGGACTGCTTTGCCAGTGGCTGTATTTCCCTGCCCATCCCAATCCTGCAGAAGCCACCCATTCATTTCCTTGACACCATGCGTAGCGCTTCACTGGAGAACATTCTACAGCCTTGGGGACTAGTTTGCTACAAGCTCCTGCTACCCAACCTTAGCCTCAACCATCGTAACGCAGCAAATCTTTGTCTGGGGATGTGGTTGGGCCCTTATGGAATTGGTTATAGTAGCTACACCAGAGCTCCTCCAGTCTCTAAGTCCTAGCCTCCTCTCCTCTTCTCTCTTAGTAGATGACTCTGTTACTTAACTTTTCTAAGAAAACAAAGGTCAACACACCCACAGACGTACCTGGGCACCACGTGGCCAGTGATCAACAGAAAAACGCTGTGGACCTGCCAGCCCTGTCTTGCTCTCACTTTTCCTTCTTGCCCTGGTTATTCTCACCCTAAGCTCAATTCCAGAATCTGCCTGATTTCGGACTCTTCGGATTTGGGCACAGAACTTGGCTCCTCTGGGTTTGCCCCTGGGTGCTGCCCAGGACACAGCCTGTACTCGCCCTCTGGCTTTTCCTGCTCCTGGCTGCTTCAGGAACTCACTCTGACCGAGCTCTTCTGGTTTTTAGGATCCCGTCCCAGTAGAGTCTACTGGAAAAAACCTTGCATGGGGAGATCTGTCATTTAGGCCAGAAATTCCTCAACTTTCTATCATTCTGCCTTCTTTACTCAGCTAGCTTTTTTTTCCTTCCTTAAGGTCTCAAGATAAGTGTCACTTTTCCATTCCAGGAAAACACTCAGGCAATTGATCACAGTCTTTTGCATCTCCCTGAGGCCTCCCATAATAATATTCTATTCTATTAACTAATTAATCAAATGAACATTTACTAGGCAACTACTATGTACTAAGCCAGGGATCAGTAAGCTATGCCCACTCCCTGTTTGTGTTCCAATAAAGTTTTATAGTTTACATATTATTTATGTATTGTTTATGGCTGCTTTCATGCTACAGCGGTAGAGTCAAGTAGTTACAGCAGAGACCGTTTGGCCTGCAAACCCTAAAAGTTATTATCTGGCCCTTTATAAAAAAAAGTTTCTTAAAATGTGTGACTCTGAAAAGAATCAGATTTTGTCCCTGTCCTTGAAATGTTCAGATTTTGTCCCTGTCCTTGAAATGTTCAGTGTGGAGGGTAGGGTGGAGGGCGTGAAGGATAGGTCATAACAGGCAATTACAATAAAATGTGACCAATACAGCTTTGATAAAGGCAAAACCAGAGTGATAAAAAAGCATAAATAAGGGGACATTTAACCCAGACTATACCAGAGAAGGCTTCCTGGAGGAGATGGCAGTTGAGCTGCATTCTGAAGGATAACTAGGAATTAGAAAGGCAATTAGGGGGTATTTAGGCAATTAGGAAGGGTATGTTTTGCAGAGAGATCTGTATGTGCAAAAGCAGAGCATAAGAAAAGCCAGAGGTACATGGAAAACCAAAAGTAGGTCAAGGGGTGTGTGTGTGTGTGTGTGTGTGTGTAAGAAAGGGATTATTGGTGTGTGTGTGTGTGTGTGTGTAAGAAAGGGATTATTGGGGTGTGTGTGTGTGTGTGTGTGTTTGTAAGAAAGGGATTATTGGGGTGTGTGTGTGTGTGTGTGTGTTTGTAAGAAAGGGATTATTGGTGTGTGTGTGTGTGTGTGTGTGTGTGTGTGTGTGTGTGTGTGTGTGTGTGTGTGTGTGTGTGTGTGTGTGTGTGTTTGTAAGAAAGGGATTATTGGTAATGAAGCCAGTCAGTGAGGCAGACCATGGAGAGATATGAATGTCTTCACAGTAAGTTTTTATTTTATCTTGAAGGCAATGTGAAGAAGAGAATAAGATATTCCTGTCTACAGACAACTCCCATATCTATATATGCTCATGCAACTTCTGCTTCTGACTCTGATGTAGTAAATGGCACTGGACTAGCCCTCTGAACATAAGTAACTATAAAACTGGGCAAAATACATGAAGTACCAGTTTTCAGAAGTTGGAAAACAGATGGCAAAGGACGATGATCCCTGAGAGAAGGGAAACACAAGAGACGAGCCCCAGGTTTGTCCTGGACATTTTCTGGTTTGTGGTGCAGGAAAGTGGAGCACAACGGAGAATGGCAATCTGGCTAAACTGATGATGTAGAGATAGGAATTTGAGGCTGCTGAGATAGATAGGATTTACTAGTAAAAATGCCAGAGAGGAGAGAGCTGCCCAGAGAAGTTCAGAAATATGCATAGAACTCCCCTTAAATCTGTGACCAAACACTAAGCTGCATATGTGCAGGGTGGGACTCCACAGGCCTAGGAGAGAATAGTTACTGGAGAGCTAAGAGCTGAATGGAAAGTCCAGAGATCCCACAATGCTAGAGATGTAGGACTTCCAACCATCCATATTAAAGAGACTTTGCTGACCATTCTGGAGTTCAACTGAGACCCTAGAAAAGCCACATATTAGGAGTAAAATGACATTAGCCCCAGAGCAAGGGATACTCTAGACTCACCCTAACAAAACTTAGAAAACAAGCCCTGAAAGTGAATCAAGCAAATCTACCACTAAATCTGCCAGATCAAAACTCCATATCTTTAAAGGAAGACAACAAATCCAGACACTCAACAATGTAGCATCTATGATGTCTGTCATACAATCAAAAATTGTTCAGAAGCAGGAAAATATGATCTATAACCATGAAAAAAAAAAGTCAATAGAGAAAGTTCCTGAGATGATGGATACACTGGGATTATCATATGAGGACTTTTAAACACCTATTATCAACATGTCCAAGAATTTAAAGGAAAAGATAGACTTAATGAGTAAACAGATGGGGATGCTCAGCAGAGAAACAGAAACTGTTTTTAAAAACCCAATGGAAATTCTAGAATTGAAGAATACTTCTGTATTAGGACATGGCAAAGAAAAAGGTCTGTAAACTAAAAGATAGGATAATAGGAAATATTCAAAATGAAGCACAGAGAAAAGAAGTTTGAAAAACAATAAGCTGAAGTCTCAGTGACCTTTAGAACAATAAAAAGTTGTTTAACACAGAGGCATTTGGAGTCTCAGAAGGAGATGATAGAAAAATTGGATGATAGAGTATTTTAAAATACTTTAAAAAGTATTTTAAAAAATAATGCCTGAAGGACTTCCTGGTGGTCCAGTGATAAAGAATCCACCTTCCAATGCAGGGGACACGGGTTCAATCCCTGGTCGGGGAACTAAGATCCCACATGCTGTGGGGCAACTAAGCCTGCACACCACAACTACTGAGCTCACACGCCTCAACGGGAGAGCCCACATGCTGCAAACTACAGAGCCCACGTGCTCTGGAGCCTGTGCGGCACGACTAGAGAGAGAAAACCCACACACAACAACTAGAGAGAAGCCTGTGCACTGCAACGAAGATGTAACGCAGCCAAAAAAATTTTTTAAAGAAAATAAATAAAATAAAAATAACAACCATAAAAAAAAAGCCTGAAAATTTCACAAATTTGATGAAAAATATCAACCTACAGATCCAAGAAGCTCAATAAACTCCAAACACAATTAAAACAAAGAAAATTACACCTAGGTACATCACAATCAATTGATGATACCTAGAGATAAACAGAAAATCTTAAAAGAGTCAGAGGCAATAAAAGATGGACTACAATCAGGAAAACAAAGGTAAGAATGACTGCTTGCTTTAAAAAACAAGACAAACCACAAGATAAGAAAATAATACCTCTAAAGTTCTAAAAGAAATAAAAAACTGTCAACCTAGAATTCTATATCCTGCAAAAATATCCTTTAAAAATGCAGGTGAAATAAAACACTCTTTTGATAAATAAGAGCTGAGTGAACTTATCACTAGAATATCTGCAGTATATGAAATATTAAAAAAAGTTCTTCAGGCTGAAGGGAAATGAAAACAGATGGTAACTCAGAACTACATGAAAGGATGTACCAGAGAAACTAAATATGCAGATAAGGTCAACATTTTATCTCTTTTTCACTGAAGAGCTTCTCCCTTGAAGTAAAGAGGTTCAAGTTTTCTCATTCTGGGTGAAAAAATTCTTCCATCAATGCTCTCTTCCCACAAAGCCTACCTGTTGTCTTTCCTACACCTCCAGGCTTTTTGGGAAAGTTAAGCTTACTGTTTCACTTCCTCTCCTTGAATTTTTTCTCAAATCCTTGAAATCTGATCCTGAGCTCCCACCTGAGCTCATTACTCCACCAAGTCTTTGAAACTTTGATTTTTGCTCCCCTCTATTCCCACAGCTGGACAACTGCTAGAGGCAATCAGAGAAAAATTACTGTCTGCTTTATTTTCCATTTAAAAATAAAACTACACTTTATATTCAACAAATTTCATCCTTTTTAATGTATAGCTTAGCAAGTTCTGACAAATGCATGCAATCATGTAACCACTACCATAGTGAAAATATAGATAGTTCCATTACCTAAAAAAATTACTACATGCCCCTTTGTAGTCAACCCCATTCCTCCACCCCCAGCCCTTGGCAACCTCTGATCCCTACAGTTTTTCGTTTTCTGGAATATAGTATAAATGAAGTCATATAATATGCAGCCTTTTGGGTCTGACTTCTTTAACTTAGCATAATACATTTGAAATTCATTGTTGTTGTATGTATCAGCTCATCCTTCTTTCAAATGTCTTGAAAGAAAAAGGAGACCTCCTACTGGCTTGAGGTCATCACCACATTCGTGTTTCCACCATTTACTAGCTATGTGACTTTGAAGAAACTACCTAACTTTTCCAAGACTCAGTGTTCTTATCTGTGAAATGGCAATAACAATGGTACTACCTTCTAGATATTACTATGATAATATAGAAGGAAATCTTATGGGTATTATAGAAGGGAATCTACATAGAGACAGACTAGTTCCTGTTATATAATAAACACTCAATAAATATTACTTTTCATATTTTCTCCAGGGAAGGTGGGGGTTGGAAGCAAACTAGAACATGCACAAGACCTGTCCATTAGGGTAAGGCAAGGTCCTGGAGGACAGCTGGATTTTCCAAGTGGTGTGGGCAGCTTAGTTGTGGTTCAAGTGGCAGTCAACACTGGGAGTGTATAGATTCTCAACAGGTGGGTGGAGCAAGTGGTGAGAAAATGGCAGCAGAATGAGTCAGGCATCCAGACAGAAGTTCTCAGAAGCAGGCAGTAAAGCCCCTGACATTAGTTTGTAGTCAGGGTTCAGGTTCCATCTTCTAGAGTCAGGGTGGGAGACTTAAAAGAGGCTGAGAGGGAAGCAGTGACCGAAAAGGCATCTCTGTTCTGAGACTTGGGGGCACATGGCAGGGACATTTTGAGTATGGGGACAACTTAGGAGCCCAGAGATGAGTCCCAAGAGACCTGGGGCCTGGATTGGGACAGAAGACTCTTTAGCAACTGCCTGCCTCACATAGGAATTGCCTTAGAAAGTGGGAAATAATAATCATCATTAATATCTAGTAAGACTTTACTATGTGCTTTATATATGGTTATGTATTTAATCTTTGAGACAAACCCGTTTTACAGATTAGGAAGTTAAACCACAGAAACATTAAATGACTTGCTCAGAGTTATCCAGCTAGTAAGTAGTAGAACCAGGATTTGGACCCAGGCAGGCTCACTTTAGAGAAGCTCTAAATGATTTTTTTCTGTGAAGATGGAATTGTTCTATAGTTTGCTGTCCAATATGGTAGCCCCTTGCCATATGTGGCGATCGAACACTTGAAATTTTAATCCACTTAAATTTAAATAGCTACATATGTCTAGTGGCTATCATATCAGAAGCACAGCTGGAGAATCTTGGATAGGTCTGAGCACTGCTAAATGTAAGAACCAACTGCGCAGGTAGACCCTCTGGCAAGTGGAGATGGAAGAGGATATGTCTTACTGGGGACTGGGGTCTCTCACAGCAGTAAATCACATGTGGCAGGTAGACAGCATGCAGGAAGAACTAAGATTTGGCCTGAGGCAGTTGCATTTGATGCTCTGTATCACGCACCCTCCATCTACCTCTGACTTCAGCCACAATGGTAGGCAGATGTGAGCACACATCCATGCTGTCAGTGAGTGTCTACCTTAAGTATACTGTGTTTCTTTCCATTTTCTGCCTCATGGTCTTCTCTGACGCTTTTGAGTGCCTGTCTGGACAGCAAGCAAGTGTCTGGGAGTTCAGGGAAGTTAGTGCTCCTGGAGACAATACTTAGCCTACAGAGTGATGGGTGCTAGTGGACAATTCTGGAAGGTGGATAATTCTGGAAGGCATTCTGTACACTTCTCAGAGGTACACTGAGAAGTGTATCTCTTTTTTTCTTTTCAATATTTCACATCGTTTATTAATTCAGTACACATTAGATCCAAAATCTGCATTTTCTAAGCATACCGTGTTTGGATCTTTCAGATTCTTCTGTAGTCTTAGGCTATGTCTACAGATGTACCCTTAAGTGGATGAACAACACATTCTATAATTATTGAAAATGTAGTACAGAGTGAAATGATTTAAATATAATTTAGGCACATACTGATTATGAAAATAGATATCTCTCAATACAGTACTTCTCTGTCTTGGTAAAAATAATAAAGCAAAGAAAATAATTCATTTCTGAAGTTGCTTTCCTTCACCTGTAAAGGTCTGATCTCCTCCCACTATGCATAGGTACCCTTTACTGTTAAGGAAAGCTTTGCATATATATATAAAGATACCAATGACCTCAAAATGCACTTTTTAAACATCTTTACTGGAGTATAATTGCTTTACAGTGGTGTGTTAGTTTCTGCTGTATAACAAAGTAAATCAGCTATACATATACATATATCCCCATATCTCCTCCCTCTTGCGTCTCCCTCCCACCCTCCCTATCCCACCCCTCTAGGTGGCCACAAAGCACCGAGCTGATCTCCCTGTGCTATGTGGCTGCTTCCCACTAGCTATCTATTTTACATTGGGTAGTGTATATATGTCCATGCCACTCACTCACTTCGTCCCAGCTTACCCTTCCCCCTCCCCGTGTCCTCAAGTCCATTCTCTACGTCTGTGTCTTTATTCCTGTCCTCCCCCTAGGTTCTTCAGAACCATTTTTTTTTAGATTCCATCTATATGTGTTAGCATACGGTATTTGTTTTTCTCTTTCTGACTGACTTCACTCTGTATGATAGAATCTAGGTCCATCCACCTCACTACAAATAACTCAATTTCATTTTTTTATGGCTGAGTAATATTCCATTGTATATATGTGCCACATCTTCTTTATCCATTCATCTGTTGATGGACACTTAGGTTGCTTCCATGTCCTGGCTATTGTAAATAGAGCCGCAATGAACATTGTGGTACATGACTCTTTTTGAATTATGGTTTTCTCAGGGTATATGCCCAGTAGTGGGATTGCTGGGTCATATGGTAATTCTATTTTTAGTTTTTTAAGGAACCTCCATAGTGTTCTCCATAGTGGCTGTTATCAATTTACATTCCCACCAACAGTGCAAGAGGGTTCCCTTTTCTCCACACCCTCTCCAGCAACAAAATGCACTCTTAAGTAGATTCCTTCCCCTCCCTTATCATTCTCCCCCAATTCTTTCATTCCTGTTTCCTGGATCACCTTCTACATAAACTATCTGCACCAAAGTCCTTGCCTCAGGCTCTGCTTTTGGGGAAGTTGAGACCATGGCTCTTTCAACTAAGATCACGTGTCTGGGCCCAGAGATCCATACAAGTCTGGAGATTAGACAAGAGCTAGCTAGGGCTGCTCCTCTTATTTCTGTAAGCAGAGTAGTTTTATAGATACAGAGGATCCTCCAGCACCCCCCCCCACCTAAAGCTACAGATGTTGTAACCACTGTTAATGTTATCATCATTGTTGCCACTGTTACCATTATCAATAGCATTATCATCAAAACCACTACCATTTACTGAGCACATTCCCTGCATCATGCACTTCACAGGTATTAGCTAACATCCTTCTGTTCTCACAATGGTCACACTAGGTAGGTCAATTACCATCTCCATGTTATGACTGAGGGAACTGAGCTGCTGGTAAGTGGCAGAGCTGAGATTATCACCTGGTCTACCAAGGCCATGCGCTTTCTACTCCACTGCGGATCCACAGTCTGAGCCAAGTCCAGAGTTATTCAGGAGGTCATTCTGATGTCACCCATGGCTGCCACCAGGGGAACAAATAGGACAGTGCCCCTGACAACACTGGGGTCTTGGCTCTTGAAATTCGTAAGTTTTAGCCTTCCCAACCCAATTTTTCTGATTCCTGATTTATTTGGACATCTCTAAAGCCTAGCCAATCACCTGATTTTCATCTCAGAGGTAAATAATCTCAGGGCACCCCCAAACTCCTATCCCCGTTGCTACTCTAGAGGCTGGTTAAAGGTTTAGTGTGCATTGACAAATAGCAGTGGGGTTAAATTTCTAGAAAGAAGAACTTTATTTAAAAGTGTCCTTCCAAGCTGTCTTTTCTACATAAACATTGTCATATATGGGGGAGAGGCTATATTCCTGGACAACTTCCAAATGTTTAATACACCACTTACACCTGAGTTTGAAGCCCAGGGAAGGAATTATAGCACTTTGGATGATAAATTTTAGCCATGTTTATCTAATTTTAAAATTTTAGGCACTTGTATTTAAAAACTTAGCTGGAGCGGTAAATAACTTTGCTTTGTTTTTTAGAGTGTAAACAAAAAAATGGAGTTCTCCCACACCCATTAGTTCATTTTTCAGATTTAAATCTCAACTGTCAGCTAAGCCCTATAAATAAGTAAGCTGATGCTCTTCTGTATTTGAAAAGTTTTTAGGCAGCAGAGAGAACAGGAAGTGAGAAATTGGAATTACTGAGCATACACTTGTACCAGGTACTTTCATATGTATCATCTAATTTACTTTTCAATTCCATTTCATTGATGAGGAAACAGGCTCAGAGAGGATCTGTAACTTGCCAATGGACATATCACCTGTAACTGGTTAAACAGGATTTGGACTGTGATTGCTTTGTCTTTGGGAAAGGTTTTTTCTTCTGCCAGAGAGAGGGAGGCTGGAGGCTCTGGAGAAAGCTTGTTAAGCTAATAACAGAAGCAAAATCTATTGAACCAAGTTTATACATAGGATGAAAGACGAATCTGGATGGGGTAAAAAAAAATTCCACCTCAAAAATGAAGGTTAAAGTGAAGATAGGAGCCCAGTTTCTTTCATGACCATAGATGCGGATACCTCAAACAATATATTAGCAAATCCTATTTCCAGGTATTTAGAAAAAGGATACCATATCACAACCATGTAAGGTTTATTCCAGGAATACCAGGGTAGTTTAACATTCAATATAATTCATCACATTAACAGAAAAAAAAAGAAAAATTTTACGAATATTTTCATAGATACAGAAACGTTTAATTACATTCAACAGCCATTCATGATAAATAAAAATCTCAGCAAACTAAGAATAGAAGGGAACTTTCTTTACCTGATAAAAAATAAACAACAACAACAAAAAAGATATGACAAAAATAATACTTAATAATGAGACAGTAAAGCTTTCTCCACTAGACTGGGAACAAAGCAAGAATGCTCACTATCACCACTTCTATTCAACATTGTACTGGCAGTTCTAGCCAGTGCAATAAGGCAAGAAAGAAATAGAAGGCATAAGGATTGGAAAGGAATTGTTGGTAGAAGATAAAATTGTGTATGTAAACATTTCAAAATAGTCTATCTATAAACAAATAGAATTAATAAGTGCATTTAGCAAGGTCTCTGGATATTAGTTAAATACACAGAATCAATTTAATTTCTATATACCAGTGACAAACAAAAATTAAAAAAATTTTAAATCTATTATTTGCAATATCATAAAATATCTAAAAATAAATATAGTGAAAAGTGAACAAGATCTTTTCTCCATAGGGAGATATAAAACATTATTGAGTGAATTTAGAGTAAATCTAAATAGAGTAATTTAACATATTTGATGATTAGAAGAGTCGATAATGCAAAGTTGTCATATCTCCCTTAATTTGTCCAGAAATTCAATATGAACTCAATAAAAATACTAGCAGGTTTTTACAAAATGAAAATTGAGATCATGATACTAAAATTTATGCAAAGGACCAAAAGCAGCCAAAATAAACTTGAAGAAGAGCAAAGTTGGAGAACTAACACTTCCAGATATGAAAGACAGACAAACAGACCAATGAATAGAGCCCAGAAATAGATCCACAGATATACAGTCCCTTAATATATGACAAAGGTGACACTAATGCAGAAAGAAAAGAATAGGCATTCCAATAAATGACCCTGGGGAAAAAAAAAAAAGAATCGTGACCCCCCTACCTCACACCATACACAAATTCAATTACAGATCAATTCAACATCTAGACACAAAAGGTAAAAACCATAAAGCTTTTAGAAGAGAACACAGAACAAAGTCTTCATGACTTTGAGGAAGGCAAACATTTCTTAAATGAGACACAAAAAGTGTTAACCATGAAGAAAAAAAATCATTTGGATTACATTAAAATGAAAACCTTCGGTTGATCAAAGGATTAGCAAAGTAAGAAGGCAAGCCACAGAATGTATTACATATACTTGACAAAGGACCCGTATCTATTTTATATATATATATATATATACACATATATATATATATATATATATATATAATCCCTATATAGCAATAAGAAAAAGGCAGATAACTCAAGAGAAAAGAGTGATCAAAAGACCTGAACAGGCGCTTTAGATTATCCAAATGACCAATAACACAGTAGTCAAAATCAAAGAATTCAAACTAAAATTACAGAGTGATAATGCTACATACACCAGATAGCTAAAATGAAAAAAGACCAACAATATTGAGTGCTGGCAAAGATACAGGGTCACCAGACCTCTCTAGTTGTGAAAAATTGTTTAATAGTATCTGCTAAAGCTAGGCTACATACCTTATGACCTACCAATTTCATTCCTAGAATATAACCAACAGAAATACATATATATATTTGCTAGAAGACACGCACTAGAATGCTTATTCAGCACTATTCATAACAGCCCCACACTTGAACCTACCCATGGTTTGCTCATCCATAGCAAGATGGCTGAATGAAACGTAGTATATAGTCATACGATGGAATATTATACAGCCACGAGAAGGAACAAACCAAAATTACACACCACCATGTGGATGAATCTCACAAACTATCAAGCTGAACAAAAGAAACCAGACACAAAAGATCACACTGTAAAATTCTAATTATAAAAAGTTTAAATACAGGCAAAATTAATCTATGATATAAGTCAAGATGGTGGTTGCCCTTTCTTGGTGGAGTAGTGACTGGAAGGGGACAAAAAGGATGCTTCAGGAATCCTAGTAATTTTCTGAGTTTCATGCTGATACCATGAATGTGTTCAAATAAATGGGAAACTGTGACCTGTACACTTAGGATTTACCCACTTTTCTGTATGGTGTTATGTTTCAATAGAACGTTCACTTTTAAAAAAGAAAATGTGAAGGTAGAAGCAATGTGACTTTCCTTTCTTGTCTCTCTGAGGCTTGAGCTGCATTGTACGGAAACCAGAAGTTTAATTCTCATGTAATAGGGATGGTGAAAGGGAAATGACAGAGATGAGCTGTGAATCTGTCAGCGGTGCAGGTGGGAGGTCAAAGGTTACCCCAGCACATTTTAAAGATCAGAGGTCACATGCTCTGGGCCCGGAGCTCAGGCCGCAAGGAGCCATTAGCCAGGAATTGCAAAGCTAGTATCTTTCTTTTAGGATATGACCAGTCAGGGAGGCAGCTTGCTAGAAAGAGAGCTTGGTTCATCTTAATTCAACAAATACTCACTGGTTCCGTGTTATGCTCTAAATCCTATGCGAGGTCCTGGGGATTCTGAGCCAAACCAGACAAGGGCCCTGCCCTGTCTCAGCATATTAGGGGGATCAATCATGTAAACAGGCAATTACAATGCAGCATAGGACTGTCATGATAGGATAACCACAAGGCTGGAGCAGAAAGGAGGAGGGCTGCTAATCTAGTTTGGGGAATTGAAAAAGGCTTTTCGAGGTGGTGGAGTTAATGCTGAGAACAAAAGGGTGGCCAGCAGTCAGCCAGGTGAAGGGGGTGGGGGCAAAGAGAGTCGCAAGCCCATGAAACAGCCTGTGCAAAGTCCCGGTGATCACATTGAGCAGGGTGCTGTCTGGAAACAGAAGATGGATGTGGAGCCAAGAGAAAAATTGCAGAGGGGCAAGAGATGAGACTGGTATGAGCCAGGTCCCAGTGAATTGAGTCCTGTTGAAGAATCTGTATTTTAACCCAGGGTGATGTAAATAAATCCTGGCTCTAGCTGGGCTGGGATCTGTGACCTTGGGCAAGTCTCTTCCTTTTAGTAGTATAGAACTTTGTTAGTTCCGCCTTGAATGCTAGCTTTCTCACCAGTGGTTTTAAAAAATACATAAAGAGGTGACTTTTTTTGGTTCTAAAGGCCTGCACATAGTAGGTGCGTGCAGGAAAGTTCACTGATTGATGAGCGTCCAGGGCTCTGTAATGAAGGAGGACAGCGTCTTAGCTTTATTATTGAGAACACAAAAGCTGGCTCTGACCTACACCCACCACCATGTCCTGGCAGCTGAGAACACTGCAAAGGAAATAATCAGGCTGGAAAATTCTCCTTTCCAAGTTCCTGAAACCTGCAGCCCAAGGTGGCAGCTGGTGGCCTATTATTCCCTGGAGCTCTAGCGAAATGGAAGAATTGTGTTTGTGCAGTTCTAAGCAGGAGAAGTCTGTTTTCTCTTGATGAAGAGGGATAGTTTATGATTAGAGGGATATTTCCTTAGTGGTGGTGGTAGTTTTTCTTTTCTTTTTTTGTTTTTTAACTCTTAGAGATTAAATTATTGCAGTAAGGGGGCAGCAGGAATTCCACCTTGATAAGATCTGGTTTGCTGGTTCTTCCTTGGAGGGAATAAAGGGTTGAATAATTTATTCATTGCTTGAACGAATTTCAAGGGTGCTGTCAGAATCAAGACCAGAGCAGACAGTTGAGCTTAAAGATGAGACAGAGAGGGGCTTCCCTGGTGGCGCAGTGGTTAAGAATCTGCCTGCCAATGCAGGGGACATGGGTTTGAGCCCTGGTCCAGGAAGATCCCACATGCCACGGAGCCAATAAGCCCGTGCGCCACAGCTACTGAGCCTGCGCTTTTGAGCCTGTGAGCCACAACTACTGAGCCCATGTGCCACAACTACTGAAGCCGATGCTCCACAACAAGAGAAGCCACCACAATGAGGAGCCTGCACACAGCAGCGAAGACCCAACACAGACAAAAATTAATTAATTAATTAATTAATTTAAAAAAAAAAAAAAAGATGAGACAGACTGGTAGTGGGGGTGAGCCAGCCGGCCAAGGACCTCCTGGTGTTAGGAGAAGCCAGGGACACTGGGTATTGGGCAGGTCTGGCAGGTCTAAGAGGCAGAATTCCAGGGTTGGGAAGGATTGGTAGGAGCAAGGATTGGAGGGGCAGATAGGGCTTCCCCATGGGTCTCACCGGGGAACAGGGCAACATTAAGGGCAAGGTCAGCTGAAGAGTAGTCAGTCCTTAGATATCTATGGAATCAATAAATGCCTGATAATTGAGGCCCAGTTATGAGACCTGGTGGCCAAGGCAAGAACTGGATCGCAAAAAATGAATTATAATAATAGCTAACAATTATATAACACAATATATGCCAGGCACTCTTCTAAGTTCTTTATATATATTAATTCGTTTCGTCCTCACAACAGTCCTGTGAAGTTGGCACTGTTATCATTCCCACATTATAGATGAGAAAAATGAGGCACAGAGAGGCCAGGTGACTTGCCTGACATCTCATAGATAGTAAGTGGTAAAGGCAGGATTCAGTCTGGCTCCAGAGTCCACGTGCTTAACCATTAGATGTGATGGCCTTGTTAGAACTGGGACAATGGGTTGCTAAGCTCTTCCAAAATTCTTCCAACAAGTAAAATCACTGGTTCCAGAACCCAGGGGTTGGACTGAGTCTTAAAGAGGGCCTGAAGGCCCTCAGCAGGCTCACTTTTCAGGAGCACTTTTGTCTGTAAGTTCTTCTTGTTGTGAATTATTCTCCAAGCTTATCATTTCTAATAGCGGTGATAAGCCAATCTAAGACCTTGGTCTGCCAGCATTTTGCTTTTTGCCTTTTTCTGCTAGTTCTGGCCCAACAGCCATCAGGATGGGCAGCTGATGTCTTGCTTTGGCTGATAGAAATATCTGACTGGTGACCTCTCAGTTGGTGCCTCTGGCATAGAGGGAGCATAAGCCATTTTCCCAGTGTTGTGTGTTCAGAACTCAAACTGACATCACAATTCTTTTAACTTGTTTCCATGTCTTTTGGTTGAAAATCCATGTCACTTTGTCAGCCAGAACAAGAATTTCAAGACAGAGTTAAAATGTTGCTGTAATCCATGGAGCCTAAGTAAGTACTAATGAAGAAGAAGACCAGCAGCAGTTGGGTTGAAGAGGCATTTTAGCTGCTTTATTTCCAACATGAAACCCAAGAATTCTTGCAAATTGGGAGGATGTTTGGCAGGAATGCAGCAGCTGGCACAAAACATGCAGCAATACCAGTCACGATCACGAATAGTCAGCCTTATGTGGCATAAACAATTCTTCAGGATATATTTTCAACTCATTGGAAAACTTAAGCATGTAAATGCTATTAGCTTCAGTGGAGTTCTGTGTGTACAATTCTGGTAAATTTATTAAGATTTTTAGAACGTAGACATTCTCCCTTCGCATGATTATTTTAAGTAGTTAGAATACTTCCTTAAAAATGGAGACTTTTTTTTCAGCAAGCCCACTGTAAAACATGTATTGAGCACGAGTTCCATATCAAATACTATGCTGGAGCTAGGGATACAGTGATCGTCCCAATTAATTCCATTGTCTTTCTCCAAGGTCTATCATAAAACCATGATAGAAGATGAGAAAAAAGCAAAGAGGATGCAGGAAATAGAGGATAAGGAAAAGGATCATATAGGAAGTTTGTCCAGTGATTTTCTAATATTCATAGTACCTTGAAGACACTAATTATAATTGCATGCCCTATGGTTGAAAAATGTGAGAGATTTTTTTCCACATCTTACAGATTAAAGGAAGCAGAATGCATTTAACTTAGATTTTAGAGAGGGTTTAGATTCTGTCCTATGTGACATTCATTACAAGGCATGGAGTGGACCCCAGGAGCCAGGTTCATCCATCTGATACTCGTAAATGTCTACTCTGTTTTGCATAGGCTGGGAGATCGTGGTACAGTTCTGAACCAGACATTATCCCTGACCCCAGGGAACTAAGAGTCTAGTGCAAGAGACAGACTGATAAATAATTTTTGCCAGTTAGGATCTGCTCCATGATGTAGGAGTGGAGAGAATGTTGCTGGAGCCCAGAGAAAGAGATAAGTCTTTCCTCGGTCTTTAAGACAGAAGACCTGACTGTCCTTCCTGCCCACAGAGAAAAGAAAATTGTTCCTATGTTTAGATTCTCAGAAGAGGTCAATTTCTACCCTCCTCAGCCCCTCCCAGGTTTTTTGAGTGTCTACCACGTGCCAGGCATTTTGTTGGCAATACACTGGATGTATTGCAATGAGCAGTGGGTAGTGACAGCTCCTGGAAGCTATCCTTTAGAGGGAAAGACAGCTAATTTCATTAAACAAATAATTACAGAGCAGCCTCATTTTATGCAGATGTGAATCACAGGGCATAGAAATGCATACATATATTAATAAAAACATATAAAAATAGGAATAAAACTCTTCTGTACACAAAATGTAAAACAATGCAAATTCCACCTCCCCCAAGTTAAAAAGAATTGTCAAGAACCGTAATTTCAAAGCTGGTGACTGAGTGAGTTTTAAACTGTTTCTGTGATTGGTGCACAGCTGTACCACTTCATAGCTGGTTTAAAAAAGCAGTCTTAATCCTTTGTCAGGATGAATCTTGAATTCTGTAAAACTTTAAATTATACGGATATCTAGAAGAACATAACTCTAGGGAAACCTGTAGCAGTACTACTAAACAATAAACAGAAGAGCACAAAGGGGCTTTGAGAACCAGATGCAGTCTAGTGTTGTGTATCAGGAAAGACTTCCTTGAAGAAGTGATGGTTTAGGCTGCAATAAGAAGGCTGAGTAAGAGCTGGCTTGGCGAAGAGAAAAAGGAACAGGACTCAGCTCAACAATTAGGTTGGTTTCCTTGTCTCATCCCAGCTTTGCTTCTTCTTTAGTTGGTTGTTGCTCAGGTCCTAGTATAATCTGAGGCAGATTCCACCTAAGAATTGCTTATGTGTGTTTGGGGAGGTGGGAGGAGGAGAGGGAAACAGTGGAGAGAAACCACGTAAAACTGATCTTGGTCAACAGAAATCACAGAGCACATAAATCCCAAACTCTGTTTACTTCCCTTAGCTTATTTACAAAAATACAAGTCAGTAAATACTAAACTGTCATTAGAATTAGCTGACTAGTTCCATGTGTTTGCCTGGCTGATTGTGAAATGTGTGTTGCATTTGTTATTAAATTCCTTTCTGAGGGGGAAAAAGTCACAAATGCAAACTCTATTTCCTCATTGCTGGTTAGGCTGTCTGTAGAATGAGATCTTTTGTAAAATGGTTTTTAATTTTAAAATTAAGGGACTTCCCTGGTGACTCAGTGGTTGAAAATCTGCCTGCCAATGCAGGGGACACAGGTTCGAGCCCTGGTCCGGGAGGATCCCACATGTCGCAGAGCAACTAAGCCCATGCGCCACAACTACTTAGCCTGCGCTTTAGAGCCCGCAAACCACAACTACTGAGCCTGCATGCCACGACTACTGAAGCCAGCGCGCCTAGAGCCTGTGCTCTGCAACAAAGAGAAGCCACTGCAATGAGAAGCCCTCACACTGCAACGAAGAGTAGCCCCCGCTCACCGCAACTAGAGAAAGCCCGCGTGCAGCAACAAAGACCCAACACAGCCAAAAATAAATAAATAAAAAATATATATATATATATATAAAATTTTTAAAAAAAATAAAATTAGGTCCTTCCATCTTCTGTGGTGTTTGTAAAGTTAAAAATAATAAAATAGGGCTTCCCTGGTGGCGCAGTGGTTGAGAGTCCGCCTGCCGATGCAGGGGACGCGGGTTCGTGTCCCGGTCCGGGAAGATCCCACATGCCGCGGAGCGGCTGGGCCCGTGAGCCATGGCCGCTGAGCCTGCGCGTCCGGAGCCTGTGCTCCACAACGGGAGAAGCCACAACAGTGAGAGGCCCGCGTAATGCAAAAAAATAAAAAAAGATAATAATAATAAAATATACCTGAAACTCAGCCCTCTGTCCATTTGGGACATGAAGGAAATTCAGGTGCTATAACGGAACTTCAGCAAATTCTCACTGCAGGATGGAAGCCAATCAGATGAGAGGACTTGTCCAAGATATCCACCCAAGATCAGAGATAAATCCTTACTTAAAGGTTGAGAATTTGGGTGGGTGTAACGACAAGGCTAGAAATAAGCACATAGCAGCCACAGCTAACACAGCACGTGCTGTGTGCCTAGTACTGAGCTAGGACCCATTTATGCATCTTCTCATTTTAAAGAAAAAATGACTAACACTTTGTGAGCTCTCCCTATACGTCAAGCCTGTTTCAAGAACTGTAAGAATATGAACTCATCTAACCCTACAATAACCCAGATGTGTAGATTTTGGTTTTGCTATGAAAAATCAGAGCTCACAGGTAAGTTGATGTCTTTTCCGTGGTCTTACAACTAGTAAATGAAGAAGCTTAGCTTTGAACCCAGGCTGCCTTCAAAGCAGCTTCATGAGGTAGGTGCTTTGATTATCCCAGGTTTGCAGATAAGGAGACTGAGGCACAGAGGTTAAGCAACTTTCACAAGGCCCTATAACAAGTCTCAGATTCCAGACTTCAAGTTGGATCTAACTTCCAAGGCCATGATCATTCAGGCTGTACATGTACGTTTTGCCTTTCTGTAGAGTGCTCACCACTGGCCACTCCGCTTTCTCGGAGCAAGAGAAACCTGGACTATAGTTTCTCTCACCTCAGAAATGCTCTCTTTCAGCTCTCAAATTGCTCAGATATTTGGTGTTGAGATTCGGTATTCCAGTAAGAACCTGGTTTCTCCCACCTTCCTTGCTTTACCATATTTTTCTGGCTTTTAGCCTCCACTTTAAAAGCTGACCACCTTTCATTTTTTATCTGCTGAGCTCACCTTCAAAACACAGATAAAAGTTTAAGAGGGAGGCAGAATTAGCCCAGGAGCTAGGTAGCCACTCAGGTCTGCAGGCAAGAAATGTTTACCTAAAACTTCAGTCAATGGAGCAAAGATGGAAGCACAGACTTGAAAAGCAAAGTCAAATGAATCCATGTCCGCTGCAGTAGGGACAGCCGGACAGATGTACAGCTCTCTTCAAAGGTTGCTTAGGGACCCTGAAAAGGCTGTGCCCGGAATCTCAATGTGGGTGGGCGGATAAAGGAACATTATTCCTCTTCTTCCTCTTGGTTTTCCCAGGGTATGCGCAACAAAGCAAACGCAATTTGCATTCAATGACTGAAAGCCACTCACATCTGTAAATGCTAACTGTCCCAGGCAGCAACACCCTCCAAAAGCCTCTTAGCCCCATTTCAAGGAGCCAGATGTGAAGAGAAAGCCTTCTGCTTTCCATTGTTTTTTCCACTTGAGCTGCAAGACCCTGGGAAGCTCCATGTGTGGGGAAAACATGGCACATTTTGCTTTTAAATTGAACCAAGCTTATTATGTTAGAGAGAGTTTAATTAAACTCTTGCTGGCGGTTGTGAAAAAGGTTAGCTTCCTCCCAGGCCTTTCTTCACGGGTTCTCTGCAGGTAGTGCACACTTTTCCCTTCCAACAGAAGGTCATTAGGACCATATGATTATGCACAGACTCTGGAATTTTCCAAGATGTTCTGGGAGCATTTGACTTCTAACTTTCAATTTAATCCATCAACTCAGTGGTAATAGTAAAGGGATTATAACTATCCTACTCCCTGATCACAGGCGATTGGCTTTACTGCAGGGCCACCCGTACTAATCCTTTTCACTAAAATAAGGCAGGGCTGCCTGTGTTGTGATTTCCTATACCCTTTGTCCTCTTACATGTTTGTTCTTTCACTCTGAATTGAACTGAGGCTAGGAAAACCCTGCAAGTATTTCTTTGTACTCATGCTTCACTTCTAGCCCAAAACAGTAGAGTTCTTGCAAATTGGGAGGGATGTTTGCCAGGACTGTAGTGCCTAGCACAGACCTTTGCAGAAACTACACTTGTGATTATAAATAGTTGGCCTTTCTTGGCATAAACGATTCTTGAGGGTATATTTTTCAACTCATTGTTTGGAAAACTTAAGTACATAAATGCCATTAGGTTAAGCAGAGTTTTGTGTGCACATTCCTGGATAACCACGCATAATGCTGTTGTTTAATGGACTTTGTATACTCCCTCTCCTACAATTTCGTAAAGCTTTTTGGAGTTTAGCATATTTTCATGCGAGGGGAAAATTAAGTCTTTATTATTAAAGTAGGCCTTTCTTGGAAGCACAACACAGGAACTGGCAAACAGGTTTGAAGGAAATAGTAAATGAAAACTGCATGGGTTGGTGTCATGCTTAAATGTCAATCACATCCATTTTGCCAGGGAAACTGGTAGCCTTAGAGCTTATGTAATAATTGATCCATGACTCGCCAATGAATCCAATCTTTCTTCCTCCTCAAATCAGTTCAAAACAGGTGACTATTTAAGCTACACGGATGAGATGCAGGAACCATGTGTTCTTTAAACTGCCATTCAGCCGGCAAAATGGCAAGCAAGTTATCAATAAATTAACTTACCCTTTCAGTGGTAATGGGACTTTACCTTGATAGATAAAAAGAAAGTTATACTTTATATAATACATAATTTTGAATGGTCAATCCAGTAGGCATGCTTATTTAAGAAAGGATATGCCCAAGAAATATAGTTTCTGGACTTCCAGGAGGAGGGCAGAATGAGAGGCTGTGAACCTTCTGATTTCAAGACCATTTAAATGCCAGTGAAATAGTCTGAAGCAAAGGTTTCAGAAATAGCAGTCATAATAATCCCAAGAGATGCAAGGAAAAATGAGTAAAAGGGGGAAAAAGCGATTTTGAACTATTAAGAATGTTTGACAGTATGAGAGATGTACGAATTAAGAAGCTGGGTGCAGGGTGAGGTGGGGTTAGGGACTGTGGAATCAGTAAACCACAAAATGAAATGAAAATCAAAATAGGATTTAGAGAATAGTTGCAATCTAATTTTTAAACGTGGGAAGATATTATACTTATTTCAGAAGAGCTCATTATGGGAGGAAGGTATAAGAAGAAGTCAACAATGAAAATACAGGTAAAATGGGGAATTGAGTGCTATTGGAAACTAAACAGAAAATGAACTGGGGGGAAATATGCAAAGCATGAAAGAGATATGAAACGATGATGAAGATGGACCTAGAGAATGGAGCACTCTGGGAGAGATAAGAGTCCCTAAAGAAAGGGAAGGAATAAGCAGGGTAAACTGAGCACATGCCTACACACAACAGATGCTCTAAATAGATATGTGGAATGAATGAGCAAACAACAGAGAACAAAAAATAAAGATGAAGAAAAAAGATCCACTAGAAGAAAAATATCACCACAAATAAAATATGAAGGTATAAATAAAGCCCTATTTAAGATCCCATTTAAAAAATGAGATCAACATGCATCATCAAATATTTTATTTTATCTATAAGAGAAAAAGAAAGTATTCTGTAAGGAGCTAGGCTACAGATTTCATGCAAAGGAGTAGAACTCATAAGTGAATAAGGACTACGTTTTCTTTCATTGTAATAGAAAACCACGTACAAACCACAGAGTTAAAAGTTGTATAATTTGGGTGGTTTTTTTTTAAACAACTTTATTGGAGTATAACTGCTTTACAATGGTGTGTTAGTTTCTGCTTTATAACAAAGTGAATCAGTTATACATATACATATATCCCCATATCTCTTCCCTCTTACGTCTCCCTCCCTCTCACCCTCCCTATCCCTCCCCTCTAGGTGGTCACAAAGCACCGAGCTGCTCTCCCTGTGCTATGTGGCTGCTTCCCACTAGCTATGTGTTTTACGTTTGGTAGTGTATATATGTCATGCCACTCTCTCACTTTGTCCCATCTTACCCTTCCCCCTCCTCATATCCTCAAGTCCATTCTCTAGTAGGTCTGTGTCTTTATTCCCATCTTGCCCCTAGGTTCTTCATGACCATTTTTTTGTTTGTTTTTTAGATTCCACATATATGTGTTAGCATACGGTATTTGTCTTTCTCTTTCTGACTTACTTCACTCTGTATGACAGACTCTAGATCCATCCACCTCACTACAAATAACTCAATTTCGTTTCTTTTTATGGCTGGGTAATATTCCATTGTATATATGTGCCACATCTTCTTTATCCATTCATCTGTTGATGGACACTTAGGTTGCTTCCATGTCCTGGCTATTGTAAATAGAGCTGCAATGAACATTTTGGTACATGACTCTTTTTGAATTATGGTTTTCTCAGGGTATATGCCCAGTAGTGGGATTGCTGGGTCGTATGATAGTTCTATTTTTAGTTTTTTAAGGAACCTCCATAGTGTTCTCCATAGTGGCTGTATCAATTTACATTCCCACCAACAGTGCAAGAGGGTTCCCTTTTCTCCACACTCTCTCCAGCATTTATTGTTTGTAGATTTTTTGATGATGGTATAATTTGGGTTTTTATCCAAGTTGTTATCCAAATGCAAAGACTTTCACACATTTTTGAGTCTTAAGGAGTTTAATCACCAACTAATGAACAATTGTTGGCTTCAAAGTTTACTTCAAAAAGAAATCTGATCTTAGAAGATAGACATGAAAAACATGATGCTGTTAAATATAGTAAGAAATCCTGAATTAGTAAGAATTTATTGAAGAGATAAGTAAATAAGAACAATAATTGGGAAGAATTATTTGTGATAGGAGTTGGGAATTAGGAGAATTGTTACAATAAATGTAAATTAAAATAAGTAAGTTGAGTAGTAAGTTAAATCAATGGAGAATGCAAGTGAGGAAAAAGTTGAGAAAAACAAAAATGGCAAAGGTTTCCAGTAAAAGTGAATCAAAAGATATTTTTCTATTAAAATATGGATATATAGATAAAATAGAATATCTTTGTTGTTTATATTAAGTTGATAGCTAATTGAATTATCAATAAGAAGAAAGTTGTTGCCAAAAGGAATAAACAAAAGCAAAACCAAGCAAATGTACTGTCTATATAACACCAAGAAAATCTAGAAAAAAAATTAATTGTAAAAACTGAGAGGTAAAAAGTTAGAATGGCAGAACATAAACTGAATAGGACTAAAATAATTAAAAGTTTAAACAATCATGTGGGAAACAAAACAGAGAAACAAACAAATACCCCCCCAACCACCCCCCCTGCCCCCACCACAAACAAAACACTTCCAATTGGATTAATGCAATAATTTACTGGGAATCCTTTAGAAAGGCTTAGAAAGTCTAAAAATAAGAAAAAATAAATTTAAAAAACACTGAAAAGATAAATTAATCAAAGTGAAGGGAAAGCAGGTGGGGTGTCAGATACAGTTTAATTTAAAGCAAATGTTATTAAAGGAAGCTAATTATGTTAATTATGTGATGATAGAAGTCAGTTAATAATGAGAGCTATGATATTATGATATTATGTCTATAGGACACAAAGAACATAGCAACAAACAGAAAGCAGTGACTGTTAAAAATCAAAGAGAAATTATAGGTACACAGTTTAAAATCAAGGTGTTAATACCCCATTACCAGAATATAAAAAGTCAAGAAGAAAATGATAAAGTAATAGAATAAAGAGCCTGAAAAACATATGTAAATTTACCATAATACAGCAGTAAGGATAGATATTGCCAAGAATTAAATGGAATGAACAACAAAACAACAACCAAAAACTCTGAAAGTTTATTGCTGGTTCCTGAAGAGATGGTAAATTAGCACACACTCCTCATTCCTTTAAATTCAACCCTGGGAAACTTCAGAAACAGAGGGAAGCAGAGATCCATGGAACTAACAGAGACATTGAAATAAAGGGGAGCTCAAAGGCTGTCCTGACGGGGGGCGGGGATGGGGTAGAAGCAGCCAGAGGTGGAAGGTGACCTGACCCGAGAGTAAGAGAATGGATGGAGGAGGAGTGAGGAGTCCTCTTCTTTCCTCTGACCCACTGGTTGGGGGATGGATTTGGGAGGACTGTTGGAGTTCTCCTATTTCACCCCTTCTGACTGCCAACAGAGGGCCGTTACTTGTCCTGCAATCCAGATGTCTGCAGCACCATGCAGCCCTATTCCTGTCCCCAGGCATAGTACTCTCAGGGCAGCAGAAACCTCTTCTAAAGGGTAGAGGAGATGAAGGGAACTCGGGCACCCTTGGGTGTACATTTCTCTAGCCCTTCCCTCTCCAGATTCACAGAGCTGGGAATTAGAACCTAAAGAGATCCTCTCTTCCTATTCCTGCTTTGTGTCGAGCGTCTGGATGAATCCCTGATTGGAGAAGATACCCAGTGGAATGGAAGCAAGTGGAGGAGTTGATAGCAGTGATGTGATGCTTGAGCTTTCTTCCCTGGTCTCATCCTTTTTCTTTCCCTTAAACACATCTGAAGGGATACCACTTAGGATTTGGCCCTTTCATCACATACTAACAGGCCTAATGGTTAAATCATCAGAGAAACGTTAAGACCATCTGCCACAATAACTAGATATCAAAGGGTACAACTAGTAAAAGTGAAAGCAAACTAAACACGAAGCACATTAATTGCAACAGATGGACCGAAAATTTAACGTAAGCATAATACATACCCTCAAAGACATAGGGGGTATGTTGTAATAGAAAGCAAGAACAAGAAGTAAAGAAAAAGAACCAAATGTAAATTGGGTGTTTAACAAATATTTATAACAAATATTTACTGGTATCCCTGCCAAAGATGCACGACCTGAATCTAATCACGAGGAAACATCAGATAACTCCAAACTGAGAGCGTCTACAACTGCTTAGACCTCTCAAAAAATGTCACTGTCATGAAATTAAAAGAAGGACTAAGGAACTGCTCCAGATTAAAGGAAGCTAAAGAGACATGACAGGTAAATGCAGTGTGTGATCCTGGATTGGATCCAGGACCAGATTTTGTATTTTTCATTTGCTACAGAGCAGTGCTGTCCACTGTGGGAACCACTGGCCACATGCAGCTAATGAATAATTGAAATGAGGCTAGTCTGAATTGAGATGTGCTCTAATTATAAAATACACACTGGGTTTTAGAATGAAAAGAAGAATGTAAAATATCTCGATTATAAATTTTTATATTAATTACATGTAGGAATGATAATATTTTGGCGATATTGGCTTAGATACAATTTATTATTAAGATTAATTTCACTTGCTTCTTTCTACTTTTTTAATGTAGGCACTGGGACATTTAAATTACATTTCTGGTTCTTTTTTTTTTTTTTTACCGTACGCAGGCCTCTCACTGTTGTGGCCTCTCCCGCTGCGGAGCACAGGCTCCGGACGCGCAGGCTCAGCGGCCATGGCTCACGGGCCCAGCCGCTCCGCGGCATGTGGGATCTTCCCGGACCGGGGCACGAACCCGTGTCCCCTGCATCGGCAGGCGGACTCTCAACCACTGTGCCACCAGGGAAGCCCTTCTGGTTCAATTTTATGGCTTGCATTATACTGGTATTGTATAGTACTGCCATAAAGAACACTACAATTAGTGTACTTTGAACAAGGTATGTAGATTAGATAATAGTATTTTATCAATGCTAATGATGAATGTATTGTAATTTTGTAAGAGAATGTCCTTATTCTTAGGAAATATATACTGAAGTATATAGAGGTAATGGAGCAGGCATGATTCTACTCACTCTCAGAAGTTCAGAAAAACATAAAATGTATATATATTTATGGAGAGAGAATGATAAAGCAAATGTAAACCGTTGGCAATTACAGAGTCTGGGTGAAAGATAATAAGGGGTTCTGTGTACCGTCTTTCCAACTTTTACATCAATCTGAAATGATTTCAAAACAAAAGTTTACAAAAACCACCCCCACACAACGGTTAAGACAAGCAGCACAGTAGTGGGGATAAAAAGCAGGGTGGTTAGCACTGAAGAAGGGAGTGATGTGGCGAAGAAAAGTGAGGAACTCGCTCCCAGAAGGTGGCAGAAAGTATGAAGAGAGAGAACATTTAGAGAGAGAACATTTAAAGTAAAACCTAGATGATATGGAGATGAGTAGAAGTGACATCTTGGTCACTGGAGGCTCAGAAAGAGAAAAAAAAGGAAAGAAAATATTTGGAAGAAAAGAAATCCCCCAGAATTAAAGGAAGAGGCAAGACATCATATTTAAAGGAGTCATAGAGTAGAAAAGTATTTTTCAAAAAGAAAAAATCCACACTTGGTCACATTAATGGTGAAAATTAAGAAATTAAGAATTAATTAAGACCATGAAAGATATAATTTAAAAAACTGAAATGCAGGGCTTCCCTGGTGGTGCAGTGGTTGAGAGTCCACCTGCCGATGCAGGGGACACGGGTTCGTGCCCCGGTCCGAGAAGATCCCACATGCCGCGGAGCGGCTGGGCCCGTGAGCCGCCCGTGAGCCGCTGGGCCGGCGCGTCCGGAGCCTGTGCTGCACAATGGGAGAGGCCACAGCAGTGAGAGCCCCATATACCACAAAAAAAAAAAAAAAAAAAAAAAAAACCTGAAATGCAGAAAGAGTAGATCACCCGGATAAAAACCAAAAATCAGATTGACATTGGACTTCTTAACAGCTGAATATAAGAATCCAATGTATGAAAGAAAAGCTTTTTGAACCTAGGTCTCATATTGTGACACATGCTATTTAAATGTGACAGCACGATAAAAATATTCTCAGGCACGTCAGGCCTTAGGGGGTTTGCCTTTCCAAAGACCTGCTATGGAAATACTCTTGTAAGAAGTACTCAATATGAAAAATACTAAAAAGCCATGGGCGATCAAAACTTCAGTGAAGCTTATGGTCGTGTAAAAAAGCAAAGACTAAAGAAAGGAAAAAGAAAATATCCATATGATATCACTTATATGTAGAATCTAAAATATGACACAAATGAACCTATCTATGAAACAGAAACAGAATCGTGGACATAGAGAACAGACTGGTGGTTGCCAAGGGGGAGGGGGTTGGGGGAGGGGTGGAGTGGGAGGCTGGGGTTAGCAGATGTAAGCTTTTATATATAGAATGGATAAACAACAAGGTCCTACTGTATAGAACAGAGAACTTTATTCAATACCCTATGATAAACCATAACGGAAGAGAATATAAAAGAAGAATGTATATACATATAACTGAATCACTTTGCCGTACAGCTGTAATTAACACAACATAGTAAATCAACTTCCTGCAATAAGAAAAGAAAATATCCATAACAAGTCAGAAGTAAAGTTCTAGCAAATAATCAATACGAAGTGTATATTTGGGTACAGGGATCATAGAGACCAAAGGAATGAGAGCATGCTAATGTTCTTGTTTTTTGTTCAGGGAAGATATAAATATTAAAATGCTTATGAAATCAACAGAGGTAAATAAACACAAGCATGTGTCTTAAATTAAGGGCAACCACCATAAGAACAAAAAAAATGAGTCAAATAACTTTAAGCCAGCAGGATAAAACTTAACTCAGTGGAAAGAAAGGAAGTAGCTTCAAAAAATATAAAATAAGATGGCAGAAAAAAGTTTTTAACATGACTGTAATCACAATAAATGTGGGATAGATGGAATGAAACAAAACAAAGCCAGAGGGACCTTACATGGACCAATGATGCTCGTGTGCCATAAATTAAGGAACATATCCTTTGGCACCTGGCGTGGAAGAAGATAAAAGGCTTTCTAAAGTAAACATATGTGAGGTTATTAAAAACAAAACAAAACAAAACTCTGTAAATACAGAAAAGCAGAAATTACACACACTCTTATCAAAACAAAATAAACTTTCAGTGAAAAAGTGATCCAGAAAGAAACTGAACTAGCACATGGAGATGACAAGAGGGCTTCTCTGTCTCCACCTAGACTCTGGGCTGAACAAAAGATCTCCCCTGAGAATTTATAACCACGAGCTTGGAGTTTGATATTATTCCATTGTTGTGTACCTTTGTGTTGCTCTAAAGAGGTCTGATCCTTTGTTACCCATTTTTCTGAATGCTTTTAGGGTTGTCCCTCTCCCCATTATTCTAAACTTTCATGATGTTGTGTTGAGCACTTTTTCATTCATTGTGCCGAGCATGTGGTTCTGTTCCTGTGTTCTGTACAATGAACAGGCTCGGTCCTTCTACACTACCCTCTGTGCAGGTACTTAGGATTCATCTTCTCTTGCTCTGCTAGGCAGCTGCCGCTTGTCCATCTGTCTTTCATCTTCCCAGATTCTGACGATATCTCTTGTATGATGTGGCCTTCTTTCCTCTTTTCTTGTCTTTGTGGATACATATATATTCCTCGTGTTATTTTTATGGAATTTGAGGAAAGATCAGTGATTAATGTGTGTATTCAATCTGCATGTTTAACGGGAAGACCAGATTGTTGATTTGTCCTTCTCTGATCTCAATCCATACAACAGTGAGTTGTTGCCATGAGACTTCCCAGAGAGATGGAGAGAAGGGAGGAGAAAAGGGAGAAGAAACTATTTAATCTGTTCTCTTTGCTCCTTCTTTCATTGAAACGGGGTGTCATGACACATGTGCTTGGTAACAAATTCTATTTCCTGGCAACATACTCTGTTTGTGACTCAGCCTGGTGGTGGCACAGCTGGGAAACTCTGATGGGCACCATTACTCAGCTTGGAAAGAGATTTCCCAGTGCTGATGGGAAGAAGTAGAATTATTGTTTGTTGCATGTTTAATTGTTTCTGAAGTTAGATCAAGAGAAGGGGGCTGTGGTCCACATGTGGCTCATCACTGTTCTAGGAACTGGACTAAGAAAACCCACAAATGGTCTTATTCTTTTTTTTTTTTTTTTTTTTTTTGGTCTTATTCTTAAATGGGAAGAAACTCTGCAAGCTAAATATTATAAAGTTAACAATTCTTCCCAAAGTGATTTGAGGATTTAATGCAAATCCCACTTAAAATTCTGGCAGGATCCTTTACAGAACTCGATAAAAACGATTTCACAATCATTTATAAAATAGACAGACAATATCGAGGAATATTTTAAGAAGAAAGAGTACCTCCATCTCCAAGCCAGAAACCTGGCTTGTCAGCGTTGATGCTTCTCTCTCTCTCTCTCACTCCTCCACATCTAATCCATGACAGAATCTCCCTCTAAAAGGCATCTCAAAACTATCCATTCTCTCCATCACCACATCCACTGCCTTAGTTGGAGCTACCATCATCATTGCAATATCTTCCTAACCCATCTTGCCTTACACTACCTGCCCCTTCCAATGTGGTCCCACTCAGCAGCCACATAAGGTCCTCTCTCTCTCCTGCCCCAACCTCTTCAGTGTTTTTTCATTGTTCATCTCCCTCCAGTTTCTTCCTTGCTCATTTCATAACTGCTTCTCATCATTCATTCATTCATCAACACTATTTATTGAGAGGCTTTCAATGTGCCAGACAATGAGCTAGGGCCTGGAGAGGTAAATGAGCAAAATCAAGCTTGATTCTTGCCAACACTCTAGTGGCTTTAAAGACAAAACATGAAAAAAGGTTCAAGTGTGTTAGTAATTAAACCAATGCCAATTTAAAATAATAAGATAAATTTTTTATAACCATGCATTGGCCAAACCCAAATGAAAAAAGTTATATTGGATGCTAAAGAGGCTGGGAGAAACAGATGTACTTATTCATTATTTTTAACATTGTGAAATCGATACAAATGTTTTGGAGAAGCATCTGGCAAAATGTCTCAAGAGCCAAAAAAAAAAGTCCATATCCTTTGATCCAGCAGTCTTATTCTTGGGAAATTATTTCAAGGAAAGAATTCAAAGGAAGGTGGAAGAATGGAGGAAGACTTGAAGAAGGAAGTTTTTTTTTTTTTTTTTTTTTTTTCAGTATGCGGACCTCTCACTGCCATGGCCTCTCCCGTTGCGGAGCACAGGCTCCAGACGCGCAGGCTCAGCCGCCATGGCTCACGGGCCCAACCGCTCCGCGGCATGTGGGATCCTCCCAGACCGGGACATGAACCCGTGTCCCCTGCATCGGCAGGCGGACTCTCAACCACTGCGCCACCAGGGAAGCCTTTTTTTTTTTTAGAAGGAAGATTTTTATTGCAGTGCTTTCTGTGTTAGCAAAAGACCTAACATCACCTAAACGTTCAATAAAAGAACAGTTAGATAAGTGGTTCAGAGAAAGCTGATGTAATAAATGACTATGGAAACAAAATCAAATGCAAAAAGTAGGACATGATGTGTTCAAATGTGATGTAGAAACTCTGTACACAGTTGAATATATGAAGAAATGAAAGCAGTGGCCAAGTATTAGAATGGTAGTCTTTCATGTGACTGAATTTAAGAATTAATAATTTTTAGAAATTAAGTGACCCAATGGAAAAGATGGCTGAATTCATGGTAAAACTAACTGATTCTATAGAGTATTCCAGTGGCCATGTTTATATTCTAGGCAATGTATTGCCAAATGAAAAAAATAATTGGCTCCTGGAAAAAAATGTCCCTTTCGTCATGTGTATTTGTCAAATGGTGTTAAAATCGACGCTATATCAAAAATGGGGGAAGTTATGCAGTTGACATTGTCATGGGAGATTACAGAGTCTCTGTGGGGTAGAAGCATTTGTCAAAAACTCAGACGCTGTGTTCAGAGTAAGAGAGCAAAGAGACTCAGCATCTGTTAGGCAACTCCCAATCTCCTGGTGAAGACTGGGCGTATCTCCAGCCCCTGGGACATCCCTATGCGGTAACACTGCCTGGTCACCATGTTCTTGTAAAGAACAAAAGCTCCTGGAGCACAACAGACTCGCAGTACCAAGGACAGACCCTGGGGGGCATGCCCTTCTCCTAACACTGCAGGGTTCCGGAGCTCAGCTCAGGCTCAGCGAATCCAGACCTCTGATTTCTTAAGTTATGCTCTCCACAGCCCAGGTCTTCGTAGAGTGCGGCCAAGCTATTCAGAATTTGGTAGCAGTTGAGACCATGGTGGTATAGCAGGGCCTTATTAAAAGATGCTTTGTGAATGAGAGATTTAATTTTACTGCAGAGGAGAGAAGACTGCCTTGTGACAGCCCCC
Source organism: Aethalodelphis obliquidens (assembly GCF_003676395.1). Lineage (NCBI taxonomy): Eukaryota > Metazoa > Chordata > Mammalia > Artiodactyla > Delphinidae > Aethalodelphis > Aethalodelphis obliquidens. The sequence continues at coordinate 31,366,903 of NW_020837958.1, forward strand.
AGAGGAAGGCAAAAGGGAAGCAGAAGATCTGAGCTTTGATTTTGGTTCTGAATTCTCTCTGGCTACGTGACCTGAGCCCTTAATTTTTTTGTGTTTTTTTTGGTGCTTGGGTTTGTTTTTTTTTTTACTTATAAAATTAGGAGGTAAAACTTGCATGATCCAGCCTTCAAATGGATTTCTAGATACTACTCACTTAGTAGTGTTTTAAAAAGATTTCCCTGGGCTTCCCTGGTGGCGCAGTGGTTAAGAGTCCGCCTGCCGAGGCAGGGGACATGGGTTCGTGTCCCAGTCCGGGAAGATCCCACATGCCGCAGAGCAGCTGGGCCCGTGAGCCATGGCCGCTGAGCCTGCGCGTCCGGAACCTGTGCTCCGCAACGGGAGGGGCCGCAACAGTGAGAGGCCCAAATACCGCAAAAAAAAAAAAAAAGAAGATTTCACTTAGCAAATAAATGAATTAATGATTGAATGAATAAAAAAAAAGATTTCAGTATTTCCAGATGGCCAGCAGTGATTTATGGCATTACAATCGGAGGGAATGCCAGAGGTCATTTATACCATCTTCCTGCCTTCCTTACCTCAGGCCTAGCTCCTCCAAGAGAGAGGGGTATCATGGATACAGAGAATACTTTGTTTTCCAAGAGAGGGAACCCCAGAAACAGCATCTGGAATAGACCAGTTTGTATAATGATTGAGAAGAGCCACCTGCAGATGTGACCCACCACAAGACAGGGCTGAAAGCACAGGGTGCAGAGTCCAATGTGAATTCTCAAGGGCAAGTTCCCAAAGATGACTGAAGGACAGACCCCTTAGGCTGCTACCTTATCCTATTGCAGAGGTTCTCAAGCGTGGTTACAGACCCTTGGGACCACCCCCCCCACACCGCCCCGCCCCGCCCCCGGCCCTTCCAGAGGGACCTACGAGGTGAAAACTATTTTCATAATAATACTAAGACAAAATTTGCCTTTTGTAATGTGTCGACATCAACACTGACGGGGCAAAAGCAATCATGAGTCAAACTGCTGGCACTCAGTGCGGGTCAAGGCAATGGCCTTGCACTGTATTAGTCATTAATGTATTCCTCACTGCCAGGGACTTGCTGCAAACAAAAACCCCAAAAGTCAGTTTCACTTAGGAATGGCCTTGATGAAACAATAAACATTATTAATGTTATTAACTCTCTACCTTTGAGTCCACATGTTTTTATTATTCTGCGTGACTAATTGGGAAATACACATAAAGCCCTTCTGCTATATACTGAGTACTGGGACTGTCTTGAAGAAAAGCACTTGTGCAATTGCTTGAGGTGCAAGCTGGACAATTTCATTGTCATAAAACATTTTTACTTGAAAGAACAAATGACAGATTATGGTTATTCAGCCTTAAGAATTTGGCATACATTTTCTTAAAAATTGAAATAAGCCTGTCACTTCAAGAAAAACACCTGACGGTATTTGCTGTCAATGATAAAATTTGAGCTTTCAAGCAAAACTTGGGATCTTGGGAAACTTGTATCCACCGCCATGAATTTGATAGCTTTTCAATACTTAAACACTTTACTGATGAAATTGGAAGTGATCTTAATGAATATGATTTTTTTTAAACGAATATGATTTTTGATGTTGCATAATGAAATGTCTCAATATCTGGATGATCTGCATAACTCAGTAAACCAATATTTTCCAAATGACCAATAGATGATGTTATAAAATCATTCATTTGTGAAAGATGCATTCAAAGGGCAAGCGGAAAGCAACGCATTTTAATGTAACAGAGTATAAGTTCGTTGATACGGTTTCACATTCTATATTGTAATTCTCCTTTAAGAAACTACCATTTGCAGAGTTTTGGTGTAGCATCAAAGAAGATTATCTGTAATTATCTGAAAAGGTTATTTAAATATTCTTCCCATTTCCAATTACATATCTGTGTGAGACAGAATTTTCTCATATACTTAAGCCAAAAAAAAAAAAAATGCCACAGCAAGTTAAATGCAAAGGCAAATATGACGATCCAGGTGTCTTCCATTAAACCAGGCATTAAAGAGATTTGCAAAAATGTAAAACAATGATGCCCTTTTTACTAAATTTCTTTCGTTTGGACAATATAGTTATTTTCATAAAATATGTTAACATGTAATAATTTAATCACTGCTAATTCATTATATGTTACTTTTAAAGTTAAATAATAAGTGATGTTTAAAATGTTCTGTTTTAATTTCTGAGATGGTGAAATATTGAGAGATACAATCCATATTAACAAAAGTATACTGGAGTTCTCAATAATTTTTAAGCCCATAAAAAGGGCCCTGCTCTGAGATGCTTGCAGAGAAAGTGGAATTTGGGATGAGTAATTAATAAGAGGAGGACCTGTCATGTATCAGCTTGTACTACCGTTGAGAAGTGTCATGACTTAATTGGGCTAAATGGCCAGGGTTGGTTATCAAGACAGAATCATCCCTGGAGGGGTAAAATGAAAGTCGTCTATTACCTAAGATTGGCAGAAATCACTTTTGTGAATATTGAATTCTCACGGTCCTGATTAGACCTTGAAGGGCACCTTTTTGTGCCCTTCCAATTGCCTCCAGTGCCCCTAGTGCCCAAGTCCATCCCTTTCCCTCCAGGGAAAGTCTGGCCCTGTCCCTGCTCGATACTGACCATCGTGACTAATGTGGGCTAAAACTCTGCCTCCCAGGTCATGGTGAATGCCACTCTGAGTCCAACAATCAGTACCCAGTACTTGGGAAGGCCCCAGGCACTTGCAGGCGCTAAGAATGAAAGATGAGCATGTCGTGGCTTTTGTCCTGGAGGACTTCTCAGTCTGGTGGAGAAGAAAGGCTCCTGAAGAAATAATTACAGTATGATGTGATAAATGCTCTTCTGAACATAGTGACCAACTTTTTTCCAACCAAAAATTAGGACACACTCTGACATCTGACAATGAAACAATTTTGAGGTACTTGAAACACACGTCTGCTATACATATTAAGAAACTCCCAACAACTCCGCAGAAATTCTGTATAGCTTTGTACTTGATTTGGCCTAAAGACCCAGAAACAATGGTCTGTACCCTTAAAAAAATTCTGGGAAATAACAGTGTCAGAACAGAAAAGAGCAAGAAACGCCTTAGGATTACAAAAGATGAGTAATAGGCCCCTAACATTTTCTTTCCTCTGGGTTAGTGGATGGGAGGCACTAGAGGAAATTTTTTCCATCATGCTTGTTCCAAGTGGTTTTTTCCTCTCCAGGCAGAGAGTCCAAGTTTGTTCACACAGGTCTCCCACATCAGCTGAAGTAGATCAAGCTGAATCCCAGAGTCAGAAGAATGAACTAATATGAGGCTTCTAAGATCTCCAGCCTTGATTACATGTGGCTAAAATTAAACAATAAGGTTCTTGATCTGCCAAGAAATGGAGTCCCCTCTGGGTGGGCTGTCTGGGGACCATGGAGGTTATGGTCTAGACTGGGTCTTCTTAAGTCCCAACCACGTACCCTTTGCCCCCCTCCCTTTGGGGCTGACCCAAAACCCTCTTTTTAGTTTCTTTCTCCAGCCTCCCTGTTCTCTCCCAGCTGCGGCAACTCCAAAGTGAAGTGAACAAGACTAAAACACACAATGAACCAAAACACGCTCAGTGCCACACATGGACATCCTGCCACCCACAGTTAGAAAGAATGGGCTACACTGGGTCTCAAAGGCAATCCAAATGAAAGGCAGGACAAGGAGCCTGACAAACCCCTTCTGCATCTTGGATCCACTACCATTAGCCATTCATTCTGAGGGTTCTGCATCCGCAGATTCAACCAACAACGGGTCATAAATATTTGAAAAAAAAATTCCATAAAGTCTCAAAAAACAAAACTTGAATTTTCCACACAATAACTACTGACCTAGCATTTACATTGTATTTACAACTATTTACATGGTACTAGGTATTATAAATAATCTAGAGATGACAAAGTATATGGGAGGATCTGCCTATGTTTTATGCCAATACTACGTCATTTCACATATACGGGATTGAGCATTCATGGATTTTGGTATCTGTAGGAGTCCTGGAACCAATCCCCCTCAAACGCCAAGGGACGATTGTACTTACGTTGGAGTAGGGGCAAATCGTGATGTCTCTGTGATCTCCAGTGAGCTCATTCACAAAAGCCCACAAAAGGTTATTTTGAGGATGAAATGACAACATATGTAAAACTGCTTGCCACTCAGTAAGCTCACTATTCATAGTTATAATTTTCATATCATTTGTGTGATTATTTAATTAGTGTCTGTCTCCCCATTAATCTCTGAGCTGCATGAGAACATGGGTTGTGTCTTTTTTATTCACTCTCATATCCCTAGTGTTTAGCACAGTGTCTGCCACATGTTAGGCATTTGCTGAGACAACTGTTTGATAAAAGGGAGTTGGTAGGGTCCTGATTAAGGATTTACTCTAAAACAGCAAGTTTGGGGTTGCCTGCCAGCTCTCATGGGTTCGTACTGGCTACCTGGAGCATGGTGTAATAAGGATTCTAAGGCGGTATCTGACATATTACCAATACACGCTATGGTTGAGGACGTTGAGTATTTGTTGACCTTGGCCTGCGCAGTCAAGAGCAGGTGGTCCCTTTTGCCAGTTCTTTCCAGAACAAATAGGCTGGTTGTATGGACAGAGCCACTTCAGGAGCACTGAGGTTACCAAATACCTGACCTGACGAGAAGCAGCATGACCTGACGAATATTTTTTAAAATCACAGATAAGAAAACACTTAGAACAATGCTCTGCAAAGAAGCTGAAAGCATCCGACTATTATATCTGCCTGTCTCGATGAATTCGCTTTCTTGGAATGTGTTTCATGAAGGCATTGATTGGTAAGAAGGAGAAGCTAGTCTATCCCACAACCAGAACTTTGCAATACCCTCTCCCCCAACCCATAAGGAAGCTGTTCTACTCACGAGGGTAATCCTTTGGGTGTGTCTTCTCAGACCAGTTCCCATAAAATGTGAGCCTGTACTTGGCAGTTCCACAGGCGCAGCAGTCTAGGATTGGCTTGTCAGTCACCCCGTCAAACGTGGAGTCTGAAAGAGTCAGGAAAGTCACCAAGTTAGGAAGCAGCGCTGAGTCATTTACAGGACAGCACCATCTCGGTCTCGTTCTGTCTTGAAGGCTTGGGAAAAGAAGATGAGGTACAGTTTTCACCAATTAATAACTCAGAACCAGGTCCAGCTATAAAGGATTTTATATACCTCTAAGGGTGATAACTATATATTTTGCAAATTAAAAAAACATCAGAACTTTTGTTCTAATAATGTGAGGAGACCTATGGGACCAATAAGGTAGAATATTTGGGATGGGGGTCCATCTTGATATATTTTCTGGGCCCAAATCTCCTTCCCCACCCCTCCCACAACAGGATTTCTCCACCAAATTTTAAGAGGAATATGCCTGTGTGTGTTTTCTCTAAGGAATATTCTCTGGGGCCAAATTGCCAGGACCAGAAAAAGCTTTGAAGGAGAGAAATGAGAACAAGCAGAGGGATGTGAAGAACTGCTGAAAATTATTTCTAAAAAGATATGCATGTATAGTCACGTCACTTCTTATCAAGCTTTCAGACAGTTTACTGGGAGGGTTGGGGGTTTGGGAATATGTCCATAAATTCAGGTTTACTTCTGAGCATAGAAGCAGCCGGGAAAAACTCAAGATTCCCAATCCGCCCCCACTTTTAACTGCGAATAGCTGATAAGTGGAGAAAGATTACATGAATAAATTCAGTATTTCCGACAGTCAAGCCCACACCCCTAACTGTGCATTGTTGCTTTTGGTCTGTTCTGCTTCCTGCAAGATGAAACAATGTCTACAGATGCAACTTGCTGCAATTGCTTTTTCTTTGCTTCCTCTGGAAGTATTAACATAAATGTTCTCTCTCTTTTTGCAAGTTGGACATTTATTCTTAACTATTATATAAAGAGCAGCAACAAAGAGTATAAAAATCTTTTTGAGTGTTAGGAAGAGCATTTTACAAGTCTTCCTTATGGAATTCACTGGGTTCATTTAGTTTGAATATGCAAAACCAGAGATGGGTGGAAGAAGCGAATTCTGGGTTTGAGGATGGAGACAAAAGTATGGGATATTGTAATAATAACTATATTGTATAGAGTCTTCATACGTGCTGATCCCTTTCCATATATTGTCCCATTTGATCCTGACAAACCTAGGAGGTCAGGACGTTGGTTAACCCCATTTTATAGATCATGAAACTGAGGCACATTAGGTGACCAGCCCAAGGCCACAGGGTTAGTAAGTGGTGTAGGCAGAACTGGAGCTCAGGTCTTTTTGAGTCCACAGCCCATGCTCTTAACCTCTACACTATATCACTGCGGGAGAGACCTTCTGCTGGATAGGTCTGCATAAACACCAATGAGAGAAATTGGTGTGTGTTTCTCTTTTTGCTTTTTCAAATGAAGAATGGTACGTTTGAAAAATTACCTCCCTACATGGCTCCAGAATCTCTGAAGAAGAGATCTGAAGCCACCCCAAACAGAAATCATTGTTTGCCTACTTTTTGTACACTAGGAAGAGGCTAGAGCGTTGTTTGTGTTAGGAGAAATCTTCCCACTGCCTCATGTACACGAAGTCCAGATCTGATGCCTGTGTGAGCCACTTTGATACTTAAGGGACAAGCCCTGTTGACTATATTTCAGGAAAGGTAGCGTATATGAGTAACTCCTGAAGGTTCTTCCTTTTCACATTTCCATTATGATCACCTACGTTGTTAAAAAAAAACTAAATTAGTTTTGAGAAAGGAATTCAGAGCTAAGAGATACATGCTGGGGTTTCAATTGTAACTACTCGGTGCTGTAAAGGAGGCAGCAATAATCTCTCAAAAAACCAAAATAAGGCAAACTGGTAGCTTTACCTTATCAAAAGGGCTCTCAGATATAAGTAGTGAACTTAAAGATGCGCCCAGGGGTTCAAGGGAATGCACTTATAATAAACCTTTTGGAATTCCAAAGGAAAATAAGCTTCCATTTAAAAAATAAATTTCTAAGTTTGAAAATAAAAACAGACATAACTGTTTCCTACTGAGAAAAAGCCCACTGAAAATGAATCAGGTTTTCAAAGGGAAGTGATAACAAGTGTTAACTTACCCCTCTTCTCCTAACAGTGCAGGGCTTGCCCAATACAGGTAATTGCAGGCCCTGCAGCATCTCCCAAGCTGTCCCCTCCCCCTCATTTCTACTCTTAATCCATCAGTTTTCTTTTCTACTGTCATCCTTTATTCTTTGCTCCTCTTCCCTTGTCTTCTTTTTCTCATGATCCCTTCTCTGCCCACACTTTCCTCTCATCTCTGATTTTCCCTTCATCTTTTCCTCTCTTTGTCTCTCTCCCTTAATTGTCTATGACATGGTATTAAAGTGAGTATATGTGTGCATTTGTTTATTATAGGTCACCTTGTGGAATATTTTATGTTCCTCTGTTTTTAATTGTAAGTAGCTTAATGTTTTATGTTTCTTTTAAAAAATAACGATTGCCATTGCTTTTAATCTGTGCAATTCTTAATTTTCCCCTATGGATAAATAGCTTCAACTGGGGAAAAAAATAATAGACACTAGTTTCTCTCTTCCTTTCCTTGATAGATTTGATTTGACTTAACAAAGACTATGAATACCTTAATGAAAGAGCTGGAGATAATCAAGTGGGCATACACATTTAAGAAAAATCCCTTTGCTCTATGCTTATATCTTAAAGACTTTCTGTACAGGATCTGCTTTGCTAACTGATGGATTTCCTCATGGGTCTGCTGTCTCCAGGGATCATATACAACAGCACCTAATGATCCTATAGCCCAGGTCCTGCCGGGTCTTTTTTTGTCCACAAAGTTGCTGTTGGAAAGAGGTCTTCTTATACAGATTCGTGCTTAGTCATTTTGATAGGATCTCTGCTTCAGAAGTGGTAACCAATAGAGATTTGCAAGGTCATTTTATTGACACTGTATCCGCAGAATGTTAGCATATTCATAGCTTAGACAAGGCTTTCACAACATCAGGACTGAGGCTTTGGAAAGTGCAATTTAGTTGATGGTTGCTGTCAGTACATGGGGCTGACAGTGAAGTGTCTTCTAGGTACCCTCGAATCTGGGAAATAAGGCTGTCCTCTGAGAGTCAAACTAACAAAACCTCACCACAGTGGCCATGATTAGCCAACCAAGAGGTGAGCTAGAATAGCCACAACTCTAACCCACAGGACCTGGATGTCATCTCATGGAGGCTGGGCAGGGATGGGATTTGTCCATTAGGAACCAAGAGCCTCAAGAGTTGAGAAGTTCTGGATCTGGGGAAAGGCTAAGTGAATCTGTGGACTATGAAATACAGGAAAGCCTCAACAGCCATGCATGGTGATGCCCACCTGGAAACTGCCCAGGGCGCTGGTCCACAGGTTGCAGCTCTCTGGCGCCTTTGGCAGGCATGACACTAATGCAGGGCAGCCAACTCTCTCACCCTTTAGCTCCTTCCATGCTCTCCAAGAAGTCCTCCACATAGGACCTAGTTTCTGCTCCAGTTCATCTATAGGGAGACCTATGCTTTGATCTACTCAAAGTAACAATCCAAGCTACTGAATTGGGAGGTAGACACCCTGATAGAAAGGCAGTGGTTAGGGCAATGGCTCCTAGGTCCAAACTCTGACCTCCCCCACTAGGTGTATCATGCTGAGTGAGCTCTTTAAACTTTTCATGTCTCAGGCTTCTCATTTATAAAATAGGTATGATATAATAGTCTTTACCATGTAGGATTGTTATGCAGATTACATGATTAAGGCATGTGAAGTGCTTAGAATGGTGCCTGGCATGTAGCAGGCACTAAAAGAAAATAGCTCTTATTATTATTTTCCCAGAAGACCTTTATCAACTTTTCTTTTTCTTAGTAGCTTACGATTTGCTAGAAATAGAATGATTTCTTCTGAAAACGCAAATTGTTCTAAATGTAAAAAAAAAGTCTGCAAATTAATAGAAATGAAAGAGTGAAGATGTATAATTTCAGAACATTTTCCATGTTTATTTAGTTCTCTAATGACTTCTAAACACATTTGGATGTTTCAAACTTTAATTTTTCATGGTAGATTAATAAATAAGCTTTGGGCTGTAGATAACAATAGCTAACACATACACATATATAATATATATATGTATGTGTATATATGTATGTATGTGTGTATATAAGCGTGTATATGTATGCGTGTATATATGTATGTGTACATATCAATATACATATCAATATATATATTTACTATGTACCAAGGAGGCACGGTACTATTTTACATACATTAAGTTGCATGACGAAGGCTTCCCTGGTGGCGCAGTGGTTGAGAGTCCGCCTGCCGACGCAGGGGACGTGGGTTCGTGCCCCAGTCCAGGAAGATCCCACATGCCACGGAGCGGCTGGGCCTGTGAGCCATGGCCGCTGAGCCTGCGCGTCCGGAGCCTGTGCTCCGCGATGGGAGAGGCCACAGCAGTGAGAGGCCCGCGTACCGCAAAAAAAAAAAAAAAAAGTTGCATGACGAGGAAGGGCAGAGGCAGGATTTGAAAGTCAGCTGAATCTGAATCCAGGACTCTGCTCCAACCTCCTCCGTCTACTTGGTCCCTATAAGCTTTGTTAGAACACGTTCAAGGAGAGGGAGTTGATGAGCCTGCACATCCAAGGACGAGATCCTTGAACGAGGTGAGATCACAACGTCAATGACCCCTGGACATCCCCGTTTCCCTAGAGAAAATCCCCCCCTTCCTGCCTGGGTGCCCCAAAAGTTCCTGCTGGTGATTACTCCAGACAACTGTTAACAGACTTTTTAAAGGTACACAATGGTGCGTTCCTTAATTAAGTTCTGTGAATTATTCCAAGGAACCTCTTCAGAATAATCACTGTTCCACAAAAATAAGAAGACGACGACACCAATATAAGGTACATATCTCCTACCCAGGGAATCAAGCTGAGTAATTAGAGTTTAAGGCAGATCCAATTACCCACAGCACACAGCCAGATTAAAAACTGGAGCTACGTGAGGACACAAAACCCAGAGGAGCTCAGAAAGCCCAACTGCCTTAATTCCTGCAGCTGAATGCTTGGACTCAATGAGCCACCTTCCATGTCTCTAGCCCTCTCTCACCCACACGTCCACAAATCCTTACCTTGTTCACAAAGTTTCTTGGTCAGAGAGCCCTCATCTTGAAAATAAATGATGCGTTTCTGTACGATGCTAGCCCTGTGGGGAAAGAGGACACAAGCACATGGTGAGGAGGGCAAGTCTGGAGGATGTCAGATCCCGGCTTGTCCACCTACAGCTGTGTGGCTTTGGGGGAGTGCCCCCAACACTCTGTGACTCAGTTTCCTCATTGGAAAACTGGCATTAAGAATAATATCTACCTCCCAGGATTGCTATGAGAACTAAATAAGAAAATGTACGTCAAGAGTTCAGCATACACCTAGAAACCACTCAATAACTATTAGTCATGGTGGTGGTGTCGGTGGCGCTCATATTATTATTAAGGTAGGGAGGTGAACTAACAGCATTTTCAATAACTTTTCTCAGTGGTTCATTTACTCTAGTTTCATATCAAATTATTGAGGCCATTTATAGATCAAATAAATTCAAATCAGGAAAGCATGTCAATTTCTCTTCCTGAAGGGGAAAATAAAACCCTAAAAATATATTTTGATTTGTTCTGAAAATGTCATTCTCTATCTTTCCTGAAAGACTAGACGAAACTATCTCCTACGCTCTGAACAAAGACAACTTCAGCTGTTATGTCTCCCTCTTAAACATGTCAAACATAGGATCTTAGAATTTGGAAAGAATATTTTGAGGTTGAAAAATGACTTGCTTTTGGCCAGCATATATTTTCTCTTTAGTCTAGGATTGCACAGACATACGACTCTGCAGTTTATTTTCAGCTGGCCTTGAAGAGGCCTGAAACCCAGCGTTCCAGCAATTTGAAAGTCCACAACACAACACTGAGATGGTGCCGGTGGATCCTGAGCCATTTCTATGGATTTTCTTCAGCAATGTTACCCAATCAAAAGGTAATTTTCACTTTGATTTTCCCTGTTTAACAGATAAAGGGAGCCCTCGACTTTATCACAGCTGACCACACTGAACCAGGGATAGTCACACAAGCTGCCCTGTGTCACGTGATCGCAGACCCAGGAATGGGCCCAAGTGTGCATAGATCTGCATGCAGAGCACAGAGGTGGCTCTCTCGATGGTCTGGGCCTAGGCCAAAACGACTTTCCAAAGAAATGTCTACTGTACACTCAGTCTTTCACAAAAAAGTAAAATTGAGGCCAGCCTATTAATGTCTTTTACAGTCTTTCCCCACCCAAGAGAGAAGAGATGTTGAAATAACTGAATGAAATGTACTTCCTATTGACACAAGCTACTATGATTATTTATCCATTCTGTTGACCATCAAGCAGAATGTTTCTTTGGGCCAAGAGAACACTCGCCTCAAAGCCAAATAACAAAGCCTTCTGTTAGTTGGAGTATCCCATCACCCACCACAGTGCTTCCAGAATGTTCCTCAGTGAAATTGCCTCAGGGACACCTGTGGAGGGCAAGGAGTAGGCCTAGTGGGAAGTATCCCAGGCCCCACGTTCTTGCTTCAAACAAAGGTTCCAACCTCATTTCAACCCAAAGCAGCCCCCTCTCCCATTTGTCTTCCTGTTGTATTTGCTGGTGTATTTTCAACAAATAATTGCTGGAGGTGTGCTTAGCGACCAGGCATTGGCCAAGGACACTGTCATGAACAAGACAAACGGGGCCACTTCCCATTCTCAAAGTTGACAGAATAGTGGGGAGAAAGCATCAAACAACTAAACCCTCAGTTAATGAATGGAGACATCCACAGGGTGTGGGAGAGTGTATCACAAGGGTTCCTGACCAAGCCAGGAAAGGTTCCTCCCAGAAAAGGTGGCTGAGCTTAGATTTGAATGACTAGAAGCTAATTAGGCAAGTGGGATGGAGAAGCAAAGGAGAGGGCATGCTTTGTAAGATCCTTGAGGTGGGGAGGGCTGCAGCTCACTGGAGGACCCACGAGTGCTAAGCCAGGGAGGTGTGAGATGAGCTGGGGAGGTGTGCAGGGCCACATCACCCAGAGCCTGCAGGGAGATGGCATTTTACTCCAAGCTTGATGAGAAGTCCTTGGGGAATGTGCCATGAGGAGTGAGATGATCAGTTCTGTCCTTTTAAAAGAGCCTTTGGGGGCTTCCCTGGTGGCACAGTGGTTGAGAGTCTGCCTGCCGATGCAGGGGACGTGGGTTCGTGCCCTGGTCCGGGAAGATCCCACATGCCGCGGAGCGCCTGGGCCCGTGAGCCGTGGCCGCTGAGCCTGCATGTTCGGAGCCTGTGCTCCGCAACAGGAGAGGCGACAACAGTGAGAGGCCCGCATACCACAAAAAAAAAAAAAAAAAGAGCCTTTGGACCACAGAATAAAAACGGATTGCTATGTGGCTGCAGTACACGGAGCTCCCATGCAAATCAAATTTTGTTTCAATAAAAGTCTCTTGATAAAATGGTTTGAAAACACCTGATCTGGGACTTCCCTGGCGGTCCAGCGGTTGGGACTCCGTGCTTCCACTGCAGGGGGCATGGGTTCGATCCCTGGTCGGGGAACTAGGATCCTGCATGCCAGGTGGCCAAAAAACAAACAAACAAAACACCTGAACTACAGGATAAAGTACAAACTTACCATGGTATTCAAGGCTCTTCATAAAAACCTCCCCCAAACACTACCCTGGCTTTGTTGGCATTTTGTGCCATGCTCCCTGGGTTCTAGGCTATGCAAAGTTTATCCCCCTTGTCTGAACACCTCTTTCACTCCACCGCTCCCTTACCTGTGCTGTTTCCTCTCCCAGAATCTCCCATCACCTGTCTTTGCTAGCACTGGTGACAAATACTCTGAATTTTCTTCCTCCTGCTGTGAGTGGGAGAATAATGGCAAACCCTATGATATAAAGGCATGATGATGCTTAGAAAAATTAAATCACCCCCAGATTTTCCAAAACTATCATTATAAATATTTGAGGGGCCATATTTCCTTTAAGATATTTCTATTTCTTTCATGCCTTGTTTTATAAAGTCAAGTTGGCCCTCTTTTTGATAACAGTTTTAATTTCTGAGCCCTTATTATGTGCTAGTCACTGTGCTAGGGAGGCCCTTCATGTACATTATCTTACATACCTTCTGCTTTACATGTACTACACATCCTCAAGCTGTTTATCAAAACACTTGGGCTAGATGTGTTTTTGAATTCAGAGTTTTTCAAATATTAGGAAGTTAAGATGGCAATAGGCCATTAACATCCCCATGATCAAACATATCTATATTCTGCCACAAAATGTAACAATATTCATATTACGAGAGTAAAAAGAACTTATAAATAGCTTCACATCAGTTTAGGTCAAGTTCAGCAAACTTATCAAAATGCTCTTGTTTTCAGAGGGATTAAGATGAGGGTTTGTGGCTATTTTCACCCTAATCTTACAGGTGACGATGACTGAGATGCAGGGAGGTTAAGTAACATGCTCAAGGTTTGACACCTCCCACCTACTGCCAAAGTCCACGGTCTGTCTGAGGCTCAGAGTGCTTGTAAGGACTAAACACGATTACCTATAAAGAGTATAACTGCACTGTGAGGAACGTATTGTTATAAAATGTAACCTCGAATTGATTTGGAGGGATCTATTTTAGCATCTCACGGAGCACACAGTGGAGAGCTGAGACTTCCGTGGGTCTCCCCGGAGCCTGGGTCATGATCACCTGAAGCTCTCCATGAAAAGACGAGCATATATCCCCATGTCCAAGCTTGGCCAACCCTCTAGACCGTGCCCTTTGGATTTCAAACTCTGTGCAGATCCAATGTGGCATACAAGGCTTGTTCTGATCTGGCCCTGGTGATCAGGCTTTATCTCTATCCAGTCCCTCCTGAGCACCCTACCCAAACCATATCCTATATCTTCATGATCTCACACCCTTGCGCTCCTGTCCATGGGACTCCTTCTGTCCTTCCTTGTGATTCCTCAATATACACCACACACACACACACACACACACACACTCTCTCTCTCTCTCTCTCTCTCTCTCAGTCCTAACTCATACTCAACTAAGACGTTACTTCCTTCAGATTGATGTCTTGCCTAGATGTTCTTCCTTATGAGAGCCATAGCCACTTGGGCTTCTCCTACCCAGCGCGTATTAACCTGTATTATAATTGCCTGTTTACTTTTCTATCTCCTGTGCTGGATTATAAGCTTCCTGAGAGCAGGAACTGTACCTTACTTATTTCTATAGATGTTAGTATCATTGCAATCCTGGGATTCAAGTAGAAGGAACAGAGTTTGGAAAGGAAAGAGTTTGAGATTGAGCTATCTGTAGGGCATGATGGTGGTCATAGGGGGTAGTTAGACACAGGGACCTGTAACTCAGGAGAGACTTGAGGGGTGGGGAGGATGGATATGGGAGTCACTGGGGCAGAAGTCAGGATCAAAGCTTTTAGAGTGGCCGATGTCACCCAGGGAAAGTGTGTGGCATGAGAAGAGAGTCTAGCTGAGCCCAGAACTCTGAATGCCAACATTCATCCACAGATATGCCAGCAGAGACCAAGACTTTGGAACACTTGGTTGCAGAAGATGTTTCTTTTTACTCCTCATTTGGTCAACTCCTGAGAGAATTTTATGTTCTGAGAAAATACATTTCATTTCGAGTCTGTTCCCCTCAGAAGTATAAAACTCAGCAGAGATTTATAAATCATATTATAGTTCAGAAAAATAATAGCTTTACAAGATGAGAATGCCGTTAGTAAGAATTCCCTCAGCATTTCAAAATGACAAATTTCTCCCGTTCTGTGTTGCAATTTGGCAGTCCTGTTGCATAGCATTTATATACTGATATACTGAATGCTCTCTTATCATGAAAGAACGTGTTAAGGAAATCTAAATTAAATTTCTCAGTATGTTAGCTTCTCAAACTTCAGAATCTTGAGGTTCTAAATAACTTACTAATCATTTCAAAAGTTTCCTTTTAAACCTAAAGTGGAACATTTCCAGAAACGCCATCCTGAATCTCTTAGATGCTCTGCTCTTTTCTGTCTGATGAGTTTCTTCATTTGCTGTTCTTTTTCCTTGGGGAGTTTGCCTGTTGGAATAAAGTTAGAGCTGGCTAAGTTGTAGGTTTGCTGTCTAGCACTGAAAAGGCCTGGGATCCCTGTTCTCACTGAAAAGGGACAAGGAGACCTCAGAAACTGAAGGACTTGGGAGAGATCAGGCCACGAAATGAATTAAGAATACACATGGGTCCTCAGGGGCTGGGTCACTGCCACGTAGGGATAATTCATGTAAGGTCCTTACGACATGCATGTTGCACAGAGTAAATACTCAGTAGTGGTAGTCATTATTGTTGCTGGTGTTAAATCACCAGCCCCTAACAAAGTGCCTGACACATGAAAGTACTTAATAAATAAAAGCTATTATTATGATTGATGTCAGGTCTGTCTCCTTTGCTTATGGAGGGAGGAGTGAGGGCGTTATCTTGATCAACTGCTTCAGGCAGAGGTAATGAATGACTACAATGAAGTTCAGGTTTGCGGTCTCCAGGCTACTTCTGCCAACCTTCTTCCCAATTCCAGTAAAATCCCTATTACTGAACATTTCTTGGAATACTTTACAAAACTTGTCTCTGATCTCAGGGATGTTTTCCAAAGGAGTGATCCAGTTTATAACAAATAACATCTATTTTCTTTTCCCAATGAAAGAACAATTCTGTGGGAGGATGCAGGAATAAAATATTAAAGTCATAGCAATGGTAACATCATCAGGAACTGAGGCTATCTGCCTTATTTTACTTTGCAAGGATGCCAAGTGCTAATCTGATCATGGTCTCATGTTACTCAGCAAATATTTACAGAAGCTGGGTGCATTCCATGATCCAGACTCTTAACCAATCTTTTATATGGTTTTATGTGGATCTCAGGAAATGGAGCTGTGTCCAGGAGTTAACAGGCTTCCTGGCAGCTCATGGTAATGTGCCCATGGGAGAAGAAAAGTGAAAGCTTATCTGCAGGGCTTTATCTCCGGGACTCACAAGAATTCCACGGCTGTCCAACAGTAAGGTCACAAAACTATAGGTTCAGAGACTGGTACAGTTGTCTACCATTACTGCAAAGAAGCAAATCTAGTAAATTCTAAAAAATCTAGCTGCCAGGAGATTATTTCTGCTCAATTATCACTCATTCATGAAACACTCACTGAGCACTTATTTTGTGTCAGGCACTTTGCTAGGAGCTGAAGATTCAAAGACAAGTAAGAGATGGTGCCTTCCAGGAAGGACCTTCTAGTCCAACAGGGAAAAAGAGAGACGGAAACAGGAAATCAATGTTGAGTGCAATAAAGGAGAAGCCACAGGATGCAGAAGGGCAGTAACTAACTTCACCTTGGCAAAGCTCCAAGAGGAGGCAATGACCCCGAAGGTCTGAATTGGCAGAGGGGCAGTGGAAATAGAGGATCCAAGAGAAACGTCGTAGAAAAATTTATAAGCACTTAGTAACTTACTGGATCCAGACCAGAAAGACAAGGTTGAGTACAAGATCTTTTATTTATTTTCTGTTTATTTAACAGTTAAACACACTTCTAAGTGCTTCATAGATATTAATTCATTGAATCCTCCCAACAACCCCATGAGGTAGACGCTAATATTATCCCTGTTTTACAGATGAGAAAACTGACAAAGAGGGAGGTAAGTTAACTGATTCCGCATCTGAAACTCCCCGTCTGACGCCCCGTGACTGAAACAAAAGACAGAAGGGGCAAGGAAGAATCTTATCTTTTAATTTTGGGAATTTCTATTGAGATAATTGTAGCTGTACATGCAATTGTAAGAAATAATACAGGGAGGCTGTACATTTTTTGCCTAGTTTTCCCCAATGCTAACCATTTGCAAAACTTCAGTGTCATATGACAACTAGGATATTGGCATTAATGCAATCCACCAGGCTTGAGACTGGACACAAAACTGGTGCCAAAGGATTAGATGAGGGCCAGGTCATGCCATTCTAAAGAAACTGTGCTTATGATACGCTGCCACACTCTAAGACAGAACAATCCCAAATGACTCTGGAAATTCATAAATTCATGTTAGAACCCCAACTGGAGAATCATCTACAAGTGTGATCCTGACTCAGGCAGGTGGCCATTTCTGACTGGGATGAGGTGGTGGCCAGAGGTGGAGTTGGGGGAATTATTGGTAGGAATGATAACTTCTTGGAAAGATGGCACTGAAACTGGACTTGGAGTCCCAGAGGCTGAGTCTGTAACCAGGGATGAGTTCTCTGCAGGAGTTAGAGCTGCACACCTAAGAGTTCCTCGGAAGGTCCACCATCCATGGGCCTTGGAAGCAATGCCACCATCTGCTTTGGGCAGACTTCTCAACCTGAATCAGGGGAATCAGCTCTATGCAGCGCTGTACGTACACTTATAGCTTAGGTCATGACCAGAATCTGGCTAAGAGGTCAGTTAGGTTCTTAATAAGACTACAGTCCATCCCCAACCTTGTACGGTCATTGGATTTCTGGAGTTTTTGATTCACATTATTGAACAAAGTTGATCTACAAAACCCTGGTTTTGATTTTAACAAAAATTAGAGGAAAACTAGTTTTAGCACTTAGTTTATTTCTTCTTAGAATGACCCTGAGGATAACAAGATTATGATTCCATTTTCTCTTATTATTGTCCAATCTTAGACCTCATCTTTATCATATGTCTTGTCAATACTATTACTCTATAACTTTAAATTTTACCCCCTAAAAATCCAATGGAAAATTATTAATGAGGAATTGACTTTCATACCGTAAGAGAAATGTAAAAAGAAAAGGATAAAACTGGGTTATGTTTTTAAAGAACTAATTTAGATGTGAGAGTCATTAAAATCAGACAGACATTCATCTACTCATGTACTCATGTTTTTATTTAACAGAGTAGATGCCATGAAGCTGTGTTAGGAGTTGGAGGTAAAAGATGAACAAGACAGGGCTTCCCTGGTGGCACAGTGGTTGAGAATCCACCTGCCAATGCAGGGGACATGGGTTCAATCCCTGGTCCGGGAAGATCCCACATGCTGCGGAGCAACTAAGCCCATGTGCCACAACTACGGAGCCTGCGCTCTAGAGCCTGTGAGCCACAGCTACTGAGCCTGTGAGCTGCAACTGCTGAAGCCCACGTGCCGAGAGCCCGTGTTCCGCAACAAGAGAAGCCACCGCAATGAGAAGCCTGTGCACTGCAATGAAGAGCAGCCCCCACTCACCACAACTAGAGAAAGCCCATGCACAGCAACGAAGACCCAACTCAGCCAAAAATAAATTAAAAAAAAAAAAAGATGAAGAAGATATAATATGTGTGACACTGAGTAATGGACAGCCTGAGAGATATGAATCAGAATACTGCATAGCAAGTAGTAGAGTCTACCCAATATCTACTCCTTCCATCTGCCATGCTTGTAGAACACTCATTTTTCGAGGGGTAGTACCAGCTAAGCCGATCAGGATAGTCCTGTTCCCACTTTCCCATCCTTCCTTGCAGCTGGGGAAGGGAGCATGTGATTCATATGTGGTCCCATTAACATAAGGGAAGGTTGACAGCATGGAGGGGAGAACTTCTGAGAAAGCTTTGCGTTCCAGATAAAAGAAATTAATGACCCACCCTGTCCTGTCCTTCTTTTTCCAGCCTTGATTACAACTACAATGTGTGAAACAAGGCAGCCATTTTGTGACCATGAGGAAAAGAAAAAGAAAACTCAGAGACACTGGTTCTGGCATCATTTAACTGCTGTCACTTGTCAATGACATCATTTAGGTAGCAGTCACCTACCTCCAGCCTTCCTGTTATATGAGAAAAATAAACCTTTATTTGTTGAAGCCATCGTTGGTCAAGTTTTCTAATGAATGCTCCTCTCAAAAGCATGACTACCTGATGGAAAGAGGAATGAAGAAAGTATTGTGGGAGTACAGAAGAGGACAGTTCAAAAGGTAAGGCGGAGCAGGTTCTGCTGACCAGGATATTGCCTTGGGGAGCCACGGAAGGGCTTAGGTAGGATTGAGGGCAAGGATGCCTTGGTCAGAAGAGTTTGGGAGAAGAACACTCCAGATGAGGCCTTAAAAGAGGGCTTGGATTTGGTTGGTGGGAGGTTATGCTGCCCTTTTGTAGAACTTTCAATGGGATGCAGGGGACAGTGTTCGCAGTGACTAGGAAGAAAGCAACAGGCCTGCCAGTACACTCCAGTCAGAAGAGAGATATGGCTGCAAAGGGGTGGGCATGGGGGGCAGCGCAGTGGGAGTTTGACGGGAAAACACAGGAAAGGGAAATATTCTTTTTTCTCTGGATGGGGCTTTGCCGTGCCTATAAGCTGCAACTGAGGCAACAGTAGAAACCCTTAGGGGTACCTGCTGGGTCACTGGCTGGAAATTTGTCATCTGTTGGAAAAATCTTAAATAAACTCACATGGACAAAATAAATAGACTGCAGGATATAGTCCCAGTTGTGGAAGCTCTGACAAGCCATTCTGGGTAATGATCAGGACCATTTCTCATTTCCTTTAATTGTTTTATACAAACCTATCAATTTTTTTCAGGATCTTTTGAACCTTGACGGGTTCCTCCCTCTGGCTTAAATTGTCCATGGCATTTCTTAACCTTGCAAAAAGATGTATGTCTAATCCTTGAGCCTGGGGTAAAGGCAATACCTCACAATACATCTTTAGGCCAAAAAAAATCATTTTCTCTTAAGGACACAAAAACACAGGGTTTGATATTCCTGAAAAATTACTCTTTGTTTTTCCCAGTAAGTCTTAGCATGTTTTTCAACATTTTGTAATACGATTACTGGCACCTGGGGTATTAGTACTCAAGGGACAACCGACAGTTCACTGTTTCTGTAATATTGTTGGGTCCATGATTCTACTGTATAATGTCTCATACGTTTAAACTGCTAATCAGTGCCTGCCTCGCTTTCCCCTCTAACTTCTTCACGTCTATAAACTCCCACCAGACTATGAGCCCCTCTGGCCCCGGGACTGTGTCTTAAACATCACTGCATGCCTGGAATCTAACAGAGGATCTGGCCAAGGCTTGAACCTAGGGTTCTTAATCTGGGGTCTGCAGACAGGATTCAGGATGATGAAATTTTGTGTGGTGTGCACATTTCTGGTTAAGAGTTCATAGCTTTCATCTGCTTCTCAAAGGGGTTCCTGACCTTGAAACCTTTAAGAAACTCTATTAGGTCTGAAATGAATGATAGTAGATATGTGAAAAGGCATAACTGTCATTCCATTTCATAAAATCTCCAACTAAGATATATGCTTTTTTTCCCTAAAGATGAAGGTTAAATTTTTATTCCAAGCACCAAGGCTTCAACTGCTTTCTCTCCAAACTATGTTCTGATCTGAAATAGAATCTGTCTCGGTTGGAAAACAAGAAATAGAAAGTGAAGCATTGCTCCTGGGTTTCCCAGGTGTTCCTTGCAGAGTTCTGCCTGCTCCGTGCAGGGCGTTGGTGTAACCATAAAATCACCGCAGCCTGAGCTAGAGGAAATGCTGCCACACTGAAAGCTCCCTCCTGGCTGGTTCACACAGGTCACTATTCTCTGTAGTTGGCTCCACTCTGCCATGGCCACAGCTGCCTCCCCTTTCTGGGGGTTCCTATAAGCCAGGGCAGGCAGCGTCGTTTCTCAGGTGTAAGGAAACAATCCGGGCGACACAGCAGAGTCCTTAAGTACAGGCTACCTGTCCTCCTTTCTGTTCCTCAGGGAGCCTCCCTATCACCCTGGGTTTTCCTGTACAGTGGCAGACCTATGTGTTGGGAGACGCTCCCTCCTCTAGATGGGGTCAGGGAGCGTGTGGGGCGTGGTTACGGTTCTCAGCTAGGGATTCACAGTCCACGAAGGGGTTGCAAAGGATTCTCGGACCCCTAGAAAAAAAGTGTATGCAAAATTGTAAGCATGTGCATTGCTTTGGGGAGAGATTTTACAAGAACCACTGCTCTGAGTTAGGAGTAATGATTTTCATGCCCATTAGTACTCATCTAGGACCCCCCGCCCTGTCCTGTCCCACCTCCCCCCCACCCCAGCAAGGACACGCATGGAAAAGTAAATGCATTCCCTGTACAATTCCCGCAGAAACCTCCTAACGGGTTTCCTCTCCTTACCAACCCATCGAATTTACCTACACTCGACTAGGGGATTAATCGTCACCTCTAGCACATTATCAGGCACCGGTGGTACCACAGTCCTAATGATCCCGTCTCCATCTCCTCCCTGTCCCACCCCACCCCAGCACAGGGTCTGGCACACAGTAGGTCCTCTCTAAACCAAGGTTCCTCTCTCACTTATAGAGCACAGTCCAAGCTCTTGGCTAAACGTCCACAGTCCCGAGCACCAGGACCCGAGCTGCCTGACATGACCACCCCTCCCCCCAGCACTTTCCCCGGCCACCTGAGCTCAGCACTGCCTTTTCACCGTGTGTCACACAACCCCTCCTGGCTTCCGCCCATGCCACTCAAACCAGGAATTCACTTCTGGCTCCACTCTGCCCAGTCACAGTCCGCTCATCTGTCACCATCTCACAGCCTCTTCAGAGTCTCATCGACCAGGACCTTCAGAACTGACCTCCTCTGGGTTCCTAGAACACCGTTGATCCTGACCATTCATTTGGCATTCGGGCGTTGGGTACTCTTGACGTGTGCTTGCACTTTAACATCTTGTATTACCATTTAACTCGTTGTGAGTTTACGCTTGGGGCTTCTGACTAAGTTCTGAGCTTCTTCAGGGAAGGGGTCTTGCTGTACCCTCATGGCCCCTCTAGCACGTGGCACAATGCCTTTCATGCAGGACACACTGAAGGTGGGTTGATCTGATCTGTTTTCATGGACTGCCTTGACCTGTCATTCAACTCTTTTACAGTCGAGTGTCTACCCTATGTCCACAATCGGGCAAGAAGCACAAACTCTCCTATATTACCAGAGCCACCCAGCATGCTGCGTGAACAGCAAACAATGACTGGTCTGAGTCATGAAACATTTCCCACTGCGTGAAGACCAATTGAGTCTGCTTTGCTTTGTTCAAGCTATGCTGATGGCAACTGTTGGTCTCAAAAGGAACCATCTGGGTTGAATTCAAAATGCCTTCACAAAGCTGGGAATCAGTAGGATGATGGTACGTCTGCCAGGAGGAGGTTAAACCCAGCACAGAGCTTTCTTTATGGAGAAGACAGTTGCTGATTACACTATGCACCCCTCTTCGCTCATCCCATGAGTTGACTCTTTGAAAAAAAGACACCCCTAGGTCTTATATTTTGATTCACTCCAGACTTGTCCCATGTTTCTTCTTTTCAACATCTGCACCCCTCTTGTAGCATCTGACCTCATTCTTATGTCACATGAGCTCATCAGAGGTAAGCCACAATCATTTGGATCCCCACAGAACTCTGGAGCAACAACATGGGACCACATGAGGCCACAAAATCTGGGCATGATTTGTCCTGTTTCCTAGCCTTTGTCATGGAAAATATTTTCAGAGATAAGTAAAAGGAAGAAAGGAACGGAGGGAGAAAGGGATGGAAAGAAAGAAAGAAAGAAAAGAAAAGAAAGAAAGGAAGGAAGGAAGGAAGGAAGGAAGGAAGGGAGGGAGGGAGGGCAAGAGTTTTGACTTTCCGAGTAAAAAATGTGGAAGAGAAATTAATGGCATCTCGTTTTAATGCAGAGAATACAAGTGACCAAGTCTTTCTTTAAAAAAATATGGCAAATTAAAAAAATTCTACCAACGCTTGATATGGGGGACTTAGGAGTGATCCTGGAGCCTCTTATTCATGTTAAACAAGGTACTGAAAATCTTTTTTTCTTCAAGCAGGCAAGGAATAAATTAAAACCCAAATTAATAAAAATATCTATCCTAAAGGTGATAGCGCAACCACATCTATATGTTGCATGTCTTGGAGAGATAAGGAAGTTGGACTTGACAGGATGTGTTCCTGGGAAATGCTTAGATCTTCACAAAGTATAGATAAAAGTCACAGTGGAGATGGAGAGGAAAAAGAGGGAGGGAGGGAGGGGGAGGCTTCAATTTCTTCACCTTTATAAGGGAACAAGATTAAAACCAAATGGTCACCGTCTCCGGAAGGCAGCACAACAGATGTCCTAGAAACTGGACCCTCACAGTGTGGTGGACCCAAAGATCACACTTTTTCTAGGGTCTGTGCCCTGGTCAATGCTTCATTTTGTTTTTGCAACAGAGTGAGTTTGTACCATCAGATTGGGGATGTACATTTCCCTATTTTTCTGGATGGCTCCATGTCAAGGATGTTTCTGACACAAAGTAAGATACATTTCAAGAAAGTGAATGAGCAGAATCCTTATCCTAGGAGGATATTTGGTGATGATCTTTTGGAAATGACACTTTGCACTGTATTTATTTCCCCCTGCATCCAAATGTATCAAGATGCATAGTGTTTCTTTGGGTTGACATAGCTAGTCTTGAAAATCTGTAATTCAACTTCCTGCTTCCTTGGATTCTTCTCTGTTCAAGCTGCCCTAGAGATGACCAGGAGTCCCTCGTGGCCCGAGGTCTAATGTCACTGACTGGCCCAGTTCGGGATGATATTGTACCAGATTGCCTGTAGAAAAAGCTAATAAATCCTGGCCTTCCACGTGCCTGGTAACCTCCTTAGGAAGGCCAAACCAGTCCTTTGATCCATAAACTGCTATGATTTGTGCAATGTATTTTGTTGAAAGCAATAAACTGCAACTGATTGGGCTGGGGATCAGCACACGAGCCAAAGGCAACCACAGATGCGTTAAACACGAGGGATGCTGGCTACTTTTGAGTTGCCTTCCTGCTAATTCTGCCAAGTAATTCCACATATTGAATAGTGCAAACTGGCCTCCTTGAATTGTCTTTTGCAAAAAAAGTCAGGTAAGAGAAGATGGGTCACTTACACAGGTCTAGGTACAGAGCAATGGACAACTGTTCAGAGCACTTTTCTGCTCCTCTCTGGAGCCTGTGGCATAATCCCATTGTGACCCAACATGGCTGTAGCTGATGTGATGACGTGACTTGCCATGCTATATCCCCAACATCCCTGTATTTGTGTGATAAACTGCCGGCATTGAGGGTCGGCTGTGCCTGAGGAACACTACATGGAAACCAGCAGTTATAGCAACATTTCCACTTGGATCCTGTTGGGCTCTTCTGGTTGTTGTCAGGGCTCATCAGCATGAACATGAAGTTGTTTTGATTTGCTGCTGTCTCTCTGCTCTCAGAAAACTGTTATCAGGAAAATCGCATTAATTAGCAACAGCTGAGGGGAGGACCAACTATTTCGGAGCTGCAGCTGCAAGTCTCTTTGCAATCTGTTGCCTAAATTTTAACAATTAACACAATAAATAGACTCTGAATGTATTTAATCACGTTAATTTTGTTTCCCCTCTATTTGTATTACTGTTTAGGACTGGTAGTTAATTTACATTAAATACTCTGATACCATTAGCACGCTTTAAAGCATAACCTCAGCTTTCCTAATCCTGTATGATTTACTGGAAGTGAGATATTGTTTAGCTTAATGCTAATTTTTTAACTTTGAGGGAAAACTAAGAATTAATTAAAATTTACCCAAAATGTTGGTCTATTAACCAAGATATTTGCTTGAACTGAAAGTCTTATTTTATAGCTATGTTGGGTAACAGAATTGGATAGATGGATACATGGATGGATGGATGGATGGTGGAAGGAGAATGGATAGAATAGAATGACAGAGATACAGAATAACAGACAGATACATACATACATAAGGACTTAGATTTAAACCTTCAAAATTCTAATCCCACTTATTCATTTCTTTTCTTTATAATCACCATGAAATCAGTATGATAAAGACACGGTATAATAGAGACACCTTTACAGTCAAGCAGATCAGGTTTGATCCTGGATCTACCTCTTTAGTGTGACCTAGGTGAATTACAGCCCTGAGACTCAGTTTTCTGCCCTACAAATTAGGGTTAATATCTACTCTTGTGAGCATTAATGAGCTAAGCCAGTGTGGAAAGTTCCCTGGCATGATGTAAATGCTTGAAAAATATGATCTTCCTTTCTTCTTTCTATTTTAAACCTCATGTTGCTATTTAACTTCTCATGTATTTATGCCTTTTCCACCCAGCTAGAGAGTTAATGAAACCCTTATGAAGCAGAGACCTTCTCTTGCTCATCCCTGAGCCTACCCACAGTGCACTGCATAGTGACTAGGGCCCATTGGATGTTGGTACCAATTCACCAGTGTCGGCCCATAAGCCTTGACGTTATCAGCTTGTGTAACAATAACAACTAACATCTACTGAGTGCTTACCATGGGCCAGGTACTCTGTGGTAAGCATTTTACATACTTCAAGTGTTCTCAGCCCTGGCTACTCATTAAAATCATTTGCGGGAGCTTTTAAAAAGTACTGACATACCAATTCCATCCTAGTCCAAAGAGATCAGATTTCCAGAGGTGGGGCCAGAACACAGGTGATTTTACAAAGTTGCTCAGGTGACTCCATTGGGCAGCCAGGGTCAAGAATCGCTGACATAGATTATCTCATTTAATTCTCCCACCTATGAGGTAGGGACGGTTATTATCCCCTTTGCAGATGGAAAAAGCCAAGGCACAGAGGGACCAAGTCTCTTGCCCATGTTTTTTTTTTTTTTTGCGGTACGCGGGCCTCTAACTGTTGTGGCCTCTCCCATTGCGGAGCACAGGCTCCGGACGCGCAGGCTCAGCGGCCATGGCTCACGGGCCCAGCCCCTCCGCGGCATGTGGGATCTTCCCAGACCGGGGCACGAACCCGTGTCCCCTGCATCGGCAGGCGGACTCTCAATCACTGCGCCACCAGGGAAGCCCTCTTGCCCATGTTTATACAAGTCTTAAGCAGTGGAGTCAGGATCGGGAACCCAACATGGTTGACTCCACAACCCATAGCTCTCTCCCAACTCCCATTTACAAGGAAATCTCAAGCTAAAACTATGGGGCAAAGATAGAATATGTAAGTGTCCTAAGTGTTATACAGCAATTTGATCATTTAAAAAGTGGGCACAAACACAGCAAATCTTTTCTATTTAAAAAGTGGGAACAGGTTTCTATCTTGACTTAAATACTTAGGGTCTCTGTGACCCAGTTCAAATCACTTTACCTCTGGGAGCCTTAACCTCTCACAATAATAATGATGTCACCCTTGCAAGAGTATTGGGAAGGTGCTCTGTAAACCCTAAACTACTTTTAAAATGAAAAGAGATACTTCCCATGCCTCAGCTCCTTACCCTCATTTTATAGGAAAGACACCAGAATCAGATTGGGTAGAGCCAGGACTCCAACCTTGACCTGTCTGACCCCAGAGTCCATCTCAAGATGCAAACTGCCTAACGCAATGTTGTAATCAGTTGAGAACCAGCTTGAAAAGTGTTATTAGCAACAGAATCTGTAGTGATTGCGGAGGGATGTGGAAATTAGGTTTTTCTGTAAAGAGGTGCTTTTGAGATGGCCATGGCAGCAGCTATGGGGGCTGGGGGGAGCCCTTCTCCTCTCCCACACTAACCCCCTTCCTCACCGCTCCCAGCCAGTAACTGTCACTCTTGGCTTTGTTCCATGGGCTACAGGGAACACAGAAATGCAGCCTCTTCCAAAGAGAGCTTGGCATCTCAAGTTCTCAGGTGAAATCCATGTGCCAGTCCCTCAGCCTTCTTTCTTCTTCCCTCCCACAACTCACACAAACCTGGCACATAGTAGGTGCTCACAAAATGTTTGTTGAATGAATAATTAATCCCTGGGAGTTAGCAGGAGGTGGAGGGACACTCCTTCCCTCTGAGGCCAAGTGCCACCTACAGCATCACATACAAATGGGCGTTTTATACCTTTGCCTCACTCGGTCACAGTTTCCACCTTAAACAGCTCACCTTGACTCAACTTTGTCTTTTTTCTTCCCTTATGACTGCCTTACCTACTGAGGACCCTTTGGGCCTGATCCTCAGCATTTTTTTTGATTTGACCCTTTCTTGCCCTTCTCCATGAGCTGCTCCGGCTCTGTAGCCACGCAGAGTACAACCATCAGCTGGTTCAGCTTAGGCTCCAGGTTTACCTGGCCCCGTGGTAGGTCTCACATGGCTGCTGACAGTACAGGCATGGGAAGGCAGCGAGTGGGGTGAGAGGGGAGGGGACTTGAGTGGGTAAGATGCATCCACAGACCACAGTTCATAAGCATCTCCCCCGTTCACCCTCCCCAGTTAGAACACTATTGAGGCTTGCAAGCCCCCTTTATAAAAGACAGTCCTCACAAGAATTCAGCCTCATTAAAGATCTGCTCAGACACTGTGGCAGGTCAAAAGCTTGGGCTGTGGAGTTAGATTGTCTGGGGTTCAAATGCCCGTTTCACTACTTAAGATGTTGGGCAAGTTGTGCCTTAGCTTCCTCTCTGTAAGATGGGAGAGTAGTATCTGCATTATATATAGGGTGCTGCCACATGTTTCAGCTATTATTATTACTGTTATTAAAAAAATTAGAGCAACACCCGGCTGAATGCTTGAAGGGGGGGAAGGAAGGAAGGAAGGGAGGGAGGGAGGGAGGGAGGGAGGAAGGAAGTAAGGAAGGAAGGAAGGAAGGAAGGAGAGAAAGAAAGAGAGAAGGGCTTCTCTGGTGGCGCAGTGGTTAAGAATCCGCCTGCCAATGCAGGGGACACTGGTTCGAGCCCTGGTCTGGGAAGATCCCACATGCCGCGGAGCAACTAAGCCCGTGCGCCACAACTACTGAGCCTGTGCTCTAGAGCCCACAAGCCACAACTACTGAGCCCGTGAGCCACAACTACCGAAGCCTGCGCGCCTAGATCCCATGCTCCACAACAAGAGAAGCCACCACAATGAGAAGCCCGTGCACCGCAACGAAGAGCAGCCCCCACTCGCCACAACTAGAGAAAGCCTGAGCGCGGCAACAAAGACCCAATGTAGCCAAAAATAAATAAAATAAAGTTATAAAAAAAAAGAGAGAGAGAGAAAGACCAAAAAAAAACAAAAAACAGTATAAAGAAGAGAAAAAAGCAAAGAAAAACATCACATTTCTTGTGTGCCACCTTTGCCCCAAGAACATTCCATCCGGCTCCACCATCAGGACGACTTGCAGGTCCTCACATGCTCCGTGCTTTATCTGGTCTAGGGCCACTCCCACACGCTGTTTCCTCTGCTCCTCCTCCCCTCTAGCCTTCTGTCAGCTCACAGGTTGATCTCTTTAGACACTCTGCACCACCCCAGACTAGGCTGGGTGCCCGCCCTCCCATCCCTCTTCCCACGAGTGTGGCCCTGTGACTGGTCCCCCCCTCACCCCACACCAAGAACGAAGGGACAGCCAGCCTCTCAGACCTAGTGAGTCCTGGCCTGTCTTTTTTTTTTTTTTTTTTTTTTTGCCGTATGCAGGCCTCTCACTGCTGTGGCCCACCAGTTGCGGAGCACAGGCTCCGGACGCGCAGGCTCAGCGGCCATGGCTCACGGGCCCAGCCGCTCCGCGGCATGTGGCACGAACCCGCGTCCCCTGCATCGGCAGGCGGACTCTCAACCACTGCGCCACCAGGGAAGCCCTGGCCTGTCTTCTTGATTGAACCCAACCAATGTCTTCTCATCCCCACCGTAGCCCAACCTTCTGGTAGGAAGAAACCAGGAAGAAAACGGAAAAAGAAGAAAGAAGGAAAGATGCAAAGGCGGCTCTTCTCTTTCCTCTCCACCCCCTCCTGCCTTTGAACTGAGTCTGTTTAATTTGAAACCATTTCAACCTTAAAGAAAACATCCAAGAACAGCACAAAGAACTTTTTTCCCCTGGAGCATTTAAGAGTAAGTGGTTGACATGATATCCCATCACCTTGAACACTTTAGTGTTTTTCCTACAAACAAGGATATTCTCTTATGTAACCACAATGTAACAATAAGACTTAGGAAATTAACATTAATACATCTAATCCTCAAACCCTATTCAAGTTTTGACAATTGTTCCTTCATGGCCAAAAGGTCTAGTTTAGAATCACAGTGTTTCCCTTAGATTTTATGTCTCATTGGCCTCCTTCAATCTGAAGCAGTCCCTCAGGCTTTCCTTGACTTTTATGACTTTGAAAGCTCTGAAGATGACATGTCGGTGATTCTGTAAAATGTCTGAGTTTGTCTGATGTTTCCTCAGGATTAGATGCAGGTTATGCACCTTGAGCAGGAATATCACAGAAGTGATGCTGTATTCTTCTCATTGCATCCTGTCAGGGGGCACAGAATTTCAATTCAGATTTGTCCCATTACTGGTGTCTGCCAGGCTTCTCCACTCTAACATTCCTGGTTTCCTCTTTGTTAAGTTATTAAATATTTGAGGGCAGGTACTTTGAGATTATATAAACATCCTGTTCTTTATCAAACTTTCCAATTATCCATTCATTTATTTAGTTAGCATAGGTATTTATTTATATCAGACGACCTCTAATTTCCCATTTTATTTAATGGGTTATAATCCACTACTGTTACAACTCTATGGGAACTTAGACCCCTGTGTATTTGTGCTTGGTCTTCTTCTTGTCTTGATGTTATATTTGAGTTTTAATTTTCCCCGATTTTGATTTTTAAAATTTAACATGACTATTTTGTTTTATGTTTTTCTTAACACCACTTCATATTCTTTATGGGAATTGGCAAGGACCAAGCAAGCAAAAGGAAAGGCGATGCGGTGAGACTGAAACTTAAAGAGTTTTTGAAGCTTGAAAAACCATGTATAGTTTTTGTCCTAAGTGCCAGAAACTGGAATTCACTTCTGGGGGTGAACCACTTCTTTTGTCTTAGAAACATCTATGTGATGATTTTCATTGTACTGCAAATGTAAAGCAATAATAATAACAACAATAATAATATAGCCTTGTACAGAGCTGCTTCTGGGCCAGATGGTTCTAAACACTTTACATGTATTAACTCATCTAATCCTCACAGCAACCCTATAAGGTAGGTACTATTATTTATCCCCACTTTACAGGGGAGACATCTGAGGTACCCGGAGTTTAATGACTTGCCTGACATCAGGAGTAAGTGGTGGAGCCAAAACTCAATCTCGGGCTGTCTGACCTGAATCCACCTTCATAACTACAACACCAAACTAATCCAGAGGAGAACTGGGTCTGGATTTGGGTCAACTGGGACTCGTACAGGGCATTCTCTTGAGGGGGAACTAAAATGGCCCTTGAGGTTGGGAAGGGAGGCTGATGCCCCCCAAGTGTGAAAGCAGGGAACTAACAAGGATGAGTTTGGGCTTCTGGGCCCTGAGTACAGCCAAACTTGAAAGCCAGTTATGTAGGACCTCTGTGTTACGATTCCCTTCTCTAACTCCCCAGGCTTTCAACAACATCTTACTACCATTGTCGCTTAGCCTAAGCTGTGATGTGGGGTATTAAGGGATGGGCTCCAAGCATGAAGCAAAGGTAGGGAAGCAGCTGCCTGAGGGAACAGATCCATCGTCTAGATCCAGGTAGCCAAGGTGGCAAGCAACAGCCAGGAGCTTTTGATACCATAATAATTGCCCGAGTGTTCCCTCAGATTCTTAGGTGGTCAACCTGGCAGAAGCCTTGTCTTTCTGTAGTTAAGGAAAAATTAACTCCTCATTAATAATCTGCAAACAACTTTTTCCAATTAAAAAGACGGGGGGCACCTTTGAGAAGTCAGACTTTAGAGCATCCTGTGATTTCTAGCCCTAGATGGACGAGGCTGTGGCTCCTTCCTCTACCCAACCATGACTTAAGAGCTGGGATCTGGGACATCTGCCAACTTTTTCCTTGGAGTGGATTCTTCTTTTGCATGGCACATATCACAATTGCTGGCAGAGGAAGAAGGCAAGGTGAATCTTTTCTCTCAGTGTACAAAGAAATGCAATAAGTGTGTTATCGCACCTAGAGTCCCCGCAACAGAGGCCTTGTCAAAGAGGTAATGAGGGCCAGCGACTGGACACAAACAGACGGTACAGAGTAGGACCCAAGTGAGACCACTAAAAGCCAAACACAAAAAAGGCAAGGGTAGAGAAATCAGATCCGGGAAGTGGGTTTACCGAGCAACACAGCTGGTATGAAGGAAGATTCCTCCAAGCAACATGGACTGGAACAGCAGGGCCTGTTCAAGTACATTCTGACTCATCAGATTTCTACGTGGAGCCACAGATGTGTTTAATTGTATACACTGAGACCGATTTGCACACTGTGAGAATGCATGAACCCAGCTGCCTAAGCCCCATAAGCACGGTAGAGATGTAAGAGTGAGTGTGGGAGAACCTGGCTGCCGTTCCCGGGGCTCTGCTCTCACTGGTTTCCTGATTCCACAGCCGCAAGACAAGACTCAGTCCTGCAGCTTTCATCTGGGGTTGCAGCCCAGTCACCCATCATTCACCACTCCCTGATTTTTCTTCTGCACTATGGAAGGCTCTTCTGGGTAGCAGAGACTGTTGCTCAGAGTCTGGGTGTAATTATCACAGAACAGCCTCTGACTTTAGGGGAAAAAAATAATAAATGGACTTTGGACGATATAAGGAGATGATAGCTAACCAGTCCTGCACCCAAAACTGCAATCAGAGCAATTCTGATGTCACTGTTAATCATGCCGATTTATGTTTTGAAAGGAAACCAAATGATGAATATAATGATTATTCCTGTTTCTGCTTCCCCCCTCTTTCTCCTCAAAAACTGGCAATAACACTAAAGTCAAATTAAACATCTGTTTGAAAAATAAGCTGGAGTGCTGATGACAGCTGCGCTGGACTTAACAAACGCACCACAGCTGTCAAACTCTAAATTAACAATGATTTTCATTTATGAATAGTATAGAACTAAGATATTATGGAGTTTTTTCTTCTCTACTTTCCTGGCTTCCAGGGGCTGTTAAATGCAAAATGTTGGGGAAATGCCCAAGGGAAAATGTAGCTGAAATCAGCCCGCAATGATTAATAATGGAAGGAGTGGGGGACATTCTTTCTTCTTACTTAATCTCATTTCTTCACTGGCTTTAGTTTGGGTAGTCTCTGTGGCAAGCAGGCTCGCAGGAAGGCAAATAGTTCAGGGACAATTCTTTGATTAGTGGTTGCAAATGAACGGTGATGGAGCTGTGAGCACCTCTGAAGGAATGTCATCTTCTACAGCGCTGAGGACCCTCTGCTCATCTTTCCAGCATCCTTTGTGTCTTCAGTGGACTTCCGCCCACTGTTCTACCAGATGAAGTAATGAATGACCAGGTATATGCCTCTGTTACCCTGTGGTTACATACTGGGTATAAAAAGATCTAATCAAGCCATTTTGGTGACAGGATAAAACATGCCAACCTGTTTTACACTTACTTTATGAGATCGGCCAAGATGGCAGAGTAGAAAGAACCTGAGTTCACCTCCTCTCATGGGCACACCAAAATCACAACTATTTGCAGAACAACCATCAATGAAAAAGACCAGAACCTACCAGAAAAGATCTTCTACAACTAAAGACATCAAGAAGGAACCACATGGGATGGGGGTAGGAGGGGTGGACTCACGATAGAGTCAGGTCCCATACCCCTGGGTGGGCGGATAATTATACTGGAGAATAATTACATTGCAGAGGTTCTCCCACAGGAGTGAGAGTTCTGAGCCCCATGTCAGGCTATCAAACCTGCGGGTCCTGCACTGAGTTGAGCCCCCAGAGCCTTTGGCTTTGAAGGTCAGTGAGGTTTGATTTCAGGAGCCCCGAAGGACTGGGGGGAACAGACTCCAGTCTTAAAGTGAGCACACAAAATACCATGAGCTCCAGGTCCCAGGGCAAAAGCAGCAATTTGATAGGGTCCTCCTACCTGCTGGCTTTGGAGTATCTCCTGGAGGGGCTGGAGGAAGGGTGTGGCTCACCCTGGGGACATAGACCCTGGCAGTAGCCATTCTTGGGAGCTACTTCTACCATGTGGATGCCGGTGCTGGTCGACGCTGGTGCTGGCAGGCGCCATTTTGAAAATCTCCCTCCAGCTCATTAGTGCCAAGACCTGGCCTCACGCAATAGCCTGCAGGCTCTGGTGCTGGGATGCCTCAGGCCAAGCAACTAACTGGGACACACACACACACACAGCCCCACCCATCAGCAGACAAGCGGCCTAAAGACTTCCTGAGCCCACAGATGCCTCTGGACATGGCCCTGCCCACCAGAGGGCCCAGGACCCAGCTCCATCCATTGGTGGGCAGACACCAGTCCCAGAATCCCCTGGGCCCTGGCCCTGCCCTTAGGAAGACTCCACTAGCCTCTAGACCAGCCTCATCCAACAGGGAGCAGACACCAGATGCAAGAAAACCACAATCCTGCAGCCTGAGGACCCAGCCTGTAGCAGGCCAGACCCAGCCCTGGGTCCCAGCCCTGCCTACTAGCAGGCCAACGCACTTACTTCATGACCCTGAGAGACGAGGTAGGTGTGGAAACATCTCTTTGTCCTTTTCTACCCTTGTCCCAGGGCTGTCACTGTCCTACCTGGGGAAGGGGTGAGGCTCAGGAGTGGAGGAACACGTCTACTATATATTCCCTGGTTAAAAAAATATGTATATGGATTGAAAGGTTAATGTAGATATGATATCATCTGATGATTTTTCATTGTTGCATTTTTATCCTGTGACCATTTCATGTCAAAAATGTCCCGGGGCAGGGCTTCCCTGGTGGGGCAGGGCTTCCCTGGTGGCGCAGTGGTTGAGAGTCCGCCTGCCGATGCAGGGTACACGGGTTCGTGCCCCGGTCCGGGAGGATCCCACGTGCCGCGGAGCGGCTGGGCCCGTGAGCCATGGCCGCTGAGCCTGTGCGTCCGGAGCCTGTGCTCCACAACGGGAGAGGCCACAACAGTGAGAGGCCCGCGTACCGCAAAAAAAAAAAAAAAAAAAAATAGTCCCGGGGCAAACAAATTGTGGTATATACATGTAATGGAATATTATTCAGATATAAAAAGGAATGAAGTATCAATACATGCTATAACATAGATGAACCTCAAAAACATTATGGTAAGTGAAAAAAGTCAGATGCAAAAGATCACATATTGTATGATTCCATTAATATGAAATATCAATAATAGGTAAATCCGTAGAGACAGAACGCAGATTGTGGTTGCTAGGGGCTGCAGGGAGAGGAAAATGGGGTTCCTGCTTATGAGTAAAGGGCTTTACTTTGGAGCAATGGAAATATTTTGGAATTAGAGGTGGTGGTTGCACAACATTGTGAATGTACTAAGTGCTACCAAACTGATGGCTTTAAACTGGTTAATTTCATGTTATATGAATTTAATTTCAATGTTTTAAATGTCCACAGGATCTAACATCATGTTTTGATCCCACCACGATCAGGGCCTGGAATGTCTTGGCAATCCCTGCTCCATCACTGGGATAGGACTGGGACTGGTCTTGCTGCCAGGGCTCTGGGTCCCTGTGCACGACTGGGGTGGGCCATTCACTCGCACATGCCCACCGAGTTGTGGTCACACCGCTGCCCCTTGCAGTGTGGGTTTCAGTGTTCCATCTGAGCCTCAGTTTCCTGCTGTGCCTGGAGCGCCTCCACAGCACGTACTTCCTGTTAATTCTTCCCAGTTTTCTCCCCAGGGGCTGGATCCTACACCTGGGACTCCAGCTGTAGTACGAAACTCTGCCGCCATTGGACTGCTCCCTTGGAACTATGCCACTGCCAGCCTCCCAGGAAGCCCCAGCATCTGGATTCCACCTGTTGGATGACATGTCTTAGAGTATCTAAGTCTTCCTGAACCAAGCACATGCTGCCCTTTTTTTTTTTTTTTTTTTTGTGGTACGCGGCCCTCTCACTGTTGTGGCCTCTCCCGTTGCGGAACGCAGGCTCTGGACGCGCAGGCTCACGTGCCCAGCTGCTCCGTGGCATGCGGGATCTTCCCGGACCAGGGCACGAACCCGTGTCCCCTTCATCGGCAGGCGGACTCTCAACCACTGTGCCACCAGGGGAGCTCTCATGCTGCCCTTTTAACCATGGTCTTGGTTTCTCCAACTGCTCTCACAAGAACCAGCCTCTTCTACTGGTCTGGGGTTTCCCACCCCCTTTTCTGTAGATTCCTTGCTTCCACCCCTAGTTAGCATTGCTGAGGTTCTAGCCAGCCTCAAGGGAGAGCCACCCTGACTTATGACAAAGGAGCCTGTGGTTCTTCTCAATAGCTAATGCCAGAAAAATTGCAGGGTAAGCTGCACTTCAGCCACATCAGATCCTTCTAATCCTGCCAGATTCCTCTAAATCATACACAGAGTCATCAGATGTGGGTTTTCTGTGTTATTTCCTTCCAAGATAAAAAGAGTTGGTGAGCTTCATGAAGTTACAAAATCTTATGAGTTCTGGCTAATCCCTCCTAATACTCATCTCTATCCTCACTAACAAGTCTTTCTCTTGCCAGGTCCTTGGCTTTGTTTTCCATTTTCTAAAGGACATTTAGTTTCCTCACTTGGGAGCAACACCTCCCCGACCCAGGCAGTCCCGTGCCTCTCCAGGCTTCACAGACCAAGTGAGGCAGAAGGTGGGGGTGTGCAGGTCAGTGTAGCTTAGTGGTGATTAGTTAACAACAACGGCTTTGGAGTCAAGTGGAAGTGGGTTTAAGACCCAGCTCTACCACTAAACTGCTTTATTACCCTGAATACAAACTCTCTAAACCTCAGTTTTCTCATCAAGAAAATGGGAAGAGTATAGTGAAGACCCTACAGTGCTTTTATGAAGATTAAGTAAAATAAGGCATGCAATGCACCTAGCATAGTTCTTGGCAATAAATGTAAGCTACTCATACTACTCTTCATACTAACTGATGCAAGCTACTTATACTACTACTCATACTAACTGATGCACTGAGCATCTCTATACGCCTCTTCACATCCTCTCATCCCAACTCTGATTCCATCCACTGTTGCTATGAGCAGCTCTGTCCACTGTAATTAGATGACACACACCTTGTCTGTGTGGTGTACCTCTTGCTTCTTGTCCCAGAGCTTCTCTTGGTGCTGCAGTACATGTTCAGAACCTGATGAACATTCACACACGTGCAACCCAGACTGCAGGGGCATTAATGCCTGTGGGGCTACCCTTGATCAATGGAGGATGAAAACCAATGGATAATGGCTTCCCCCTTCATTCCTGGGCACGCTGCTCTGAGACACATGTCATATGTCTTCTCCAAAGGTCCCAGCAGGGGCAAGCATCGACTGACTGCCTACGGTGATGACCAGGTCAATAACACTTGACCAAATAACCCCCATCCCCACTGCCCCCACCTTCTCCCTGGGCTCACTCCCCAAATAAACTCTCTGCACACAAGCCTTTGTCTAAGCTGGGCTTTTAGGAGAACCTAGGCCAAGAATCAGCAGTTATTGAGTTCCTGGCACCGGGGTATACATTAGAGCAGGGGTCAGTACATTTTTTTCTATAAGGTGCCAGATAAAAAATATTTTAGACTTTGTAGGCTATAAGGTCTCTATTGCAACTTCTCAATTCTGCTGCTGTAGCGTGAAAGGGGCCCTAAACAATCCAGAAATGAATGAACCTGGTTGTGTTCCAATAAAACCTTCTTTATAAAAACAGGCAGTGGGCCAGACGTGGCCCACAGACTGTGGTTTGCCAACCCCTACATTAGGGCCACACCGATGAGTAAAATTGATCCCCTCCTCCATGAAGCTTGCAGCCTTGGGTGGGAGGAGGAGCAACAAATGAGGCTGCAAAGGTGTCTGCAAACATCACTAAGGACCTTGGACCCCACGCTAAGGAATTTTGACTTCATTCTTTGGTGATGGGGAACACTGAATACGTTCTCAGATCTAGTAGCAGCTGCAGCTGGGAACAGGTTATTTCACGTGCAAGAAATGAATTGCTCGTTTTTAATATTTCTGTGAATCCCAGTCCTGCCAGAGGGCTGCCTCCCCTGCAATCCATGACCAAACTTCCCATCAGATGGCCAAGTTCCCTTATCTGTTACCCTTGAGGCCAGAGGTATCTCAGAATTCAGAATATTTTTGGATTTCAGAAAGATAATACGGGGTACTTTGCATATATTTTGCAACATCCCCATCAGGGTCTGGGGCAGCATCAAACACATTAATATTTACAGTAAAAGACTATAAATAACTTCAAGTCAGTTCAAGGCAGGGTTGGGTCCTCAATGAGCTAAGAAAATACCTTTTGGATTTTAGAGCTTCTTGGGTTTCAGAAATGCAGATGAAGGACTGTGGACTTGACTTGTTTTGTGTTTCAGCCCTAGACTGTGACATTCTCAGAGACAGTCTCTGAATCCTCATTGACTGCATACAGTAGGTGCTCCATAAATGTTATCAAGAGAGTGAGCAGACGAGAATGGCAAGAGAACATTGTTCACGGAGGGATTCAGAGGAAGAAGAGGCTGGTCGGGGACTCTGGTAAAGGACATAGGGAGACTTAAATGCTCCGATCAGGATTCTGGACTTGATCTGGAAGGTGATGCAGAGTCCCCTTCAAGTTTGTTATGTAAGCGGTGTGACTCAGCTGCCTATGAGGACAGCAATTCTTATACCAGTAAGAGGCAGAATCACAGGGCAAGGAACTAGTGTGAGCAGTACAAGGTTCCTGCAATAGTGAGGCAAGAAGTGCCTGTGAGAAAGGCAGTGAATGTAAAGCAACTGAGAGAAAGAAGAGGCAGTTATGGCAACTAACCATGTTGGGGGAGAAGGAGAAGTTGCAGGTGAACCTGACCTGCCTGAGATGGTGGAGTACAGTACTAAGATCACAGACTCTGGAACCCAGAATGCTTCTCTGTTTAAATCCCAGCTCTGTCACTTACCCTGTGACCTTAGGGAAGTTACTTAACCTCTCTGTGCCTTAGCATCCCAATAGTATCCACTTCATAGGGTTGCTCTGGGGATTAAACGAGTATCTATAATGCACCTAGACCAGGGCTTGGC
Source organism: Aethalodelphis obliquidens (assembly GCF_003676395.1). Taxonomy (NCBI): domain Eukaryota; kingdom Metazoa; phylum Chordata; class Mammalia; order Artiodactyla; family Delphinidae; genus Aethalodelphis; species Aethalodelphis obliquidens. The sequence goes on from NW_020837958.1 coordinate 31,404,896, forward strand.
TCTGGGCTGTTATTACTGCCTGCAACCAATCATTGTTTCATACGGTTGAATTCCCCAAATGGTTCGCCAAGTGACTATCTCCTCCAGGGTAAGGCAACCCACATCTCAAAACCCTCCCAAGAAGTGACAAGTGGGTGTCAGAAGTCTAGTAATAAATGTATGCAATGAAGGTATGGAAAGACAAGATCACTTCCAGGGACAAAACTTTTATCAGACTTAAGGGGCTAGGACTTCCCTCTGATGGGGTCTGTAAACATCTATTCTATTCACAGAGGCTTTTTCTTTCAATCAGTCACCACTTTGCTGTAACAGTTTGCAGCGTTGAAGCATGCCACGGAAACTTTAAGTGCTGGGTCATTCATTTGTAGGGAGAAGGCTATAAGGAGGGATGTCTCAAAAGCCTGTAATTTAGAAATGTTCAAATCTTTGCATCCAAATGGAAAATGGAAATGGTGTCAGGTCTGTGCCAAAACGAAAGTTGTAGTTGCGATGTGCTTCCCTTCCCAGCCCTCCTGGGCAAAGGAACATAACCAGCTACGTGGGCTTCAGAGCTGTCATCTACAGATATTTAGCAGACTCTGCAGCTTGCACTACCAGTCTGCCTTCTCCCAGGAATATTACCCAAACACAGCAACACAAATGCCCATTTTTGAAAGTGAGGGCTCTGCAACAAAGTTAGTGTCTCCCCTTTCACCTTTCCTGGAATTTGCTGCCAGACGTAAGCACCCAGACTAACTTTTTAGTGAATCTTCCTTCTAGCATGTCAGTCCACTGTTTAATCCACTAATGGCTCCCTTGTTCCTCTTGAATCAAGTTCAACCTCTTCATCTTGACATTGGAGAACCTGCATGATTTAGCAATGGATTTCGGCCCCCAATGACCTTCTAATCTCACCAAGACTGTCTGTTTACTGTCTCCCAGTGCCGCCATATTTACTCTTACCTCTAAGTTCTCACGTTAGTTTCACTCTGTTCACACCCTTCACCTGGAATGACCTCTTCCCTTCTGTCCATTTATCCACAGCCTACTACTGCCTTCAACATATAAACTAACCTTTCTAAGGAGCTCTGGTGCTCCCATTATTACATTCTTCATTCATCTACTTTCTGACTAACCATGTTTAATCTGTCCCCAGTTCATGTCTGTCTTGGGTTGGCTAAGTTTTGCATACGTATTTTTATTTACACCACAACTAGACTTCAGGAAAGTGTCTTGAAAGTCAGGATCCTTGTTTATACTCTGAGTCTTTCTCAGTGATGGTCAGCTCTGGACACATGGAATACTGGTTGTGATTGGTTTCTCCAATACCACCTTCCACAAGAAAAACAAGGCAACTTTCTCATCTAGATAAAGGGTATTTCTCAACTTGATTCAAGGCATCAGTTTGATACCTGTACTTCCTGTTATACTTAAAAGTGAATTATAAGAGTATTCTCATTAAAATCAGGAATAAGCATGAATACCACTATTTAATATTGTACTAGAGGTGATAGATAATAAACTAAAACATGAAAAAGATACAAAGGTATATTTATTCATTATTTCTCCCCCGAATGAAAAATAAGCATTAGAACTATTAAGAGAGTTCAGCACTGTCTGAACTCAAACTCGAGGTACAAGAATCAATAGCTTTCCTAAACACAAGCAATCAATGATTAGAAACTTTAACAGGAAAAAAGAGCCCATTCACAAAAGCAATAAAAGTATAAAATACCTGTGGGGGAAAAAAAGCCTTACAAGAATGTTTAATTCAAATGAGGAAAAAGTACATGACTTTCCTGAAGGACATAAAAGACCTGAAGAGGGGATATTCCATATTTCTAACTGGGAAAACACACTGTAGGTTGCTACGATATAAAAACATATTGTAGGGTTTGCAACACCATTCAAAATCCCAATATACGTTTTTATTAAACACAACACAAACTCATTCTATGATTCGTCTGGAATTATGAATCTGCTTGAATGGCCATGAACATTCTGAACCAGAAGATTAATGAGCGATGACTTGCTATCAAAACATAAAATAAAATTTTGCTATAAAATGGTGTGGGTTTCGTGCAGGGATAAAAAGATCAACAGAACAGAACAGACATGTATAAAAATTTTATATTTGTTAAAGTAGCATTTCAAACAATAAGGGAAAGGACAGACCATGTGATAAATGGATGTGAAACAACTACCTAGCCATTTTGAGAAAAATAGGTAGATTTTCATTTCCCAGCTGTGTGGACAGCTCTGGTCTGTCCCTCCAGCTACTTCCTTCAACCTTCTGTACCCTGTTCTTTGCGGGAGAGGAGAATCTGTGTGAACTCTATCAACGAGGCTTCGTTGTCCTCGTGGTTGGAGTCAAGGGCAAAAGGGAGAATCGACAGGGAATCAAGACTGGGATCCCTGTGGGTCACCTCAGGCTAGTAGCTTCCCTTAACTGAAGTTCTCAGCCCCTGGGAGGTGGTGGTCTTCTCTGCCCCGTCCTCTGCACACTCCTTTCGCCCCTTCAGACATGGGTGCTAAAGGCTCCTCTCACTTTTATTTTGGCCACACCATCATAATCAGACCCCTGATTCAACGACCCTTTGGCACCTCGTGCGGAGCACGCCATCTATTTTTTCTTGAGGCTTATTGATACCATATTATTCACAAAATTAAATTCCAGGAAGATTAAAGACCTAAATTTATTTTTAAACCTATAAAAATATTAACAATATGGGAATATATTTATAACCTTGGGTGTAGGAAGATTATTTTTAGACAAGATACAAATCAAAATTCATAAGAGGAAGGATGGATACATTTGACTAAAACAAAATTCCAAATTTTTGGATGATTAGATACTCATAAGCAAAGTTAAGAGAAAGATGGAGAGGAATATTTGAAATTTATAACAAAGTGTTATTATCTGTACCATATAAGGATCAATTTTAAACATAAATATAGTTTAAATATATTAAATTATATATTTACATATGTTTATATATAAAATACATAATATAAAATATATTTTATACATATAATATACACATATATTTTATATATAAATATATGGAAATATATAAACATCAATTTTTAAAAGAAACATTATTAGAATAATGGACAAGAATATGAATGGGCCATTTACAAAGAGGAAATAAAAATGGAATAAATATTTGAAAAGATTCTTAATATTACTAGTAAACAGGAAAATATAAATTACCACAAGACACCATTTTTAACCATCAGATGGGCAGAACTTTAAAGAATGATAAACATCAAGAGCTGTTGAGGAACTTCCCTGGTGGTCCAGTGGCTAAGACTCCACACTTCCAATGCAGGGGGCCCAGGTTCAATCCCTGGTCAGGGAACTAGATCTCACATGCCACAACTAAGAGTTCTCATGCCACAACTAAAGATCCCGCATGCCACAACTAAAGATCCCACATGCCGCAACTAAGACCTGGTGCAGCCAAATTAAAAAAAAAAAAAAAAAAAAGAGTTGTTGAGCAAGTAAGGAAACAGGCTCTCTTGTTCACAGTCAGGGAGAGTGTTTAAGTTGGCAAGCTTTTTGGAGGAAAATCTGGCAGCGTCTATTAAAATTATAAATGTCCATCCCTTATGATCCTACTTCTTGGCAGCTACCATGGATAAAAACTTGCATATTTGCTCAAAGAGGTATGTATAAGGATGTTTATTATAGCACTATTGGTAATAGTAAAAAACTGGAAACAATCTAAATGTCCATCAACTGTGGAATAACTAACACATTTGCACAGTAGATTATATGCAACAGTTTAAAAACAGAGATAGATCCATATGTTCTGACCTGGAAATATCTCTAACACCTTTTATTTAGTGAAAACCTATTTAATTTCAGGACATCACGTAGACCATGATACCATTTGTGTAAAGGGTACTTGTATGTTTTTTTATATGTGTATAAACTCACAGATAAAAGTCTAACAAATACACGCCAAATTGATATCTATTGTTACTTTGGGGTAGAAGACTGTGGGATTTATTGGGAGAAATGTCAGGGATTTTTCACTTTTTTTGTGTTCTGTATTTTTCTGTATTTCACTATTTTCTGTATTGTTTGAAATTTTACAATGTGAATGTATTTACATCTTACCTATAAAATGATTTCTTTAGTGAATAATTATAGATTACATTTAATTCCTTCAGAAAAAGATAAAAGAAAGGAAGAACATGGGGCTTTAGCATTAAATGGAAGTATGACTTCAAGAAACTTGCCTAATTCACTGAGACTTGTCTCCTCCTGCATAAAAGGGGGAAGTTTGTTGTGAAGATTAAATTAGACAAAGCCCGCTAGATGTGCAGCTGACTTCATGGTAGACAGTACTGGTTGTCCCTTTCTTTCTCCTCCATTTAGCCTGTGAGAACCTTTAGGGCCAAGATCTTAACTTCAGTTGCCTGTACACTGTGGACGTCTGTGCAAATAGAAGCTCAGTTACATTTACTGAAAGAATGAGTGACTGAACAAGCCACATTTGTTTACTGTTAATGGATAAACATATGTTCACATATGTTCATTGTTAACAGTAAACAAGAGAAGCCTTTTTGGCTTCCGACAGGAAGATCAAAGGCTTCTGGTTTGTGAGAATAAGTCAAAGAAAACCAGAGATCTACACCAAAGGGATGAGGGTTTTAGAGCAGGAAGGTTCATCACACAGATCTGATATTGGAGAGCCCCTCTGTGGAGTGATAGGGCTGCCATGGGCAGGGGTGTGGGTACTGGAAAGCCAAGCTGAGAACCCGGTCTCCAGGCTGAGAGACTGAATATACTAATGGACAAAGGCTAGGCTGTATCTGACAGTGACGATAGAACTCTGACCCCCAACCTCTGCAGTAAATGGGAAGCCAAACCACAACGTCTGCAGCCATTAGTCCAGAACGGTTAGGACTTGGGCAACGATGTCAACTCTCTAATTTTGCCCCACTGCCTCCTCTATTTCCATCTCAGGACCAGTGAGAGAAAGCCTAATATGCTCTCCAAACCAATCACATCAGATGCTCCATTTCTAGTTAGCCCGCCCTCAGCTTCCCCATGCCAACAATCTCCAGTGAGAAAGTACCCACAATCTTCTCTTATTTTTCACGGCAAAGCTTTCCCACTCCTCTGCCTGCCTTTGAGTCTCTGTCAAATGCTAGTGATGGCAGCTGACTTCCTTGCTACATAGCAAGCTCTGAATAAATAGCCTCTTTTCTCAGTTCAGTGGTCTTCGTTTATTCCCACAAGGCCTTCTCCCACATTGCAACTAGATACTAGATACATGTTATATATTGGGATTTATACTTATACATAAATTCTACTTCTAAATTTAAAACAAATCACCAATGTAGATTAGTGCCAAAAGCCAAACTTCTCAAGGAATCGAGGAAGGATGCTCAGCTTGCATTAAACTAAGAAAAAAATAAATGAGGTCCATACAGATGGCAGCAAAAAGAGGCCAAAGACAAGACTGTGTCTGGACAATGGACAGAGGCTTCCAGAAATCTCTGCAAGCTTTCTTTTTCTCCCATAAGGCAGGCACAGCTGGGTCCAGAAACTGCAGGGACTGGAGAGCCTAGGTGGAACGCCTCCTTATCAGTCTCTCCTCAGGGCTGGGCTGTAGTTGTAAGTCTTTAGAAATGTTCACCTGCCACAGGTTCAGACAAATGAACCAAATATATACATAAGGCCTTAGGGGATTTAAAGAAGTAGAAGATGGTTGGGAAGTTCCCAGCCCCTAACTCCAGGAAAAACGGTTTCTTGGATGCTGGCATTGGAGCCTTGCTTATCTATCTACCCATGACTATTTGCCTGTCTGAAATCCTAAAATTCTCAGTATCACTCTATAGAGCCTTAAAATGTATTCAAAACAGGTTATAGCCACATTTCTCAAACTACTTAATGTTAATAGATGTCTCAGCAAAAAAAGGAGCTTTGCAGTCAAGTCTGGGAAATGCTGGGTGAAACCAAGTTAAACAGACTTCTTTTTTGGCAGGACTTTGCAAAACCTTCAACATGCTAATATATGTTGTGAATCTGCAAGAAGGAGATATATAGCATACAGCATCTTCCAAAGTTATTTAACCATAGAAATTGATTTCCTGCCCACCTATTTACATCTCCCTGAACATCATTCTATAACATACAACTTTGGAAGCACAGGTTTGAGATAATGCTACCTTTCACGGGAAAACCATTGGCTGGCTCATACCTCTCATCATCTATTGTAACTCACCAAGATGAGGATCAAGATGCCCCACAGGAAGCGGTGGGTGCAAGAGGGTAATTTTGATGGGAGAAGGAAGAAGACAGGATCATAAAGCAGAGCCTGGGGCCAACGGAGGTTACAGTCAGGTCTCAGGTCAGCCTAGCACAGCTTAAGGACAGGGGGTGTATTCAAGATGGAGGAAGCCAAAAATTATCCTCGCCCGGGTCATAATTTTTCTTGACCAGCCATAGGGGTCATTATCTCTAGGAAGATAGAGAGTAACCAGCAGATCATTGCATGGGAAGAAAATAGAGATTCAGGTGATTGATTCTTTTCATAGCACTTTACAAAAGACTGCCCATAGTCCTGTTTTAGAGTCAAGATAAGGGAGGGCGGAGAGATGATACAACTTGTCTGATGCCCCAATAAAGGCACTTTTCCTTCTGCAACCGCACCACGGAGACTTCGAGAGAGCACAGGAAAGGGGAGTGAAGTGTTGCAAGGATTCCCTTGTTCACTTACTTTAGAATCACACAGCCGGTTCCTGCAGGGGGCGCTATCCAGAACACCTGGATCCGCGTCCTCCTCCGTGGGGTGCTTTCGGTGACCGCAACGGGGCAATTACTCATAAATTGTGTTTCTTCTTCATCTATGATCTGTGGAAAACCAGTGGAAAATAAACACATTAAAATGCAATGTCACTTTGGGAAGTTTCCGTGTTGACACTTCCTTAATTTTATTTTTAAATCTGTCATTTTCGGTTAGTAGTTCTACATCCCCAAGACACCAGAACAGTGCCTGGCACAGAGCCCCACTTAACGCTTGTTGAATTAACGTAAGGGCAAGGATGTAGCACCTGTTCTCCGCTCTCTGGGACCAGGATCTTATGTCAGCACTTTGAGGGACAGGCCACTAGGTGATGATGTTGCTCATTTCACTACAACAACCTGTGTCCCACTTCAGGGAAGGAGGAGGGTGGGGGAAAGATGATCCAAAGCAAACACTATATACCTAGACATTGTGATTCAATTTTATAGCTTGAAATTGAAATGTTAAAAGAAAACCCCCCTTTGGAGTAAGTATACCAAAGTACATAAAGTCGCCCAGCTCTATAGCACTGTTTACTCTTGCAGCCTCTCCTTTCTTAATTTGTGCCTTATACCGGTGTTCTCCCAAGTTAACCATCAAGATTTCCTATGACACTGCAAAAAAGCTGGTAGCCATTCCCATTCCACAAGGCTGTTTTCACCATTTCTCCGGCTTGCTTCTGGGTCTGCAGCCAGGACTTGCCTATCCCTCTCGTAGAACCACAGACTGTTAGACCTGAACAGATCTTTTGGGGGAAACCATCTAAATCCAATGGGTCTTAAGTGCCAACTCCAACTGATTGGTAGTAGCTGTGTCATGAGTGGTGTTACTAACATTAACAGAGAACATTTATTGGGTGTTTACTGTAGGCTAGGTACTAAGCTAAGTGCTTTATATGAATTACTCATTTAATTTTCAAATACAACTTAATGAGATCATTATATCCATACTGTATTTACTTTATTTAAAATGTTTTTTAATTCCTCTTTTTTTTAGGAAAGCAGGTAAAAAATTAACTCACATCATATCCTTTCATCACTGTGCAAAGCAAAGGCAACGTTTTGTTTACCTCTATATTCTTTTTTTTTTTTTTTGGCAGTACACGGGCCTCTCACTGTTGTGACTTCTCCTGTTGCGGGGCACAGGCTCCGGACGCGCAGGCTCAGCAGCCATGGCTCACGGGTCTAGCAGCTCTGCGGCATGTGGGATCTTCCCGGACCGGGGCACGAACCCGTGTCCCTTGCATCGGCAGGCGGACTCTGAACCACTGCGCCACCAGGGAAGCCCTCTATATTCTTTATACGTCTCTCATTTCGTTCCTTTGTTTACTGCTCACTCCTAAGTATTTAATGTATGTCCTTCTGAATATCTCTATAAACACATATACATATATTACATATATGTGTGTGTGTATAATTTACTTGAAGTTACATAGAGTTGTTTTGTATTTTAATATTTCTTTCACTTAATCTTACAATTTTGAGATATGTCAATGTTACTACATGTGAATGTAACACTGCTACTGATGCTGCTTAGTACTCCACTGCATGCATGGACCACATTTTACTTATTCTCCCAGTGAGGAGCACTTAACTGACTTCCAGCTCTTTGCCTCAACAAACATTGCTGTAATACAAATCCTCATGCTGCTCTGCTTCTGAACGTACCTGAGAGATTCTCAGCAATATAAACCATGTAGTGGGACTGCTTGGTTGTGAGGTTGTAGGTATAATCATATTAATTTCACTAAGTAGTTCCAGATTGTTCTGCAAAATGGCTTTACCTACTTTCATTCTATAAGCTATGCATAACTGTTCCCATTTCCCCATATCCTCACTAGTACTTGTGATTATTGGACTTTCTAATTGTTTCCAACCTGATGGATGTAAAGTAGTATCTTGTTTTCATTTAATACTAGCAAATTTGAGCATCTCCTTCACATGAACATCTTCACATGTTTCTCCTGTGAACTGCCTACTCAAAATACTTACTGGTGGATTTTTCTTTTTCTTGTCGATTTGTAGGACTTTCCAGATATGAAATGCTCATCATTTACAAATATCTTTCTGTCACCCAGACGTTCATCTTATCTTTGGAGTTCTTCAATAATTTCCATCTAATCAAATTGATCAATTTCTCTCCTATGGCTTGCACTTTTTTGGTCTTGCTAAAAACACTGAGATCACAAAGATATTCTCTAGTATTTTCTTCCAGTAGCTTTATAATTTTATTTTCAAATTAGGCCTTCAGTCCATTTAGAATTTACTTTTTAATGTGATGGAGTAGGGATCCAACTCTATTTTCTCCATACTCTGAGCTACTTCAAAACAAATTAGTAAACAGATTTTTTTAGAGCAGTTTTACACTCACAGCAAAATTGAGCAGAAAGTACAGCGAGTTCCCATATACCCCCTGTTCCCACACATGCACAACCTTCCCCATTATCAACATCAGGCATCAGAGTGGTACATTTGTTACAACTGATAAACCTACAGAAACCTACACTGACACATCATCACCCAAAGTCCACAGTTTACATTAGAGTTCACTCTTGGTGTTCTATGGGGTTTTGACAAAGGTATAATAATATGCATCCACCATTGTAGTATTGTAGAGTAGTTTCACTGCCTTAAAACATCCTCTGCTCTGCCGATTCATCCCTCCCTCCCCACAACCCCGGGCAATCGTCAAGCTTTTGCTGTGATTGCTCATTAGTTCCCTGAGGTTTTTTGTCGATTCAGATTTTCCTATGTAGACAACCATGTCATCTGTAAACAAAGACGGCTTTATTTCTTCCTTCCCAATCTGTATATCTTTTATTTCCTTATCTTGTCTTGTTGTATTAGCTAGGACATCCAGTATGATGTTGAAAAGTAGTGGTGAGAGGGGACATCCTTGCCTTGTTCTTGATCTTTGCAGCAAAGTCTCAAGTTTCCTACCAGTAAGTATGATGTTAAGTGTAGGTTTTTTGTACGCTCTTTACCAAGTTAAGGACCTTTATCTCTATTCATAGTTTGCTGAGAGTTAGGGTGTTGGATTCTGTCAAATGCTTTTTCTGCATCTATTTATATGATCATGTGATTTTTCTTCTTTCACCTGTTGATGTGATAGATTACATTAATTGATTTTCAAATGCTGAACCAGCCTTGCATGACTGGGATAAATCCCACTTGGTTATGGTGTCTATTCTTTTTATACACTGTTGCATTTGATTTGCTAATATTTTGTTGAGGAATTTTACATCTATGTTCATGAGAGATATGGGTTTGCAGTTTTCCTTTCTTTGCAATGCCTTTGTCTACTTTTGGTAATAGGGTGGTGCTGGCCTCACAGAATGAGTTAGGAAGTAGAGAATCGGTATAATTTCTTCCTTAAATGTTTGGCAGAATTCACCAGTGAACCCATCTCAGTCTGGTTCTTTCTGATTTGGAAGGATATTAATTATTGATTCAATTTCTTTAAAAGATATAGGTCTATTCATATTTTCTATTCCTTATTGTGTGAGTTTTGGTAGATTGTGTCTTTCAAGGAATTGGTCCATTTCATCTAGGTTATCAAATTTGTGAGCATAGAGTTGTTTGTAATACTCCTTATTATTCCTTTAGTGTCCATGGGATCTGTAGTGATGTCCCTTATTTCATTTCTGATATTAGTAACTTGTGTCTCCTCTTTTTTTTTTCAGTTAGCCTGGCTAAGGGCTTATCAATCTTACTGATCTTTTCAAACAACCAGCTCTTGGTTTTATTGATTTTCTCTATTGATTTCTTTCTTTTTTCAGTTTCATTGATTTCTGCTCTAATTTTTATTATTTTTCCGGTTTATTTTAGATATTATTTGCTTTTCTTTTTCTAGTTTCCTAAAGTAGAAGATTAGATTATGGATTTAAAGTTTTTCTTCTTTTCTAATATGTACATTCAATGCTATAAATTTCCCTTAAGTGCTGCTTTCATTGCATCGCACAAATTTTGATAAGTTGTATTTTCACTTTCATTTAGTTCACAATATTTTAAAATTTCTTTCGAAATTCCTTCTTTGACCCATGTGTTGGTTAGAAATGTATTGTTTAATCTCCAACTATTTGGGGATTTTCCAGCTATCTTTCTATTACTGATTTCTAGTTTAATTCTGTTGTGGTGTGACAGCAGATATTGTATAATTTCTATCTTTTTAAATTTGTTAAGGTGTATTTTATGACCCAGAATGTGATCCATCTTGTTGAATGTTCCATGTGAGCTTGAGAAGAACGTGTAATCTGCTGTTGTTGAATGGAGTCTATAGATGTCAGTTAGATCCAGCTGGTTGATGGCACTGCTGAGTTGAACTATGTCCTTACCGAATTTCTGCCTGCTACATCTGTCCATTTCTGATCGAGTGGAATTGAAGTCTACAACTATGACAATGGATTCATCTATTTCTCCTTGCAGTTCTACAAGTTTTCAGCTCACACATTTTTTTTTTTTTTTGGCGGCACGCGGGCCTCTCACTGTTGTGGCCTCTCCCGTCGCGGAGCACAGGCTCCGGACACGCAGGCTCAGCGGCCATGGCTCACGGGCCCAGCCACTCCGCGGCATGTGGGATCTTCCCGGACCGGGGCACGAACCCGCGTCCCCTGCATCGGCAGGCGGACTCTCAACCACTGCGCCACCAGGGAAGCCCTCAGCTCACACGTTTTGATGGTCTGTCATTAGGTGCAAACATATTAAGGATTATTACATCTTCTTGGAGTATTGATCCCTTTATCATTATGTAATGCCTCTCTTTATTCCTGATAACTTTCATTGCTCTGAAGTCCACTCTGCCTGAAATTAATATAGCTATTCCTGCTTTCTTTTGATTAATGTTAACATTGTATATCTTTCTCGTCATTCTGCTTTTAATCTATTGATATATGTCTTTATATTTGAGGTGGGTTTCTTATAGACAACATATAAGGGTCTTGTTTTTGATTCACTGACAACCTTTTAATTGATCTGTTTAGACCACCGATGTTTTAAACTGATTATTGATATAGGCAGATTAATATTTACCATATTTGTTGCCTTGTTCTTTGTTCCTATTTCTGTCTTTCACACTTTTTCTGTCTTTTTTGGTTCTAATTGAGAATTTTATATGAGTCTATCTGTTTTCCTTTCTTAGCATATCAATTATACTTTTTTTTTTTTGGCTTTTTAAAATGGTTGTCCTGGAGTTTTCAGTACACATTTACAACTAACCCAAGTCTGCCATCAAATAACACTATACCGCTTCAAAGATAGTGCAAGTACCTTATAATAACAAAATATCCTTAATTCCTTCCTCCTTTCCCTTATATCACTGCTGTCATTCATTTCACTTACACATATATAAGCATATATAGACATAAGCATATATAATTGAATACACTGTTACTATTATTATTTTGAACAAAGTATTATCTGTTAGATCAATTAGGAATAAGAAAAATTTAAAAATTTATTTTACCTTCCTTTATTCCTTCTTTAATACTCTTCCTTTTTTAAATGGAGATCTGACTTTCTGACCTATATTATTTTTCTTCTCTCTAAAGAACTTTGTAAACATTTTTTGCAAGACGGGTCTACTGGAGACAAATTCCCTCAATTTTTGTTTGTCTGAAGAAGTCTCTATATCTTTTTCACTTTTGAAGAATAATTTCACAGGGTACTGAGTTCTAAGTTGGTGGCTTTTTTCTCTCAACACATTAAATATTTCACCCCACTCTCTCCTTGTCTGCATGGTTTCTGAGAAGTTGTAGATAATTCTTATCTTTGTTCTTCTGTAGGTAAGGTGTTTTTTTCCTCTGGCTTCTTTCAGGATTTTTAATTTATCTTTAATTTTCTGTAGTTTAAAAATGATATGATTGGGTATAGTTTTTTTGGCATTTATCTTTCTTGGCGTTCTCCGAGCTTCCTGGATCTTTGGTTTAGTGTCAGATATTAATTTGAGGAAATTCTCAGTCATTATTGTCTCAAGTATTTCTTCTGTTCCTTTCTCCCTTTCTTCTCCTGGTATTCCTATTATGCATATGTTATGCCTTTTGTAGTTGTCTCATAGTCCTTGTATATTCTGTTCTGCTTTTTTCAGTCTTTGTGTTTTTGCTTTTCAGTTTTAGTAGTTTTTGTTGATATATCCTCAAGCTCAGAGATTCCTCAGCTGTGTCCAGTCTACTGACAAGCCCATCAAAGGCATTCTTCATTTCTGTTACAAGGTTTTTGATCTCTAGCATTTCTTTTTGGTTTTTCCTTAGGATTTCCATCTCTGCTTACACTGCCCATCTGTTCTTACATGCTGTCCACTTTATCCATTAGAGCCCTTAGCATATTAATCATTGTTGTTTCAAATTCCCTGTCTGATAATTCCAACATCCCTGCCATGTCTGGTTCTGATGCTTTCTCTATCTCTTCAGATGTGTTTTTTGCCTTTTGGTTTGCCTTTTAATTTTTTGTTGCAAGGTGGACATGATATGCTGTAAAAGGAACTGAGGTAAATAGGCCTTTAGTAACATGTAGACATACCTCAATTTACTGTGGCTTCACTTTATTGCATTCCACACACTGCATTTTTTAACAGTATTTTTTAATTAAGGTATGTCCATTTTTTAGACATAATGCTACTGTGCACTTAATACAGTACAATGTAAACATAACTTTTATATGTGCTGAGAAACCAAAAATTTCATGTGACTAGATTTATTGCAATTTTTGCTTTATTGCAGTGGTCTGAAACTGAACCAACAATATCTTTGAAGTATGCCTGTGGTAAGGGGTCAGGGAGAGGAAGTGTTCTATAGTCTTATGATTAGGTCTCCGTCTTTTGGTGACGTGTACCCCTGCACTGTGAATTTCACGTGTGCGTCTCAGTTACCCCCCACCACTTAGGTGGGACTGGATGGCTGGCGGGGGCTGGAGTTGGGTATTTCCCTTCCCCCCGATAGGCTACGTTCTGATAAAACTCTAGGAGATTAGGCTCCAGTAAGATAGCTCCTCCTGAGAGCAGACCTTGTTGAGAAGAACAGAATGCCTGGTGTGTTTAAAACTAGCTCCTTTCCCCCTCCCCTTGCCAGAAGCCCGAAGAGAATTTTTTCTCTGATATTCACTGTGAGGACGTGGTAGATCTCCTGGAGGTGAAGCCCACAAAAGTTATTCCCCCTCCCCGCCAATGACTGGGCGCCTCTGGAGTTTCTAACTCTCAGACTTGTCCACACTGAGCCTCAAGCAATCCATCTATTGTAGTTCAGGTTTTCCTACTCTGGCACATGGAAATTTCTGCTCTGGTAAGTTGTCATTCTCTGTATCTTCCTGTCTGCCTCTCCAATTTGGGGGCAGCAATGTGCCCGGTGATCTCATTTCTCTGATGGCTCTAAAAAGAACTGTTGCTTTTTCGGTTTGCTCAGCATTTCACTTGTTAGGATGGAGTGGTGACCGCTAAGCTCCTTACCCGGGGGCCTAGAAGCTAGACGTCCACACCGGGAGCTACTTTTAACACCACTCAATCCATCTTTCCTCCACTCTGTGATGCCACCTTTCTCATATAAAGAGTGACCATAAAATTTTTTGTCCAAACAAGGATGAAAAAGTTTGTTATTAACGATCACAATATTCTGAGACAACTGGCAAAACAGACTTTTCCAGGCCAATGGGGCTTATGTATACCAGGTTCCCAAACACACTGTTACTGAGCTTTCTACTCAGGTTCCCACCCACCCCCACCACAGAACTGTAAATATATTTCAGTATCTGGAACGGCAAGTCCTCATTCCCTGCTCTTCTTTATCAACATTGTGTTATCTCTGTGGATCTTTATTTTTTCATCTATGGTATAAATACTCTAAAAACTCCCTTGCTTCTCTGTCATTTTATCTTCTTTTTTTTAAATTTAATTTTATTTATTTTTTTATACAGCATGTTCTTATTAGTTATCCATTTTATACATATTAGTGTATATATGTCAATCCCAATCTCCCAATTCATTTTATCTTCTTGATGTGATAAAATCCCAGCCACTCACACCTGTGGAGCTCGGTGCTACTGGACAAAGTCTTGTGATGAGGCCAATTGTCTCCTATATTAATTGACTCCTAGCCTCAGGTCTGCCCGGCTACATTGCTGTATGTATCTGGCAAACCATCACCTTTCCACTGTCAACGATGATGATTTCAAATCTCCAATCTCTCCAAACTTCCAACATTAATCTCTTCTTTCACCCTTATTGTATTACCTTGCCACTTACTTCACAGAATAAACAGAAGTCAGCAGATTTAAAGTCCTTCACTTTCCCACCTGCATTCACCCTGTCCTCCTTCATTCTTATTATAACAGAGGAACCTTACTTCTCTTTCATCTCTGCTCTGTTCCCATCCCTCTTCCTGACTCTAACAATTACCCCTTTTATCTCCTCCAGGTTCAACTTTTGCCCCAGTTGAATCATTCCCATTAATCTTGTAAGCACGGTTGAGTCTTTCCCATTGAAAAATAAAGACACCTGCAGTTAACCCTTCATCCCCCTCCAGATGTGGTGTTACCTCTCTTCTCTCCATCACTATCAAATAACTTGAATGAGTTGGCTATACTTCCAGTCTTCACATCCCACTCATTTTCATCCCAATCCCAGGTGTTTGGGGCGTACATCACACTATTAAAACAGCTCTAGCTAAGGCCATCAGTGGCTTCTGCAGTGCTTAACCTAATAGATCTACAGTCCTTCTTGAAGCACTCTCCTCCCATAGCTTCTGTGCCATAGCTCCTTCCTGCCTTCTCCCCACCTCCACTTTCCTGTCCTCTCTCCCTATTTTCTTTGGCTGCAGATCCTCCTCTACTGGCTTTTAAATTTGAAATTGCTCAAAGCTCACTCCTAAGCCCTCTCCTGTTCTGACTTTATTCCCTCTATGTAAGTGATCTCATTCAACTCACAGCGTTAACTGCTACCTATGCGTGGATGATTCACAAGTTTACATTTCCAGTCTTGGCCACTTCTCAGAGCTCTAGGCATGCATCTCCAAACTTCTATCTTCTACTTGCACTTCCTCTTGGATGAAACATACCTCAAAGACACCTTGTCAACAACTAATTTATCTTCCCTCTAACCTGGTCCTGCTCTAATTATGCAAGTCAGAAACGCCAGGTGCCATCCTTGGCTCTTCTCCCCCTCTCACCCTTTGTATCCGAATGCTGTCCATGTTACCTTCCAAACGTCTCTTGAATTCCTACTACCATCCCTACTACTACCATAGACTAATATCCCTACTACTATTGTAGACTAAGCTACATCATTTTTAATCTGAACTAATATAAAATTATCCTAACTGGTCTTTGTACATCTTCTCTTGCCTTTCTTCATTTTCTTCTCTATACTGCAAACCAGAGTGATCTTTTAAAAGCACGAATATAATCTCCTTCCTTAGAACAATTCAACAGCTTTTCATTATTTCCAGAATCAAGACTGAAATCCTTAAGAGTCAAGTCCCTGCCTTCCCACCTCGCTAGCCTCATACTGTGCCATCTCCTCCCCACCTTGCTTTCTGCACTTGTTTTCTCCTGCAAAAGCCTAGGCAATTCCCTTTTCCTTCTTCCCTCCCTTCCTCCTCTCCCTTCCTCCTTTCCTTCTTCCTTTTCTGCATCTCAGCTCATCCATCCTTCTCATTGAAAAGGCTTCCCTGTCCTCTTTCATTATGGCCATTTCCCCCGTTATGTGTTCTCATATATCCATCCCCTCCCTTCAGACACTTTAGCCCTCTTTTAATTTTACAAGCATTTGTTTGAGTCCTTGATTAATGTCTACCTCTCTAATAATCTGTAGGCTACACGAGGGCAGACACTATGTCTCTCGCTTTTCTTCTCTTTGTTTCCTCAGCACTTAGCACAGAGCCTGAGAGCTAAGAGGTGTGCACTGAACTAGATGTACACGCCCCCTCCCTTTGGTTGTGAGACTGCTGGCTCTATCTCCTGGCTGCAATATCTGTCTTTATTCCCTATTTAGACAACGCCCTGGAGTTAGACAAAGTCCTTCTGACTTTGGATTTTGTTTTTCTAGATGATTATTAATAGCCTTGATAATAATAATAGCTTGCATTTTTGACCACTTTCTATTGCCTAAGGACTTGACATATATGATTTCCATTTCCTTCCAATAATTAAGCAGTATTAAGCCTGTCCTTGAGGAAACTACTGTGATGCAGATGGGTTAAATAACCTGTTCAAATCCCGCAGTGGTGGAACCAGGGTTTGACCTCAGCCCTATCTGCTCTAATGCCCGTGCTCTTTCCCCTTTACCACGCTCCCTCCTGACAGTGTCATTCCCTTATGTTAGGTAAGAATTTCTCTCTAGCCAAGCTGCGTCCTATGGAACCACCTCCACTGGACCAGCCCACAACTAAACATCCCACTCCAACACACACACACAAGTACTTGGTAAATGTAAATAGTACTTCTGCTTCATATTTTCTTAAAGGGTACTTAGATTCCCTTCTGCAGCTTCATTGGTGTGAGGGTAGATTTCCAAACCATGTGATTTTCTTGGAGTGGCACACTTGGCCTCCATGAGGAACCCCTTTACTGGTGGTTACAGAGAACTTTTGCAGGTAATTTTAACCCTAAATCTTTAAAATCCTTGGGAGGGTTCTGGGTGACTATATTAGGAAAGCCAAAGAGAATTAATATTTAATTAGCACCTACTATGTGCCAGGTACTTAACATGGTCACATCTTTGAATGCTTGATGGGAATAATTATTCTCATAGATGAGGAATAAAAGGCAAAGTGATCTGGTCTGGATTCTGACTCAGGGCTGTCTGAAACGAAAGCTGGTTATCTCTGAAAAAGATCCCAATGGGGGATAAGACTCAGACCCTTGGCCCAGCAGTGAAACAAAGAAGAATGTTTGCCAAGTCACAGAGGCCACCTTAGGTAAATATGGTTGTTTATCCACAACCTCAGTTGCCAGATGGTAATTGAGCATTGAACAGAAGTAGGGGTTATTTCCTCTGATTCAGAGAATGCTCCCAAAGTTGTTTGTTTTCCAGAAAATGTCAGCTTCCTCCAACAAGCTTTGGGCCTACCAGAACTTGTTCTTGTCCCTTTCCCCACCCCCCAAACATCTCCACACTTGTCCTGGTCTACAGCAGACCCACCATGTTAGCCACCAAATAAATGAAAGTCACTTAAAAAGGCTTCAACACTCATTTCAATCTCTGGCTTCTTTTCTGAGTACCTGAGACTAAAAATTAAAACATATTATGATGGGTGGTGGTGTCTGGTAGTATTATGGGTGATTTTTACTTCCTGTCTATGCTTTTTGTGGTTTCTAAATTTTCTAAAATGACGATGTATTACTTTAAATGAAGAGGTTTCTAATTATTTTTAAGGGACTTCATTACAACATTCTATGGGTAACCTTTTTTTTTTTTTTTTTTTAAATGTAGGTTACAATAAATCTTCTCAGGTTAAGTTTAAGTTTAAAGTCACTTGGGGGAGATTTGCTGGCAAAGGAGGCTGCTTGACTCCCTGTAAGAAGAGAGAGAAATTAAGGGACCTGAGACTGGTCCCCACCCAGTCAGGTGAGATAGCCAGGTAAGGTAGACCAAGTTAAGACAGGTGGACAAGGTTGGATTCCCAGAATGCCTGGCAACCTATCACTAAGGCAACTGGCTGGGCATCTGGTCATGAATAGACCTTTTCAAATATTAGGGACTTTCTAAGCCACCTTATCAGCACGACTTTCAAAGTTTCCAAAACTTTCCATTGATCACAGTCCTGAATCGCCTACCATATCCACTTTGAAATCTGCATCATGGCCTACATTTACCCTCATCCTGTTTACGGCCTCACTTTCTTTTCAGACTTGAATACACAATACTTCTTCCCTAAGTCGAATTTTGGCTCCCCTCCTCAACCCTGATATGGATTCTCTCTTCTGCTATGTTTTCTCACCCTTTGGGGTCCGACAGACATAAGCCTCAGGAGATGACCCTAAATAACATCAAGGTCCTGGATAGAGTCACAAGCTGTCTAACAAGACCACTCCTGGATAGAGTCACAAGCTGTCTAACAAGACCACGGCAGTGGGATATCCACAAGAATACTATCTGGAAGTCCCCATAGGTGCCATCTTGGACCTTTGTCTTCTGGTAGCAGAAAGCTAGTCACAGATAGAGAACAGAGCTTGTGGTCAGGGTCAGGGCCCCAGTTCCCACATGAGAACCATGGATAAGTCAGATAATTAGAACCGGAGCTTGGAATGACATCCACAGAAGAAAACTGGTCCCATGAGCATGGGCTTGGAATAGAGTTGGCAGGAGAGGTTAGATTTGGGCCTTGGGATTAGAAGGGACTTCTGCTGGGGGTGGGGTGGGGATGTGAGATGTGAGAAAGAAAATACCTCAGGAGCCCAGTGGTCAATGCAGGGCACCACGACCACGGATGCCTATCAGGGACAGTGATGGGGACAGTGGTTGCTTAAGAAGGCTGTCCTCAAGTCCTTATTGGTCTGGGTAGTGGGTGGTCTGAGTCTGAAGGAAAGGGCAACAGTACATCTAAATGTGGATTGTTGAGTCAGAGAGTGTAGGGGACACTGATAGTTAGGGATCAAGTTAGAGAATGAGGGAATATATGTCCTACTGCATCATCTCGTACGTATTTCTTCTCTAGAGGTTTGTGAGAAGCAGTAGGTCTTCAGTATATTGTAGTTACAGGGAAGTGTTCCCCCAACACCTTAGCCTAATTGTATTAATGCAGGAGAAAGACACCCTAAAGAGGAGAAGCAGGAATATAGACATACTTTGGAGATACTGTGGGTTCGGTCCCAGACCTCTTTAATTTTTGCAGTAAAGTGAATCACATGAATATTTTGGTTTCCCAGTATGTATAAAAATTATGTTGCAATGAAAAAATGCTCAACATCGCTAATTATTAGAGAAATGCAAATCAAAACTACAATGAGGTATCACCTCGTACTGTTCAGAATGGCCATCATCAAAAAATCTACAAATAATAAATGCTGGAGAGGGTGTGGAGAAAAGGGAATCCTCCTAAACCGTTGGTGGGAATGTAAATTGGTGCAGCCACTATGGAGAACAGTATGGAGGTTCCTTAAAAAACTAAAAATAGAGTAACCACATAATCCAGAAATCCTACTCCTGGGCATATATCCAGAAAGATGAAAACTCTAATTCATAAAGAGACATGCACCCCAGTGTTCACATCAGTACTATTTACAACAGCCAAGACATGGAAGCAAGCTAAATGTCTAGCAACAGAGGAATGGATAAAGAAGATGTAATGTTATATATATATATATATATATGTTCCATTGTGGAATGGAATACTACTCAGCCAATAAAAAGAATGAAATAATGCCATTTGCAGCAACATGGATGGACCTAGAGATGATCATACTAAGTGAAGTAAGTCAGAGAAAGACAAATACCATATGATATCACTTATATGTGGAATGGAAAAAAAAGGATACAAATGAACTTATTTACAAAACAGAAATAGACTCACAGACATAGAAAACAAACTTATGGTTACCAATGGGGAAAGTGGAGGAGAGGGATGGATAAGTTAGGAGTTTGGGATTAACATATACACACTACTAAATATAAAATAGATAGCCAACAATAACCAACTGTATAGCACAGGGAACTATACTCAATATCATGTAATAATCTATAAGGGAAAAGAATCTGACGAAGACTAGATGTATATATAACTGTCACTTTGCTGTACACCTGAAACTAACACAACATTGTAAATCAAATATACTTAAATTAAAAAAAAATTTTTAAATAAAAAAAATTTTTTAAGGTTAAAATTAAAAGAAAACAATTATGTTTACAGTATACTGTAATCTATTAAGTATGCTATAGCATCATATCAAAAAAACCAATCTACATATATTAATTAAAAATACTTTATTGCTAAAAAATCTAAACAGCTTCTGAGGCTTCAGCAAGTCAATCTTTTTGCAGCAGTTAACATCAAAGATCGCTGAACAGATTGCCGCAACAAATATAATAATAATGAAAAATTTGAAATATTGCGAGAATTACCAAAATGTGACACAGAGACATAAAGTGAGCAAATACTGCTAGAAAAATGGTGCCGATAGGCTTGCTCGACACAGGGTTGCCACAAACCTTCCATTTGTAAAAAACACAATGCCCGCTAAGTACAATAAAGCAAAGTGCAATAAAACGATGTATGCCTGTACATGTTCATTGTAGGAGAATCAGGAAACACAGAGAAGCAAAAATTATGAAACAAACAATACTCACAATTCAACTATCCCCAAGATAGTTATTATGAACATTTTGACGTTTATCTTTTCAGATTATACATACATACGTGCATACTGCAATTCTAAAAAACAGAATTACACTATACTGTCTTTTTCACTCCACAATACATCATGAATATCTTTCCTTTCTACTCAATATATAACTCAACAAAATCGTCTATGGCTACAGAACAGCCCATGGTATGGATAGCCCACAGTTTACCTAACAAACTTCAGAGGGCGGAACATTGTGTTGTTCACAATTGGGGGATATTACGATTATCTCTTACAGCTAAATTCCACATCTTTACTTTTCTGAAATTAATTCAGGCTATTATTGCTGCATCTGTCCAGGAAAGGATTTTGAAACACTTCAGTAAGGTCTGAGAGAGAATCCAAAGAAAATAACCCCAGTCATTAAATCACCTCTTTCTAGTTTTCCATGTGTATTTTCTCCATCTGAAAGTCATGGAAAGAAAGACAGTTGCTTTGTCTTTTATGAAAGTGCTTTCAATACAGATTTTTAAAAATTAAATAAAGATTTTGCCTTTATTGTTCTAAAGAGTTCATTATAAAAACGTGTACATGGACAGAAAAGGGGGAAAAAAATCCTCCACTGTGTCAATAATTTTGGTTTGTTTCCTTTTAGAGTTTTCTCTGTTTATACTTTGAAATTTGTAGCCCGTTGTGTTCACATTGTGTGTATAATGTTGTCTTGTTTTCTCCATTTGTCCTAAGAGTCTTCACATTTTTCCAGGTTTTTCTAAATGCATTTGAACGTCTGCATTGGCTGCATTCCCCAGTGTAGCTTTTGACAGTCGTTCCCCTTCTGGGCTATAAAGATTTAGGCCCAAATCTTGTCCTACTTCCTTACAAAGACTTTCACCTCCCAGCCCCTCGTCAGTTGTTAGAATTCCTTTCCACTCTAGGATCTCTTAACAGATTCTCTTCATTGTGTTCATCATAACAGGTAACAGATTATCTTCATTGTATTCATCTTTTTTTTACCCTTTCTCTTTTATTTTTTCTTTCCCAGGGGCATGCCCTCCACCTCCCAGAACAGAGAAGCTTGTGAGAACCTGGGGGAAGAGCAGTGGGGAGGTGGCCACGAGCATCGCAGGGGGCCCCTCTGACATTGACCTGGGTACACAGCCTCTAACCCACGGAGGTCAAGTCCCGAGAGCTAATGGATTTGGTTCCCCCCAAAAAGCAGATTAATCCTGCATGCTATCTGGGTTGTTTCACATACTGAGAGCGAACACAGCAGGCCAAGCTTGGGAGCAGGGCTAGACCAGGACACGTGGGCGTCCTGAGCAGGCTAATAACCTGGCCTCCTTTCAAACGATATTCTCTAAGTATCTGCCCAACATTCATCCAGAGGAAAGGCTGGGTGCTGTGTATAAGGAGGGGGCAGGGAAGACTGCTGGCTCAGCACCCGCCCACTCACTGCTTGGCTCCCAGCCCTGAATTTGCACACCTCACCCAGCAACTAAGAGGCCTGGAAGGCAGCCGAGACACCATCTCTTGCCACTCTAGAGCTCCTGGGGGTTTTGCCTCCTACCAAGAGGCAATGGTGAAGGGCCTGGGAGAGCCTGACAGCCTATCTACTAGTGGTATGACTCTGGCAAATTCCTTAACCTTTCTGGAAGGAGTCTTCCTATCTGTAAAATGGGCAGTAATAATAGTACCTTCCTCAGTGGGCCGGAAGGGTTTACGTGAGTTATTCCATGTAACACAGTTAGAGAAGTTCCTGGCACGAAGCTATCTCAGTGTTTATTATAATCATGGAGTATTATTTAAGATAATAAAATCATTATTATCATCATTCTCATGTCATGCTTGCTTTCAATAATTCTCATAAAGAACATTTTCTCCATCTCATTACATTACAGTGACATTTCAGTGCTCCCTACAAAGTGGTATCCTGGTACCAGCCCAGCTGGCCTGCCAGCTTGCCTTGGGAGCCTTGAGTTCAATTGACAGGCCCAAGTGGAACTGGTGTGCGCATGTGTGTGTGTCTGTGTGTGTGTGTGTGTGTGTGTGTGTGTGTAGGGGTCACTGCCCAATCACTCAACACAGTGTGGCCCTTGGTTGAAAAAGAGAACCTCACCTTCCATGTGAGAATTGGGAGATGCTAAGACAGGTAGAGATGGACGTGCAGGAAACTGGTCATTTACTGGGGGTAGGTAATCCTCAGTAAGAAAAGATATATCTCCTTTAGAAAATCCAGGAAGAGAAGGAAGAATTCTCCTTCAAACCAGGTGAAATATGCCTCCTGGGATCCTGAGAGAAAGCATGGCGTAGTGGGGGAGTATGATGTGTGGGCTCTGGAGCTGGGCAGACCGGGATCCGATTTCTGTCTTAGTCACTGAATGACCCTGAAGAAAGTAACTAGCCTTTCTGTGCCTCAGTGTCCTTGTCTGAAATGCCTGAATCACGCTGATGAAGGGAGATGCTCTGCCTCGCAGGGTGCCTGGAACAGTTAGGTGCTCCATAACTGTGACTTCTTTTGAGTTCTTAAAGTGACAATCAGAAAATGAACCCTGACAGCACCCTCAGTGTCCAGAGCCTAGTAGGTGAGTGATGCATGTGTGCGAATAACTGAGAATATTGTCATCTGCCGAATGTAAAACCCATCCCAGAATGCACAGTCATGGCAATAATACCTATTATTTACTGAGTCCATACTGTATGTTCTTGCTAACACTTCTTATCCGTTATATCACACAATCATCCCCATAATCTTGTAAAGTATGAATTATCCCATTTTACAAATTCAGAACCTGGGACTAGGAAGCAGGAGCTTGGGCTCATGTCCCCCATGCCCCCAAAGCTAGTGCTTGTAACCACTGGACCTAACTCATTTTCCTCATCTTCCACTTGGGGAGATGGCGTCAGTTTCAACTCGATGCTAGAAAATCACTCTGATAAACAGGTTTAAATCAATAGAACCATACCTTTGGGGAACATTATGCTAGG
The DNA here is from genome assembly GCF_003676395.1 of Aethalodelphis obliquidens. NCBI lineage: Eukaryota > Metazoa > Chordata > Mammalia > Artiodactyla > Delphinidae > Aethalodelphis > Aethalodelphis obliquidens. Next base: position 31,428,924 of record NW_020837958.1, read on the forward strand.
TTGTCTAATGCCTAGAAAATAAATCAGCCTTTGAAGTTTTATATCGCAATACAGTTGAAACGTTTAATAATTATTGCCAGAGAATGGTATAATGCAGCACTAAAAATGAGTAATTGAAAAGCCCATCAAGGCAAATGAGGTATCTTCTCACTGAATTGCTCTTGGATACTTTACATAATTATTTCATTCAGATTTATGATCAGCTCAGCAGAATGTACAGCTCTCTAGGCTGCTTGGCCTGAGGTTGTTGAGGAAGCCTTTTTATATCATGCTGACATCCTCCAGGATGCACAGAATGTCTCTTGTACACTAATGGGGCTTTCAATGGTTTGACTTCATTTAGCAAAGGACAAAGTTAGGAGTAAAACCTGTTTGCTGAGGCCCCTCCACGTCCCAGTCACTGTGCTGGGGTTTACATGTATTAACCGTGTCGGCTCACTGCAAGTCCGAAACAGTCCTGAGAGGGGCCTATGTTTTCCATCTCACAGAAGAAACCAAGGCTCAGAGAAATGGTGTCCCTTAATCAGATTCGTCAGATTCCTAGTGAGCTCACACCAGGCAGTATGGTTCCAAACCAGTGGCCTTTCCACTATACCACAAGCCTCCAGGAAGACCCTGAGTGCCCAGAGAAGGCTTAGATTTTTGGAAAGACGATTCTAGAAACATCATATGCAGAAAAAGACTGATCCCAGCCAGATTTTATTTGCAGCTCTGGCTCCTTCAACATCTGAGTTGATCCTCCACCCTCACCCCACCCACCTCATTCCTTCATTCTTACAATGTCAGCACCTCCAGGCAGAGAGGGATCCAGACCAGTCTCCACAAGGGACGAAGCTTCCCACGGATTCAGCCTCCCCACCCTGCCCAGATCATCCGAAGCTGGGGGCTTTACCAGAGGCACGAGCTTATCAGCCTGCCTTTCCAGAGAGCCTGCAGAGTGGGAGTTCTTGGCAGGTACAATTCACTGGAAATGTGGACAGATGGCTGGCTGGATGAGACGGCAACCTTTGTTTCTGGTCTCACCCATATGTCAAAGTGGCCCCAAATGAGGTAAAGTGGGGAAGGAGAAAGGAAGAAAAGGATGGGGCTATCTTACAAGCAGGAAAATAAGAATATAATCCTTTTTTTTTTTTTTTACATTGCATTTAGAAGGTTTTAAATAGAAGAAGGGGACTCTCTGACTGTCCCCCACCCTAGCATAGGACAATGACATTTCTGGCAGAGGACTCAGTTTTCTCCCCCGTGTCCCAGTCTCCTTCCTACCCTGATGATTAGCTGTACCCTGCTTAAGTCAGCAGACATTAGCACAGGGTCCAAGCTGTGCTCCCCTCTCACCTACCCCTCACCTTGAGCATGAGGTAAGTTTCTGCTGAGGGTTATTTCAGAATAGGCTTAAAGAGATTCTTGAATGTCTTCATTCTCCAGGATATAGAAGCGTGTCAAATTTACCTCTCCTTTTAGCAAGAAAATGGCGGACATGACACATGGACTTAAATCTTATTAAACATGGTTCATGTCTGTGACCTTCTCCACACCCTGAAGAAATGCCAAACTTCGATCTAACTCTATTTTAACACTAAGAATCTGTCTTAAAGAAGTGGATTTAAGGTAACACAGTGGCTATCTATCAAGCACATTCAATGTGGTTCCCAGCCAGGGGAGTACTGAGCTTTCGCAAAACAAACCAAATATCTGAGGGGAATGCATTTTGTCTTTGGGCTCTTGAAGGTGGAGGGTTGGGGGGAATACACTGATCAAATCATGAAGAAAAGCGTACGAGGCATCCCCCTCTGCTGTAATGAGGCAACACCGGGAAGGAGGGAGAGAGAGGCTGGCTCGTGCCTTGCTAAGAAGCAGGAAATGTGAGCCATTCACCAGCTGATGGATGACGGAAGGAGCTCTTCCAGATAATTATTAGAAGCCGAAGAATCAGCCGTTGTCCTGTCAACACCGTGTATTGCAGGATAAAAAGCATTACTGGGAAGGGAGCGGGGCTGGGAAGAACAAAGGAAGAGACAGAAACAAGCAAAGGAACCCTGAACTGAGTCCTGGCCACAGACTGTGTTCGTGTATGTTACCTCCTCAACCCTCACAGTGATTCTCTGAGGGCTCCTAGCCTTCCCAGACACTGTTTCCTCTTCTTGTTGCTAGGCTAGCTTCTACGTTTGGTCTCTCTCTATTCGTCACTTCTTCTGGGAAACCGTCCTGAAATCTCAGAGCCTGAACCAGATGTGCTGCTCTCTGTACTGCAAAAGGAAAACCAACAAGGAGTCGGTATTTCTAAGAGAAACCCCTTAAATGGAGCTGGGAGACCATGAAACAAGTATGACTTACACACATCTCAGCCTGGATGGAATATGACCTTCAGGTCATCTGGATGTCCTGAGGAAGTCATCCAGAACACCCGTCAGAAACTCAAGATACTTATCAGACCCTTACCCTAAAACAACTGTGACAGCCTATCTACTTATCAGACTGCTATCCTAAAACTCTTGATTCCTTAAAGACAAATATTTTCTGTCCCATGCCAGAGTTGATCACAATTCTCATCAGGCAACTTTTAACAACCCCTGTGGCTTTTTGTCTTTATAAGTCCCTGACTCTTTCTCTTTTTTGGAACACTCTTTAAGGGTTACCCAAATCTGTCTCCCCAACTGCAATTCTTAAAACCTCAAACTCTACTCCCATTTACCACTGCAACAAAAAGAATAAAATATCTAGGAATAAACCTACCTAAGGAGACAAAAGACCTGTATGCAGAAAATTATAAGACACTGATGAAAGGAATTAAAGATGATACAAATAGATGGAGAGATATACCATGTTCTTGGATTGGAAGAATCAACACTGTGAAAATGACCCTACTACCCAAAGCAATCCATAGATTCAATGCAATCCCTATCAAACTACCACTGGCATTTTCCACAGAACTACAACAAAAAATTTCGCAATTTGTATGGAAACACAAAAGACCCCGAATAGCCAAAGCAATCTTGAGAACAAAAAAAGGAGCTGGAGGAATCAGGCTCCCTGACTTCAGACTATACTACAAAGCTACAGTAATCAAGACAGTATGGTACTGGCACAAAAACAGAAAGATAGATCAATGGAACAGGACAGAAAGCCCAGAGATAAACCCACGCACATATGGACACCTTATCTTTGATAAAGGTGGCAGGAATGTACAGTGGAGAAAGGACAGCCTCTTCAATAAGTGGTGCTGGGAAAACTGGACAGATACATGTAAAAGTATGAGATTAAATCACTCCCTAACACCATACACAAAAATAAGCTCAAAATGGATTAAAGACCTAAATGTAAGGCCAGAAACTATCAAACTCTTAGAGGAAAACATAGGCAGAACACTCTATGACATAAATCACAGCAAGATCCTTTCTGACCCACCTCCTAGAGTAATGGAAATAAAAACAAATATAAACAAATGGGACCTAATGAAACTTCAAAGCTTTTGCACAGCAAAGGAAACCATAAACAAGACCAAAAGACAACCCTCAGAATGGGAGAAAATATTTGCAAAGGAAGCAACTGACAAAGGATTAATCTCCAAAATTTACAAGCAGCTCATGCAGCTCAATAACAAAAAAACAAACAACCCAACCCAAAAATGGGCAGAAGACCTAGATAGACATTTCTCCAAAGAAGATATACAGACTACCAACAAACACATGAAAGAATGCTCAACATCATTAATCATTAGAGAAATGCAAATCAAAACTACAATGAGATATCATCTCACACCAGTCAGAATGGCCATCATCAAAAAATCTAGAAACAATAAATGCTGGAGAGGGTGTGGAGAAAAGGGAACACTCTTGCACTGCTGGTGGGAATGTGAATTGGTTCAGCCACTATGGAGAACAGTATGGAGGTTCCTTAAAAAACTACAAATAGAACTACCATATGACCCAGCAATCCCACTACTGGGCATATACCCTGAGAAAACCAAAATTCAAAAAGAGTCATGTACCAAAATGTTCATTGCAGCTCTATTTACAATAGCCAGGACATGGAAACAACCTAAGTGCCCATCATCGGATGAATGGATAAAGAAGATGTGGCACATATATACAATGGAATATTACTCAGCCATAAAAAGAAACGAAATTGAGCTATTTGTAATGAGGTGGATAGACCTAGAGTCTGTCATACAGAGTGAAGTAAGTCAGAAAGAAAAAGACAAATACCGTATGCTAACACATATATATGGAATTTAAGAAGAAAAAAAATGTAATGAAGAACTTAGGGGTAAGACAGGAATAAAGACACAGACCTACTGGAGAACGGACTTGAGGATACGGGGAGGGGGAAGGGTGAGCTGTGACAGGGCGAGAGAGAGTCATGGACATATACACACTAACAAATGTAAGGTAGATAGCTAGTGGGAAGCAGCCTCATGGCACAGGGATATCGGCTCGGTGCTCTGTGAACGCCTGGAGGGGTGGGACAGGGAGGGTGGGAGGGAGGGAGGGAGACGCAAGAGGGAAGAGATATGGGAACATATGTATATGTATAACTGATTCACTTTGTTGTGGGGCAGAAACTAACACACCATTGTAAAGCAATTATACCCCAATAAAGATGTTAAAAAAACAAAACAAAACAAAAAGCCTCAAACTCTTATTTTCAGCCTCCTGTTTTTTTTGTTTTTTTGTTTTTTTTTGGTTGACATTTCATGGTGCCAGAAGTAAGCATACAGAAGGGCCTGCCCCCCAGAATGGCATCAACTTGGATCTGAGTAAGGTACCTACAAGAGTCTACTGAGCTTTGTCATCTCCTCAGTGGTTTGGTACACAGAAGGAAGTCTTCCTGCCCTGGAACCTCCTGCCTTGGTAGAGGTTCTGGTTCATCTGGGTGTCCTTTGTTGCTGGCTACTGTCCTTTGGGATTTTACTTCCTGTTTTGTGCATTTTGTTTAAGTGACCCTTGGAATTTCACTTCCCATTTTTGTTTATGTGGCCTCTGGCATTTTGCTTCCTGTTTTGTTTATGTTGTTTGAGTGGCATTAGGATTTTGCTTCCCATTTTCTTTGGGTTGCTGGCTTCTGGTCTTGGGATTTCATTTTCCTTTTTTTTTTTTCTTTTTTTCTGCTGAATAATTACTCTTGGAATATGGGAAGTTCACTCTCTAAGGGCAAGGCTACAGAGCAGCCTCCTGCTGGAACTTCTGCTGGTTTGATGTATAAGAACCATGGGCCCTAGTCCCACAAGTATTTGTCTTGCTGTATTATGATTATCCAGGATGATTTACAGTTAAACTGGTTGACCTGGGGCTCCTCTGAAATTCTTAGATTAGTTTATCTGCACAGTCATTTAGAAAAAGACTATAAGACAAGAATGAAAGCATATTTCAACTGCTATTTTGAGGCCTCAAAAATGTAATAAAGAATCCACCATTGCTTTCCTCAGAGAAACTCACTCCCGATTATCTCAGAGGATTCTGAACTGGAAAAACCTCTGAGGCTCCTGACAGCCTCTCCCTCCTGCCCCCCAGTTCCTCTGAACGTCCACCACAACGCTCTTCTCCTTGCTATCTATGAACTTCTTTTTTATAACACCAAGATTGATCACCTGCAGAAGGCAACAATAACTCTAAAGGTCTGTTGAAAATGTCTATGATAATTATGGCCATTTTGAAAAAAACACAAATTTTTTTTTTTTTTTTTTTCAAAATTCTGAACTTAAGGGAACAAAAGTCCTTCCAGGAGGAGCCTGCATTTCTCTCCCTGTGCCTTTGAGATATAAGTATTCCACGTGGTCTTAAGGAACTCTTACTTAGACCATCTCCAATTCCTAAGACTGATTAGAAGAAAAAAAAAAAGAGGCTTTTTAAAACTCCAACTGCTAAAAAGACTCTCTTGCCCAATCAGCCTCCTAAAAATTGCTTATCGAGGGCAAATACAAATCTTAAAAGTCCTCTCCAAAATTATAAAATACTTTAGAGACCTGAGTAGACAATTTATTATCCCAACTGTTATTTATAAACTAGAGTGTTTTGCAACCCAATAGGAAAATGGGCAGAAGACCTAAATAGACATTTCTCCAGCGAAGAGATACAGATGGCCAATAGGCACATGAAAAGATGCTCAACACCGCTAATTATCAGAGAAATGCAAATCAAAACTACAACGAGGTATCACCTCCCACTGGTCAGAATGGCCATCATCAAAAAATCTACAAATAACAAATGCTGGAGATGGTGTGGAGAAAAGGGAACCCTCTTACACTGTTGTTAGGAATGTAAATTGGTGCAGCCACTATAGAGGACAGTATGGAGGTTCCTCAGAAAACTAAAAATACAGTTACCATATGATCCAGCAGTCCCATTCCTGGGCATATATCTAGACAAAACTGTAATTCAAAAAGATACATATACCCCTATGTTCATAGCAGCACTCTTCACAATAGCCAAGACATGGAAACAACCTAAATGTCCATCAACAGAGGAATGGATAAAGAAGATGTGGTACATATATAAAATGGAATATTACTCAGCCATAAAAAAGAACAAAATAACGCCATTTGCAGCAACCTGGATGGACATAGAGATTATCATACTAAGTGAAGTAAGCCAGACAGAGAAAGACAAATATATGATATCACTTATACGTGGAATCTAAAATATGACACAAATGAACTTATCTATGAAACAGAAACAGACTCACAGACTTCGAGAACAGATTTGTGGTTGCTCATGGGAAGGGGGGGTGGGGGAGGGATGGACTGGGAGTTTGGGATTAGTAGATGCAAACTATTGTATATATGAATAAATAACAAGGTCCTACTCTATAGCACAGGAAACTATATTCAATATCCTGTGATAAACAATAATGGAAAAGAATATATATATGTATAACTGAATCATTTGCTGTACAGCAGAAATTAACACATCATAAATCAACTATACTTCAATAAAATAAATTAGAAAAAATAAACTAGTAAGTTTTGTATTGTACCTGATTTCATGATTAAAGTTTTAAAATGAAAACTCTGTCTGTGTCTATCTGGATGTATGTACATCTATGTACATACCTTATGGTATGTTTCTAGCTCTGGATGGTAGTGCCAAAATTAATTTGCAAAAGAGCTCTGTTTAATTGGCTTAAAGGAAATTAAGTCCTATATAAATTATCAGAAATATAATAAAAACAAATACAAATGAACTTCAGGTTCATGTGATCTGAGAAATATTCACTATTAAATTAATATTTGGTATTAAAACTAGTCTAAGTTTGTTGGTTTGATTAACACAGACATGTCTTTTAAAATTATCTACATTAAGTATAATACATTTATGGTACTTTTTAATAGTAAACCTAAAAGTCAAACAAGTTAACCTGAAAGTCGAACAAGTTATAAAATTTGTCAGCAAGAGGGGCTTCCCTGGTGGTGCAGTGGCTGAGGGTCCACCTGCCAATACAGGGGACACGGGTTCGTGCCCCGGTCCAGGAGGATCCCACATGCCACAGAGCGGCTTGGCCCGTGAGCCATGGCTGCTGAGCCTGTGCATCCGGAGCCTGTGCCCCGCAACAGGAGAGGCCACAACAGTGAGAGGTCTACGTACCAAAAAAAAAAAAAAAATTTGTCAGCAAGAAATATAACTTGGTATGATGATATTTTTATAAGTAGATTAAATGTAAATGAGATAAGAGTTTTTAGGTGAACTCTTTAAGAATAACTATGTTTTATGATATGTCTACTTAAAAATAGTTTCCCCAAATCTTTTTGGTAACCTGAAACTTTAGAATTTTGCTAAATTAAGTTAAATTATGGAAATTTATTGAATATCTAGATCATTCTCAAATAAAATAAGTTGCTGAAACATTAATTATTGAACATAGGCTTCCTTTTACAGAGAAACTAAAGATATTTAAGACCAGTAGTAAATATGTTTGGTGCCATGTGGAGAAATTTTCTATGAGAAAGTACATGATTCTAGACATTCTAATTAATATATGTAATTAAAACTACTAAAATTAATAAGGAAAACATCTTCATATGCAAGGAATTTTTAAAAAAGGTATAAAGAAGAGAATGCGTTTTTCTTAAGGGAAAAGAAAGTAATTTTGTCCTAAAGCTGGATATTTCTAAATGGGAAATAAAACAAGGGACAAACTAAAATGTATATAGAAAGTTGTAGAATGTTTGTGGGGGGGGGGCAAAAACCCAATCTTTAGAAAGGACTTTTATGTGTGGTTAGGACTGGCTAAAATTGGAATTAATTTAATTAAGTAATTGAGTTTTAATATTAAAAGTAAGCTGGTGCACAATTAAACTGTTTTTTCTCTCTGTTAATAGGACAAAATCTTGTAAGATTATTAGTCTGGTCTTAATGAGAAATTGTACACAAAAGTTTTGTTTACCTTCAATATAATCTGTATGGAATAAAAAAGATTCTATATTCTGTAGCTAAGGCTTTTTACAACTATATAAACTTTTACATTTGCTCATAAAGTCTTTAATTGTTATTCTGGTTAAATGGATAACTTAGAATTGTTTCACAGTGACCTATGATCCTATTTGGCCAAATGTTTTTTTAAACATTTGATATTTTTGATAAACTTCCCCAAATCTAATTCCATATGAAGTCTTTGACTTAGAACTAACTTCGAGGTATGAGATGTTTTAGAGGGCCTCTGAAATTTCTCAAAGATTTGTTCTCTCTCCTTATAAAAAGGGAGTTGTTAAACTAATTAGGATTATTTGATATGTCAAATTACATAGGAAGCATTGCCTAAGAAGAAATAAAACTAAGCCTTCTTTATGCTGTGTCTATACAGGTATATTTTAGAAGTGTTTCAGAAACTATGTGAAATTTCTCAAAATCTGCTATGCCCTGGTGTAATATTATCAGTCATAATTCCTGTTATTATCTTAAATTGTTTTGTGTCACAGAAATAACCAAATTTCCTTGTTAGTTCCATTTAATGAACTCTCAGATCTTCAGTAATGGGCATTTTAAAGTCTTTTGTCATTTATAGACAGTTATTGTTTTATTCTGATGCTTTTACAAGTATGTTTCATCTTCAGAGAGATTCATGGAAGGGACTCTGACACTAACTCTATAGGCTTCTGATAAACTTTCAGATCATACCACTGAACTGGGTAAGAATTACTGAATTCTAATGAAGAAACTGATGGCCTCTTAAAACTGCTGACAAGGTCAAAAATTAATTTCACGGGACTGATGAGGCTGGTTATAATTTTCATAATTTCTTGTTTTAATCATTGCAAGTTTTTTTATGTTTTACTTTCCCAGATTTAAGGAAACTTTCTCTCTCAACCTATGTACGACTTGAGGCAGTTTGATAAAGTATACCTTCGTAAACAAAGATGAAACACTTATCTTTTTCTCCCTACCTGATCCTTCTGGAATTTGGAAACTCTTAATGCCTATTCTTATTTTCATGGAAATATAGTCATTTGCCTAAGTTCAATAAGAATTTGTTCTCCTCGTAACAGGACACAATTGGAAACACTGGTTATATTTCCAAGGCTTTGACTAGAACGTCATATTTGAGAGAAACATGCATAGACTCACATATGATGGGGCCCCTGCCAACTTCTTGGACATCATACCCTGGCACTCTTAGTCTCTTCCACCATGCTCCAGTCTCTTAAACACACTCCACTGGAGAGCCTTTGATGGTTCCCTTTGGTTGTCTCCATTCTACATGATCCCACCACAGATTTTAAAGAATTAAGAAAGAAAAGAGCAAGGAAGAGATTTAGATTTGTTTAAGACTTCCGTGGCAGCTGGCTGTCCAGATGAATCAACACTTTGCTTTCTCAGGGCGCTGCAGTACAGGGAAAAGAATCAACTCAAGCCATTCTATGGATGAAGTCAAGTGCATATGCAAAATGTGGTCGAGAACCAAATACACCTCTTTCTCTTCACCTATTGAAGGATTTCAGTAATTTATAATTTGATTTTTTAGATGGTCAGGAAACAGAAGTTTACCTTTGGGGGAAGAAAGCTAGAATGTATTGAGCTATGTGACAGGCCCTTTGAACCTGGTTTTGTTGCATCTGCAGAACAACCCCGTGAAATAGGTATTATGACCCTGTGTTACAGGGAAGGAAACTGAGATTCAGCAGAGTTAAGTGATTTCCTGAGGAACACACAGCATTCCTATGGACAGAACCAATATTCTCCTAGCTGTATCTGATCCCAGATCTCCTCTGCCACATCATCTTCCTTTACTAAGCACATCCTTTCTTTCCAGCAAAAACAATCCCAGAGTAAACAACAATGTATGGGTAAGGAATGATTAAGATATAAAAGTGAGAAAAGGCTATTTTCCAAGAACACATTTGAAACCTCCATGTACCTGTGCTAATTGTAATATCTCAACAACAAGTTGTTCATAAATATTCATTAAATTGGATCCCCTAGGGCCCTGTACTTGAGAACTCAGTTGCCTGATATTCTGAATTCCTAAACGTACTTGAAAAAAACCAAATGTCTTTTGTCCCAAAGCATTCTATAGTTTAGATTGGTGACCAATTCAAAATCACTGTCTGGTCAATTAGTGCTTTTTTGCCTTTTTCTCTTATTCTTCGGAACCATAACGTCAAACTTCAACAGTGTCACCTTCTGAGCCCCCCCACTGGGCTCTCTTTCTGGATGTGTGTTGCCAAGAGAACAATCCCGCTTTCAACAATAGAAACACCGATCAATGCTTACACAAAAGATGTAAGGACAATGGAAGATGTGGGTGAGTTAATTATGCTCCTAGTCATTTTTGTTCTTTACAAATAAAGGGCATGGGTGATCAGTGAGCTTTAGAAAAGAAAGTCACACTACATAAGAGAAATGGGTTTCTTAGGAATCCAATGAATGTCCTCTCTCTACAATTTCATTTATACCTGAAATATCCACACAGTCGGGTCCCTGGAGGAAGGAGACGGCACCAGAGCAGGAATTGAGAGACACACATCCCAGGAGAGCTTGGGGAACTCACTTAACTTTTCTGGGTCTTTGTTTTCTCATGAAAAAATGACTCGATGACACCGAAATCCCCTGCAGTTCTAAATCCCCTGCTCTCAGATTCAGCCTGTTTGGGAAGTGCTGAACAGAAAGAGCCAGGGATTGGACTCCAGTGTTCTTGGGCCTGTTTTCCTCTCTTGCTGTCCATGTCCTGGGAAACTGCAGCATCCACGCTGACGACTGATAGACAGCCCTCAGGCCTGAGCTCTGCTCCTTTTTTGCCACTCCTCCCTGAGGTCTACCCTGGGCCTTGTCGGTACAGAACCGCGACATCTTTAAAATCTTGGTCTGTGCATCTTCCTAAACACAACTTCCTGTCTTTCATCCATTCATTTAAAAAATATTTATCACCTGCTTGCAATGTGCCAGATTCAATGATACCTAGTGGTGAAAAAAAAACAAAAATGGTACCTGCCCTCATGTGGCTTACAGTCAGCCAGACATTAAATACTGCTGGGGAAGAAGAAATTTTCTTCTACTCTTCTAGGTCCTTCTGGCTGGTCTAAGAATTAAACTAACATGAGACAGAGTAACAGGAGAAAATCAAACAAAGTATAATAACATGTAGAACTGAGTGACTCACCAAAATGGCCAAAGCCTTCAACTTAAATACCACCTTCAGCTAAAGATAAAAGAGGATGGTGGGGGTAGTGGTTTGGGACTTCAAAGAGGAGGAAGGCGAAAGAGATGGAAAAGCAAATGTTTGACAAATAAACGGGCCATGAAGAAACAATGGGACACAGAGTGGACTCTGATCTTTAAGCCCTTCCTAGAGTTCCCCCCATCACCCCTAGCACGTATTCTTTGCAGATATCTCTGGTGATAGCTCTATTCCAGGACAGGCCCCCTGTGTAAATTCTTTTAGGTGATTAGAGGGAAGGTCAAGCTTTCTTTCTGAGTCTTTTGGGACTTGATTATTTTCATCTCGAAATAATCCGCATACCAAAAAGACATTTTGAGGGGGTGAATTTTGTTCCCCTATAATATCTTTGCTTTAAAGAAACACAGAAAAGTGTAAAGGAGAAAGTGAACTGTGCCCATGATTCCACCTCCCAGGAAAAAAAGCACTGTTTAACTGTTGTGTCATATTATCTTGCTATTCTGTAACTTCATTTTTTCTCTTAATATCTCATAAACAGCTTTCTATTTCCATACAGATAGATCTATTGCATATTTTAAGTGCCTGCATAATAATATGTGCCAGACATATTCTACATGTTTCATTTGTATCAAGTTCCGTAATTCTTACCATAGCTTTATGAGTTAGTAATATAATTATCCCATTTTACAGCCAGGGAAACTGAGAGTCCCAGAGTTTCCCAGAGACCTGAGGTCACACAGCTGATGAACGGCAGAGCCAGAATTCAGACCCCGACTGTCAGATTCCAGAACTTCAGCTCTTAGCCACTGTGCCTAGTATTCCATTGCCAAGATGTACCATCATTTGTTTTAATTACTCCTGTATGATGGACATTTAGATCAATTACCCCCCCCCCTTTTTTTTTCCTATAATAAACAAGGCTGTAGTCAACACTCTTATACCTACATCAGCCTGCTCTAGTCTAATTCTGCCTGTTGGATTAATTCCGAAAAGTAGAATTTCAGAGTTAAAGGGTATGAGCATTTTACATTTTGTTACATGTTGCCAAACTGATGGAAATGTTGAATTAATTTGCACTCCCACCAACTGCATATGGGAGAGATTGTCATTCTCTTCTCAATCCTTGGCGCCACTGACTCTGCTCTGGCACTGGCCTCCACGGCCTCCCCACTGCCAAATCAGACAGCTCTTTACAGCCTCATCCTGCTCCAGGCTCTGCTACATGAACCCCTGTAGACATGCCCTCCCAGAAATTCTTCCTGGGCTTCTCTCCGGACTCCTCTCTGGCTCTCCTCTCCTCCTATGTCTTTGGCACTTGAAATCTCTTTCCTGTATGAGTGCCATGAATCCCTGGAGTCCTGGGCTCTGCCCTTTTTCTCTTCCTGTTCTAAAAGATCTCCTTCCCTAGTGGGGCAGACTTTTTTAACTGCAGGCCCACCAGCCATTCCCTTCTTATTCCTCGCTAAAAGGACCCCATTTTGTTCAAGGCTTAAAGTGTCCAGCCCCAAAGGATGAATCATGAACAGTATAAGTCAATCACAGCTCCCCTGTTCCTGGTCCTTGAGCTACAGGTGGCCATGTGACCTGGTTCTGACCAATGAGACATAAGGGGAATCTGCCTGGGGGTTTCTGGGATTTTCCTCTACCACTGAAGGATGATAGAGGCCTATAAGGAGAGCAGTTTTTCCCCCACAAACCTCATTCCCTCCTATTTAGAACATGGGAGGCGAGGATTAAATGCTTTGAGTAGAGCAGCCATCTTACAGACCAGGAGAGAAAGGCCAAGTGACTCATAGGGACCTGACATCACAGAACTTCTGAAAGAATGCTGAAGCCATTTATCTCCAAACTCCTTGGTAAATAATGAAAGAACCTAGGAGAAAAGCCTTGACTGGATTTTCTGTTTCTTATACCTCTAGCAGAGAGATATATAATGGTTACCTTAGCCTAATACTCTACGCTGGTGGTGCTAACCCCAGGCCCCTCTCTTGAGCCTCTGAACTACATATTATGATTCGTAATAACAATGACTATTCATTAAGTACCTGCTCTGAGCTAAGAACTATTCTAAATTATATATATTTTAACATCATTACAACTCTATAAAGTAAATGCTAAAGGGCTATTATTATTCCCAGATTATTAATGAGAAAACTGAGGCATAGAAGGATTCAGTAACTTGCCCACAGTCATAAATCTCTTAAGTGGCCAAGCTAGGATTCAAACCAGGGCAGTATGGATTCAGGGTCCATATGCTCAAATACAATATCACACTTCCTCTCAGTGACCTGGATGACTAAAAGGACCTCAAATTTAACACACCCCAACTGGAGCTCATCCTCCGCCTGTCCCATAAATGGGCTCCCCCTTCAAACGCCCCCTTTAGGTCAAGGCAGAAACCTGCGAGTCTCCTTGGACTCTCTCCTCCACCCTAAGTCCAATCAGTTACCACATGCTGGCAGGCCCACCTTCTGAACATATTCTGAACTATTCCTCGGTGCCTGGCTTAACAGTAAAGGCTTAATAAATGCCGGCTGCTATTCCCAGCCTCTTCTTGTTAAGGCTGCTCCTGCTGTCCTGTCTTTCACCGTCCAAAACCCTCCACCCACTGACCTTGCCTGATCCACTGGCCATTCTTTTATTTTGGGCCTTTGAATATACTGTCCCCCTGCTTTGTATGCCCTGCACTACACTCCCTAATTATGTAATTCTTTTACAACTTAGCCCAAGTGTCATGTCCATGAGGAGGCCTTCTAATTCCCCCACCTCCAGGAACTGATCTCCCAGCATGCCCTGCAGCTCTTCATTGCTGCTTCTATCACACTGCAGTTTAATCACTGGTTTACTTATCTGACTCCTTCCCCTGTCAACCCCACACTCCCGTGCCAAGTTATAAGCTCCTCAGGAATAGGAGTCAATATCTCAAACTCAGTTCCTCCCCTTCCCCCCAGTCCCTGCCCTTCCTTTGTTCTCTATCTCAATTACTGGTATCATTAAACTAGAAATTTCCATATCATCTTTAAACCCCACAGCAAACTTCCACCTCTAAAATGTCGTTTAAATCTGTCTTCTCCTCTCTATTCCCAGTGACTACCTGCGTGGTTTAAGATCTTAGCCGTAATGACTTTGGCAAAGCAGATCTCTTTTCCATTTGGGACCTAGTAAGCGTTTCCTGCAGAGCTGAGACATAGAGTCAGTTGTCTGAAAGGTGGTTCAAGTTTGAACGAAGTCCCCCTGCCTATTTGTAGACTGAATAAAACCATGCATTGTAACATATCTTACCTCTTTCTATCCACAAATTAGCAATAAGACTCAACTACTCTAAACGGTACCTTGCCCCAGGGTTTTTTTCATAAGAAAAGTGAGTTAAAGATTTGTTCAGTAGCTCTGGCAAAGCCTTCTTAAAAACCAAGTACAGTATAAGTTAATCAATCAGTCAAGCAATCAATAAAATATAAGACCAAACACAGCATTCAACAACAGTGAGCTGCTCATTCCAAATAGTGAGAGATTCGTGAGTTTGGTCAATACATTACAAAGATGTAACAAGTATAAAAATACAAGGGGCCTAAAACACTTAGTTGATGTAATGCATTCATTATCAGAATGGATATATTTTCCCAGACACTTAGCTAGTCCTGGCTAGTCCAACAATTAACATTTGCAATATGCTAAGTAGCAGGCAGAGTTTTGGTGAAGGTCTTCCATTTGAGTGTCTAATTTTGTACATATTTGATGGCTGCGTGAAACATGCCTGACCCTGCCACTTCCTGGCTTGGACACTTTAGGCAAGTGGCTCACCCCCTGATTCTTCATCTGTAAAATCAGGTAAGGAGCCAGTTCTGTCTCCATCACAGGGCTATTATGGAGTTCAAATGACAGGATGAATGTGAACATGATTTAAGCACTACTAAGTTCTCTGAGATGCATTTTGCAGAAGGAACAGAACATATTCAAGCCAGGCAAAAGAGAAGAAAAGCTTTATTCACAGGTCATGAAACAAAAATAATGATAAGTAAGCTAATTTAAAAATCCTCCAGCTAATAGTCTAGAAACAAGGATACTAGTTTAAAAAAAAAACACACATTGATGCTGATTTTTAAAATCAGTATGTGTCATTTATTTCATTATTGGTTCCCTCTGTTAACTAAAGGGTTGAGAATTTTTTTAAATGAGTCTAACTGTTTTTATTTGTGACCTCATTGGCTTACAACTCAATGAAAATGTTTTAAAGAAATATCATTAATTTGGGGCCCTGAATCCAGTTACACTTGGCCATTTGTTCAGTCTCAACTTGACAAGTGGTTTGTAATATTTTCCTTTATAATTAATCCTCCTGGAGAGTAAAATTAGATTTCTCGCCTGAACATAGGAAAATGTAACATGTGCCAATGAAAATGGGCCTGACACCAGCACCGGAATGTACAAAAGTCTCCCTCAACACCAGTAATCCATGGGCACCTGCAAAGGGGGTGGAAAGGCTGCCTTGCTAAGCTGCAATGCCCCCTATGTCTGTTTCAGAAGCCAAAGTCAGCTGGTCTACTGTCAGCTGCTGCACAATGCACACAAGGCATGCTGGCCAAAAGCAGCCCCTGGCACTTACTAAGTGATCCAGAAGTGCTGCCTGAATTGAAATGAAAAAAAATGGCACACTACCTTCTGCGGAGATTAAAGCAATTGTGTAAGTCAACACCAAGTTTCCTTTCTTCCCCAGTTTAAGTCCCCAAAGCACTACTAAAATGAACATATTAAAAATTCTATTTTAAAAGCATTATGAGCTATCTTAAACCAGATATGAGCTATCTTAGATTCTTTTTGAACGAGGTCGGATATCTATTTCTTTTTTAATGTAAGTATAAAAATATAACAGAAAAAAAAAAAACCTACACTGAGAACCTGCTTTAAAGCTTCCATTAGCAGTAAATGAACAGTATGTTCAGTTGACAGCTAATCGAATTTAGAGAAAACACTAACCAATGTTTTAGTTACATGGGTCTTTTCCAAATAAATGAATAAATAAATTGGCTGTTATTTTGATATAAATGTCTACCTGGATGCATATAGTTGTGCCTTCTTGCTGAATATGTAGATAGTAATTGACTCTGTCTGGCAGACTGTTTCACTAGTTAAACCCTCTCATAGGTTAGTACAAGTGGAAAGTACACAGATTGTAGAATCTCCTTACTAGTTTCCTAAACCACTTAGTCTCTTGGTGGTTCAGTTAAATGAATTGTATTAAATGAGATAATGTGTGAAAAGTGCTTACAAAATTGTAAGTGTTCCCATGAAGAACAGGATTTCCTATTATACCCAATGAGAAAAGAAAATTCCTGAGGCATCGATAGTAGTAGGGTGCCCAGGAATTGTAGTGTCTGAAGCTGCTGTCAGAACCCCTCCCCTTCTCTGCCTTCCCTTCCCTGGCAAAAGAATGAAAGAAGAATCAGTCCCAAGATTGGATGACCCCAGGGGGTGAGTCATCAACTGCCCAGCCCATCTGCACTTGACCCATGAGAAAGAGAGGCAGTGACCTGACACTTCGGAGATCTCTCCTGGAGTTCTGGCAGGGTGGACATTTCCCCAGCTTGCTATGAGCAATTCAGCTGAGACAAGTAAAGCCAAAGGTGACCCAGAGCCTGCATACATCCCAAGAGGCATCCCTAAAACCCTGAACCCACGTCGCACTGCACTGGGGCAGCCTTACTTGTTCCCCTCCTAGCAAGAGCTGTCGCTAACCAGCCAACATGGGTGCACATTGAGACATTTCCAATATTCTCTTGTTCTTTGGCAGTGGAAACACAAAGGCTTTATTCCTGAGCTTAAATTTATCCATAGTTCCAAGTGTCAATCAACCAAGTCTTTGGAACATCAATTTACAAATTATCAAAACCTTTAAGCACGTTCATAACCTTTAATATCCTAATTCTAGTTCTGGGAAGCCATTTAATGAACTAATCTAAAACATAAGAAAAGCTTTTCTGGCCAAAGATTTTTTTTTGAGAATTTATACTAGTGAAAAAGAAGACATAATCTTCATGCTACACCTCAATGGGGAAAGGTGAAGTGGATGATTTTGTGCATATTAAAAATGATGCCTGCCCAGAATTCTACTTCTAAAATTTATTCTATAGATATGGTAGTGAGTGTGTGTGTATGTACAAACACACACATATAAACATGCATGCTGGTCTGCAAGAGAAAAGTAAAAACAATTTATATCACCATTAAAAGTAACATTCATACAATGAAAATTTTAAATTTCAAATAATTCTATATGTATCTTTGTTTCACAACAAGCATGTACTAATTTTTATAATTAAACTAATACTTGAAAAAGTTATTTTAAAAGATCAAAGTAACAAATCCGTGTGTGAGGAGGCAGTCCTCTGACCTGGTCTTGGGAGGTGGAGATATTGAATAATATCCTCTGAACTGAGAAGGAACTTAGAGACTGAAAAACAAAGCGGCAACTCCATAAGGTGGAATTACGAAGTTTCCTGTGGGTAACTTACACACAGGCGGGACCGACAGGTATTTGCAGCTGCACTCTGCGCCTCCAAAAGGGATACAGGGGGACTTAACGGGGCCAAAGCTAAAAACAGAATCTGACCACTAGGGGAGAAGCATGTCCACGCCAACGGGAACTGGTGGGGTGGGGGCTGTGGAGCTCCCCAGGGGTCTCAGGACCATTAACCATCTGTGTCAGCAAAAGGTATTCTTCCAGTTTTCAGTCAGATGAAGGCAAGGGTAAAAGTTGACACGGAATTTATCTGGCTTGGGTGCATTCTTTGTGAGTGGGCTAAAGCTCAGTCACACAGAGACAGGAGGGGGTAGGAAGAGTCAGGGTGGTTCAGCCACACACTGAAATTTCCCATTTCGGTCCCTGGGAAATGTCCCCTGTGCACTGTGCCCCTCAGTTTACAATTAAACTGTAAACTCAGTCTTTACGTGGCGGGTGTTCCTCCATTTACTCCCAAAGACTGAAGGCATGGGGTGCAAACGCCGGCACTTGCCAGGGTTCCATGCTCCCCCCCAATGCACACTGAAGCCCCCCCCCCACCATGCACACAGATGATCATTCTTCCCTGCTGCAATAGGACACAGCACCAGACCCTTCTCCCAGCCTCCAGAGTGTCTGCACCAATTGATCAGAGCTGACACAAGACTAAACCTGCCATAGTTCCTTGAATCTAGGATGCCATTGAGTTTACGAGGCATTGATGATAACTGGAGAGAAGGAATCCTCCATTTCATGTGCAGATCAGTTGTAAGCTGCGTTCTGATTTCTGACTGTCAAGTTTAAAATGGAAGTCTTAGGACCTGTGGAATCTGCTGCTGCCCTCTCTGGTCCGTGGCGACCCGTCCCACTCATGGCCTTCTGTGCTTGCTGCCATCTCACGGACTGTCAAGAAGCCACAGCACAGATGTAAGTCACTGAGGTTGGGCCCACTAGTCTTTTATTCTTTCTATTCTTTCTTTTTGGCCTGCCACGCAGCATGTAGGATCTTAGTTCCCTGACCAGGGATGGAACCCATGAGTCTTAACTGCATTGGAAACCCAGTCTTAACCACTGGACCACCAGGGAAGTCCCTGGGCCCACTAGTCCACTCAGCTGAAAGGACAAGAGGAGCCGGCATCCAGAAGCTGCTGGCAAATTTGGTGGGCGGGGGGGTGGGCCAGAGGCAGCTTGGGCAGGGAGAGGGGCAGCAGGACCTGATCTTACACACAGAGCTTCTCCCCAGAATTCACTTCTAATTGGTTTACAGTCAAAAGCTTCAAAAGAACCAGCCTTCCTAGATCGCTATGTTTATTGCTCCCCTTTCTCTTAAACTCACAGCATCTACAAACAGGATTTAACTTTCTTTCTCCTCTCTACAAAACACTCAAGAAAGAAAACACCCCTCCAGTTTGAGTCATGCTCTGTGGACCTGAGCAAGTAAATAACCTCTCTCAATCTGTTTCCTCATCTCTAAAATATTCATAACACTTTTCTCAGAGACGGCTTGTGAAGATTAACGTAGATAGGGTACCCAGTATACAGCCTGGCATACAGTGGGTGCTCAATAAATGCTGGCCATTAAGAGTAGAACGGTGGGGACTTCCCTGGTGGCGTAGTGGTTAAGAATCCACCTGCCAATGCAGAGGACACGGGTTCGAGCCCTGGTCCGGGAAGGTCCCACATGGTCCGCGGAGAAACTAAGCCCATGCACCACAACTACTAAGCCTGCGCTCTAGAGCCTGCGAGCCACAGCTACTGAGCCCGTGCGCCACAACTACTGAAGCCTGCACGCCTAGAGCCTGTACTCTGCAACAAGAGAAGCCACTGCAATGAGAAGCTCGTGCACTGCAACGAAGAGTAGCCCCCGCTCGCCATAACTAGAGAAAGCCTGCGTGCAGCAACGAAGACCCAACGCAGCCAAAAAATAAATAAATAAATTTATAAAAAAAAAGGAAGAGTAGAATGGTGATGAACACAGTAGGAAACAGAAAGTAACACATCCTCTAGGGGGTGTACTTGACCTGAATGGAGCCTAAATATATATATAAACAAATAACTTTTTAAATTGTTGACATGTCCAGATGTTTCAGAATTGTTTCTTACAGTCTACCTTTCCTGAGAATAAGTGCACTGGGGTGCACTTAAAAATCTAATAACATCCCCCAGTTGGGTGAACTGGTTGCTCAAGAGGCAGATGTATTCAATAGTAGCAATATGGCCTGAACAAAATTCAAGCGGCTTCCAGAACTACATTCAAGCCACATATACCCCAGGAAGATCCTACTCACTATCCAGGCAACACAGTGAATGGAACTTCCGGCAACTGCGGTCACAGACCCATCAGTGAGTCAGAGAATCTGGGGAAACAATTGTTACAAAGCCCCTTAATTCCTTTTTTCCCCCAAAAAAGCATGGTCAAACTGGATTAATTTGCAAGTCTTATTAAGAGAGTAGCTCTAAAATGACTAATTATCACTCCTTTACTAATAGAGTCAGACTTTTTTATTCCAAAATCTCATCCTAGGAGAAAAGCTGGCCAAATGGAAAGTAGAGTGGAGTGGGCTTGGTTTTCCCAGTCTCTGAGCCCCACCTCCCCAGCCCCACCGGGACCTTAACTGATAAAATAGACAAGGCTACAGAGAGAGAGTTTAGAGAACAAGAAGCAAAAGGACTATCTATTCAAGAACCTGCATAATCAGCTTAAGAATTAGCAGAAGGTGTTAGCATGGGCCTCTGGGACTGCCTGGATCCATCTTCCCAGGCTACAAATGATGCTGAAGGAGAAACAAGAACCTAGGTTCAGGCTGGAGCAAACTGATTCGGCAACGTGTGAAATTACATTTGGAGGATGGGGCTGCTCTTAGAAACAGACCCACAGGGAAAAGATGTAAGAAATATCAGATAAAGTCATGGGGGACCATTTTATGTCGGGATAAGCAACACCTCTCCAGTAAGGTAGGATGTATAAATAGATGCATTTAAAATTTAATAACTAGAGAAGATGACATACAATTTAGCCACCATTTTATCCAACAAACATTTATTAATTAACTACAAAGAACTAATTTTTGTGCTGGACCCTAGGGGTTCCAAGATGATTAAAATATGCTTTGCCCTCAAGGGGCTTGCAGTCTAGAAGACTCAGGCTGAGAGGTGTAAACAAAAGGGAGATTCAGTTGAAGCAAGGACAGTGGAGGCCTCGGGGGGCTTGGCTTCCACTGGGGCTGGGGTTAAGGACGAGGTACAGGAGAGGCTTTACAGAGGAAGTGACCTTGAGCTGAGTCTCAAAAGAGGAGTGTTTGCCAGGCCAACAGACAGACCAGGTAATCCTTGTTCCTACTTAGAAGGTTGCAGCTTGTGGAGGATGCACTTCTGGAGAAAAGCCTCTTTCTCAAGCCCACAGGGTAAATGTGGTCTGCATGTCTCTGCAGTGAGAACAGGCTTGGCCCAGCTAAGTTGTTCCATAAAGGAGCAGGTGTTAGTCTGGTTCTTAGGTATACCTCAGGGTCAAAAGCAGACCCCCACTTGGGGTCACAGGAAACACAGCTGTGGCACGGCATCAACCTCCCCATCTGGGTCAAGTGGCCCTGGATGAAACGCAAGGGTGGGTGAAGGCACCTGCCAGCCGGGCTGGATCTTCCGGGGCTGCAATCACATTGGCATCAGGAGGCTTTGTAGCAAGGAGTTACCAGGTGCAGGGGTTGGGAGCACTGAGCATCGGAGCTCCAGAAGGCTGACAGGCTGACCAGTGAGGAAGGGGAGAAGCAACAGCAAACTCCCTCCTGTGCCCCATAAGGCCTTTACGATCTGACCCTCGACTGCCTGAGGGAGTTGGTGCCCCACCATCCTATATTCATCTACCATTTACGGCCAGACTCTCCTAAGCACTTTCCAGACAGGATGCACTGCTGCCTCATACCTCACACCCTCAGAGAGCCAAGTGCTCGTTCCTGCGCTTCTTGAGCTGACTTCAAACCCACACAGAGAAGCAGAACGGGCTGAGACCTGCTCTGGGGCTACCTGTGCTCCACACATCCAGCTGCCCTGGACTGGAGTCACATTTCTGTGCATAATATTTTGGCCCTGGTCTGTCCCGATCACCCACATGAATTAGGAGAATGTAACTGGTCTTAAGGGCTCCCCATTAAAGAAAAAAATGGTTTGTTACAAGAGACATCAGGATTTCTTAAAGCCAAGATCCTCTTATAATGCCATTTACCAAGGCCATTCTATTTTCCCCTGGTTGGGGGCAGGTTTCATCTGTGATAGACTGAAATGCTGGAAGATGAGAAGCCCAGACAGGGAGGCTAGAGAGATGGCTGTGGTTTAGTGGAAAGAGCACACTTAGTGGTGTAGGACATGACTCCAACTTAATACTGCAACTCACTGGCTTACCTGCATCAGTGAGTTTGGGTAGCTATGAACTGATGCAAGGTAATCTGTTGAGAAACAGGATCGAGTTGAGAATAGCGTGATCATGTTTCCCCACACATGTGCTCACATGCACATGCGCACACACACACACACACACACACACACACACACACACATGCTCACATAGGTTACCTGCTTGGCCTGTGTCAGCAGGAACTTCCTCTTTTCAGAAAATCTAAACCTTCCCCATTCTCCCTCTAGCTCTCCTTCGCCTGCACCTGTCCTTACCTTCTGCTTCAGGTCCTTTTTATCCTCTTCCCCCTCTTCCATCTCCACACTTATCTCTGTCCACATCCATCCATCACATCTGTGCCTCTTCCTTTCTAAAATGAGCCCCGCTAATGCTCTTAATCTCATCCCCCTCTCATCTCCACGTGCTAATCCTCTTGTATCTCTAATCTTCCCGGTCTACCATGGTTTCATCAACTGCCTACATCTTAATAGCCAGCCTAAGCTCTGTCCTGAGCTTCCAATCCGAATTTCCAACTGACAGTGAACCTCTCCAACTACTTTATAGGCTGGGCCCTCCAACGTGTGCAAAACTGAATGGTGACCTTTCCAGTGAACCCCGTCCTCTTCCTGTATCTGATCTCAGCCCCGACATGATTCCTTTATCTATTCATTTATTCCTGCAATACTTGTTTATTGAGTATCTGTGTGAAGACAACATACAAAGCAGGAGGAATATAACAGCCCTCATCCTCATCTCATGGGAAGGATGGACATTAATCAGTCATCAAACATGAACACAATTATAGATGAGGAATTTTCTACAAAGGAGAGATGTAAGCGTGATGAGAACATAAGAGTGCTAAGGAAAGCTTTTCCAAGAAGCAACTTGCAACATATATACTGAGAGCAAAAGACTGAGTAGGCATTAAGTAGGAAAAGATGGGCTGAGTGTCCCAAACAATGAAAACTGTTTATTTACAAAGGCCCTGGGCAGGAGGAAACTTGGAGTATTTATAGAAGACCAGTGCATCTGGAGCCCAGTGAGCAAGGGGGAGATGATATGAGAAGAGGTAAGTGGGGGCCAGACCTTGCTGGGCCTTATAGGCTGTTAGGAATTTTGTCTTCTTCCTGAAATTAGTAATGAATTGACTACCTTCAACATTTATTGAGCACCTACTATGTACCAGGCACTTTTCTATAGGCTGGGGACACAAGGAATACAGCAGATGATGAAACAAAGTCCTGACCCTCTGGAGCTGTCATACTGTTCATACAGGCCCCTGAAGGGTGCTCGGCAGAACCACTGTGAGGTGGCAAAATGAGTGCAAGGAGGTCACTGTGGTTGTCCAGGGGGACATGACAGCTGGACTAAGATTAGGCTGAGAAGGAAAGAAGCTGGTGAATTAGAAAGATACTTAGGAGGTACAAACAATAAGACCTAGTGCTGGATTGGCTGGGCATAGAGTTTTTGTTTATTGCGAGATTTTTCGTTGCTCTTGCTATTATTTTAAGAAAGGAGATCCAGGAAGGAAGAGTCATAAAACTTGAGCTGAAGGGAAGGATCTAATCAAGAAGAAACAATTGACTCTGCAAAACAGAAAAGAAGTTATTGGCCATTTAAGGCTCCTGAGAAGGTCGGCAAGGGTGGTACCCAGAGCCTAAGTAGAGAATTTGGCCTTAGGAGGAGGGAGAGAGCCCTTCCATTATTTTAGTAGAAGGGATGGTGAGGAAAGATGCAGATAGGTTTATTAATTTGGTACCAAAAAGTTAAGGAGTTCTGCTTCAAGGATTTCTTTTTTTTCCCCTACAGAACAAGAAACAAGGTCATTTGATAAAAGCGATGTGGAAAGAGGTAGAGAACGGTGAGAAATTAGAGGAAATCAGTGTTAGGGATGTGGGAAAGAGAACCTTTGAGAGGAATTTAGTCAGACTGCCAGGCAGGTCAGTGTTCCAAGGTCAGTGTTCCTGAGTGGATGCATATGGTAGGCAGAAAAATGCACCCCTCCTTAAAAATATATTCAATTCCTTATCTCCGGAAGCTGCGAATATAAACTTATATGGTAAAATATGTGATTAACTCAAGGATCTTGAGCAGAGGAGCTTATCCTGGATTATCTGCGTGAACCCTAAATGTAATCACGTGTCCTTAACAAAGAGAGGCAGAGGGAGTTCTGAGAGAGAGACACAGAGGAGAAGGCAACATGAAGACAGAGGCAAGGGCTGCAGTGGCATGGCTCTGGTGGCTGCCCAAAGAAAAGACTTTGGGCAGCCACCAGAACCCGCAAGAGACAAGGCACAGGTTCTCCCCCAGAGGTGTGGTGCTGTTGACACCTTGATCTGGGCCCAGTAAAACTGATTCTGGAATTTTGGACTCCGGAACTGTGAAAGAGTAAACTTCTGTTATTTTAAGCCACCAAGTTTGTAGCAATTTGTTACAGCAGTCCTAGGAAACTAATACCATGTCTGTTTACCAAACTGCACGGGAGTGTGACTTCTCCATGTACAGGGCTCAGATGCAAGCGCAAAGAAAGGGAAGAGATGTGTTCATCAGGGCTGCAGGTTTGCCAGTTGGGTGTAGAGATAAATGATAAGGAAATTCTGGGCTATGGCAGGAGTGTTACTGAGACGATAAGTTTAGATGAGGAGTGAAACTGAGCAGGACCTTGTGGGACCTTCCCAGATACAAAAGCTACTCCATGTCCCCCGTTTCTTGTTTGTAGAAAAAAGTTTTAGTCTCCTAGGCCTTCCCTGAGTTCCGAAGAGCAGACTCCAGCAGTTACTAACTAGAGAAGTGAGGGAATGCTGAGACAAACGAAAAGCAGTCAAGAAACTAGTTCATAAGAGACTACTCTGAGCAACAATATGCCAATAAAATGGACAACCTAGAAGAAATGGACAAATTCTTAGAAAGGTATAATCTCCCAAGGCTGAACCAGTAAGAAATAGAAAATATGAACAGACCAATTACCAGTAATGAAACTGAATCAGTAACTTAAAAACTCCCAACAAACAGAAGTCCAGGACCAGAAGGCTTCATAGGTGAATTCTACCAAACATTTAGAGAAGAGTTAACACCTGTCCTTCTGAAACTATTCTTAAAAATTTCAGAGGAAGGAACACTCCCAAACTCATTCTATGAGGCCACCTTCACCCTGATTCCAAAACCAGGTATCACACACAAAAAAGAAAATAACAGGCTAGTGTCACTGATGAACAGAAATGCAAAACTCCTCAACAAAATACTAGCAAATTGAATCCAACACTACATTAAAAGAAGCATACACCATGATCAGGTGGGATTTATCCCAGGGATGCGAAGATTTTCAATATCCGCAAGTCAATCTATGTGATACGCCACATTAACAAATTGAAGAATAAAACCATATGAACAACTCAATAGATACAGAAAAAACTTTTGATAAAATTCAACATCCATTTAGGATAAAAACTCTCCAAAAAGTGGGCACAGATGGAACATACCTCAACATAATAAAGGCCATATATGACAAACCCATAGCTAACATCATAATCAACAGTAAAAAGTTGAAAGCATTTCCTCTAAGATCAGGAACAAGACAAGGATGCCCACTTTCGCCACTTTTATTCAATTTAGCTTTGGAAATTTTAGCTTCAGCAATCAGAGAAGAAAAACAAATAAAAGGAATCGAAATTGGAAAGGAAAATGTGAAACTGTCACTGTTTGCAGACGACATGATACTATACATAAAATCCTAAAGACAGCACCAGAAAACTACTAGAGCTCATCAACAAATTCATTAAAGTTGCAGGATACAAAATTAATATACAGAAATCTGTTGCATTTCTATATGCTAACAACAAAATATCAGAAAGATAAATTAAGGAAACAATCCCATTTTCCATCGCATCACAAAGAAGAAAACAGCTAGGAATAAACCTACCTAAGGAGGCAAAAGACCTGTACTCTGAAAACTATAAGATGCTGACGAAAGAAACTGAAGACAACACAAACAGATGGAAAGATATACCATGTTCTTGGATTAGACAAATCAATATTGTTAAAATGACCACACTACTCAAGGCAATCTATAGATTCAATGCAATTCCTCTTAAATTGTCAATGGCATTTTTCAAAGAACTAAAACAAATAATTTTAAAATTTGTATGGAAACACAAAAGACCCCAAATAGCCAAAACACCCTTGAGAAGAAAGAATGGAGCTGGAAGAATCATGTTTCCTGATTTCAGACTATACTACAAAGCTATAGTCAAAAGAGTATGGTACTGGCACAGAAACAGATACCTAGATCAATGGAATAGGGTAGAAAGCCCAGAAATAAGCCCACACATTTATGGTCAATTAGTCTATTACAAAGGAGGCAAGAATATACAATGGAGAAAAGACAGTCTCTTCAATAAGTGGTGCTGGAAAAACTACACAGCTACCTGTAAAAGAATAAAATTAGAACATTTTCTAACACCATATACAAAAATAAACTCAAAATGGATTAAAGATCTAAGTGTAAGACCGGATACTATAAAACTCCTAGAGGCAAACATAGGCAGAACACTCTTTGACGTAAATCGCAGCAATATTTTTTTGGACCCGTCTCCTAGAGTAATGGAAAAAAAAGCAAAAATAAACAAATGGGACCTAATGAACCTTAAAAGTTTGGCACAGCAAAGGAAACGATGAACAAAATGAAAAGACAACCTACGAAATGGGAGAAAATGTTTGCAAACAATGCAACCAACAAGGGCTTAATTTTCAAATATATACAAACAGCTCATACAGTTCAAAGTCAAAAAACCAAACAACCCAATCCAAAAATGAGCAGAAGACCTAAACAGACATTTATCCAAAGAAGACATACAGATGGCCAACAGGCACATGAAAAGATGCTCAACATAGTTCGGCAATAAAACAGAATCACAGGACTCCTAGTTCCTCCTCCAGGAATATACATAACAATCTGATACATATCTCTGAGTTGTTTTGTAGAAACTAAGACCCAGGTGGAAGACGCTGACCACAAGCCCATAGACCCTAGACTGGTTG
The DNA here is from genome assembly GCF_003676395.1 of Aethalodelphis obliquidens. Taxonomy (NCBI): domain Eukaryota; kingdom Metazoa; phylum Chordata; class Mammalia; order Artiodactyla; family Delphinidae; genus Aethalodelphis; species Aethalodelphis obliquidens. Next base: position 31,456,451 of record NW_020837958.1, read on the forward strand.
GAACCAGAGACTGATGATTAAGATTCCTGAAATATCACCCTGTTACCTCAACACCAACCAATTAGAAGAAAGTACATGAGCTGATCAGGTACCCTGCAAACCTTACTCTTAATGTTGCCTTCAAAAACCTGTCCCTGAAAGCCAACAGGGTCTTTTGAGCACAAGCTGCCCATTCTCCTTGCTTGGTGCCCTGCAATAAATGCTGTACTTTTCTTCACCACAACCCAGTGAGATTAGATTGGCTTTGCTGTGCACCAGGTGGGCTGACACAAGTTCAGTTTGGTAACAAGAGGAGAGAGAAGAGAGGAGAGGGCAGTTAAATGGAGAGACAGTAAAGGGTTCAATGCATTCGCCCATCTACCACCCAAGGCTGAGCATAAAGCCTCAGAGTCCTACTCAGCCCTTCATTTGTCCCCGTACTCAAGTGATCAAGAACCCTGGCTATGCTTCTCTATAATGTCTGTGGCATTCATCTCGTGATGGGTGGGCCTTGTAATCTCTCACTGATGCTCTTGCCACAATCTCCTAACCAGCTTTCTTGTATCTGATTTTACCTTCTCCAAACTCTTCTAGATTGACAAGAGCTTGCAAATGCAAATTTAACTAAGATTTTTTTCCCCTAGTCTGAAACTCTTCAGTATCCTTCTCCTTTGCCAACAGACATATTTCTGGTCACAGTTAGTAAAAGGATAAGTCTGTAGTCCTAAATTGGCATGGAAGGGCATTTAGATTCTGCCTTTCATCAGCTTCATCTCATGCTCTAGCATCCTGGAATTTCTTGCTATTCCCAGATCACAGCACTCTTTTCCATGCCTCCAATCCTTTGCTCATGCTCTCCCCTCTGCCTGGGCTGCCCTTTCTTCAGGTTTTGAGATTCAGTTAAAGATTAGCTTCTCCCATGCTCCCCTAACAATAATTGCTAATGTTCATTAAGTCCCCACGTGTTAGTCATCACGTTACACCCTTTTCCTAGAATTACCTTATTCGAGTCACCCAGTGAAGTAGGTACTATTATTCTTCCATTTCACAAGGAGGGAAAAACAGGTTTAGAGAGGCCACAGAGTGGAGATGTGGAATCAGAATTTGAACTTGGGTCTCTTAGGCTCTAGAATTGAACTCTCAATACTCTATAACCCAACAAGGCAAACAAGACCTCCCTTTGTGCTTCATAAGCCCAGTGTGCATACCCTTAAGGTGCTGTGGTAATGACTATGACAGTTATGATAGTTATGACAGCTAATGCTTAAGAACTTACTATGTGCCAAGGACTCTAATGATTGTCTTTACGGGTTTGAACTCTTTTATTATTTCAGAGAAAGAAATGGAAGCTAGGAGGGCTAAAGTCTTACAGGTAGCAAGAGTAGAACAGGGTTTGAAATCCACACTAACTTGAAAAGGCACAGTCTTAATTTATCCTGTATCTCAGCCCAAGGTCTAGAACATGGATGTGGGCAACAAAACGTTTAAGTGAAACATAAATGGGCATCATTATCATGAGATGGCACTTAGAGCCATAGCAATAGATGAGCCTGAGTGTAGAGGAAGGACAAAAAGGGTCATAGGACTGAGTTGGAAGAGTGCCAACGTCTGGGCAGTGGTTCTCACTAGGGGTGATTTCATCCCCTAGGGGACATTTGACAACGTCTGGAAATATTTTTGGTTGTTGTTACTGGTTGGGTGGGGGGGGGAGGGCGTGCCACAGGCCTCTGGTGGGTAGAGGCCAGGGATGCTGCTAAACACCCTTCAATGCACAGCACAGCTGCTCACAACAAAGAATTATCTGGCCCCAAATGTCAAGTGCCAAGTTTGAGAAACAGAGATTTAGAGGTCATATAGAGGGGAGAAGCAAACAAAGGCACAGCCATAGCCAGAAAGATAAATAAATAAAACCACACCCCCAATCCTTCCCTCCCCCACACCTCTCCCCCTTGGCAGAGACTGGCACAACATGGTAAATCAAGTATACTTCGATAAAAAAATAAATACAGGGCTTCCCTGGTGGCGCAGTGCTTGAGAGTCCGCCTGCCGATGCAGGGGACACGGGTTCGTGCCCCGGTCCGGGAAGATCCCACATGCCGTGGAGCGGCTGGGCCCGTGACCCATGGCCGCTGAGCCTGCGCGTCCGGAGCCTGTGCTCCGCAACGGGAGAGGCCACAACAGTGAGAGGCCCGTGTACCGCAAAAAAAATAAAAAGAAATACATAAAGAAATAAATAGATAAATAAATAAAACCAGAGAGGCATGAGGGGAGAGTGTCTTAAGAAGCAAGTAGTGGTGAGCCCTCTCCGATGGAGAAGGATGTGTAAGGAGGATGTGACAACATGGAGATCACTGAGGAACTGCCAAGAGCCATTCTGGTGGATAAAAGGGCTAAATGCAGCCTGGTGTGGGCTGAGAAGTGAATGGACAGTGAAGACATGGGAAAAACATGTGTAGGCACAGCTCTCTTGAGATGCTTGGTTCTGAAGGGGAGGCAGAGAAATGAGGAAGTGTTAGAAGAGATGTGGGGTATGGGGTCCTAGGACTTTTGGGGTTGTTTTATGATGGGAGATATTGGAGGCACTGCCGCCTCCCCAGCCTGGATTCTGACCAACCTTCTCAATGATACCCTGGTTTCCTCTCTCCATGGCTGGATACCTGTGCCTTCCCATCTTCCATTGTACCCCAGGGTCTGCCAGCCCTGGGAAAATCACACCACCTGCTCACCGACTCCTGTAACCAGGCTCTCGAGGGTTGATGGAGAGAATTACACATCTAGTCTGAAGGTTCTTCCTAGGAATGTGTGTTTTCTAAACTGGGTCTCTCTGTCGTCAGGTAATCCTTGTGTCCATCTCTCATGAACTTCCTACCACATCCCTCCTGTAACTTGTTCCCAGCCTCTTCCATCTCCTGAGTCCTCACCTCTGTCCTTGCCCCTCTGCAGGTGAGTTTGCCTCTAACTACTTAAAAAAAAAACGTTTGTTGAGCATCTTTCAGGCCAGGCTACAATCAATATGCTTATATATTTATTAAAAGGTGGTCTGTGGAGTAGCTGTATCAAATTTACTCGGGTCCTCTGCTCCAACTCCTCACCCACTTAGATGCATAGAAGCAAATTCTCTGGGCTGGGGACCAGAGAGATGCATTATAAACAAGAACCTAGGAGATTCTGATGTTCACTACAATTTGAAAAACACTGTTATACATAATTTAATTTTCTCAATAATTCTGTGAAGGAGATATTATTATCAAAGTCAGAATTATATGGAGAGAATCCTATGTGAACTCTTACCTTCATTTCTTGTTCATACTCACAAATTGTTATGTATTTTCACCAGTTTCCCTTGCCTTTGTCCTGTCTCAAATAAAGAAATCTCCCTCCCATCCCTGATCAAGACTACATCCTCTTTAAAAGGTTCCTTTTGATCCAAACTCTTCCCTCTTCCTCCAGTACTTTGATCTATCAACTGATGATGATGATGACGACGACAGTGGTAGTTATAATGGCTAGCGTTTATTGACCGTTCAGTATTAGCCAGCTACTGACTTTGAAAAGTCTTCTTTATTTATTATTTCATCCAATCTTCAAATACTTCTACTTCTTTCTTTCATATTACCATTCATTATACGTATGCTACACCTTTGATTATTATCCCAGTTCTTGGATATTCTGTTCTGGTTTCTTTCATTCTTTTTCTCCTCTTTGCATTTCAGTTTGCAAAGTCTCTGCTGAGAAATCTTCAAGCTCACTGATTCTTTCCTTGACCATGTCCAATGTACTGGTGAGCTCATCAAAGGCGTTCTTCATGTCTGTTACGTTTTTTATTTCTAGCATTTCCTTTTGATTCTTTCTTAGAATTTCAAACTCTTTGCTTACATTACAATCTGTTCTTGCATGTTGTCCACTTTTAAAAATTAGAGTCCTTAGCATATTAATCATAGTTATTTAAATCCAGTCTGGTAATTCTGAAATCTATCATATCCAAGTCTGGTTCTGATGTTCGCTTTGTCTCTTTAGGCTGTGTTTTTTCTTGCCTTTTAGCATGCCTTGTTTTGTTGAAAGCCAGACATAATCCACAGGATAATAGGAACTGAGGCAAATAAGCCTTTAGTGTGAGGTTTTATGTTCATCTGGCTATGTATGGGTTAGCCTGTGCATTTAATGTTTGCTGTAGTATGGGTATCAGAGGCTTCAGTCTCCTCCAGTGTCTTGATTTTTGTCTCCCCTATTATCTTTGCTTTTCTCTAGAAACTCCTTCATAAATAGAGTTTATGCCTTGAAGCTCTCTTGGTTATAATCCACTGTTATTATACTAAAGCCCTGTTAATGTGATGGTCAAGTATTGGGAAGGGGAAGCAGTCTAGAATCCTATGCTTAAATCTCAGGGGTTTTTTTTCTTTTTTTAAAATCAGGCCATCATCTCTGGGCCGGGACCTTTAGAAGAGTTTCTTGGCCTTTTTTTTTTTTTTACTCCCTTGATGAGACAAGAATGCTAGAGCCGGCTGGAGCTGGCTAATTGCCCTTCCCCCAGGTCAGGTAAGGCTCTAGTAGTTTCCCTTGAGGGAAGATCTTTGTTAAGGAGAATGCTCTGGATATATTTCAAAATGGTTACTTTCCCCCTCCCTCTGCCTAAAACAGGAGAGGATTTTTCTCTGATCTTCACTGTGAGAACCTGGTAGGGATCCTGGAGGTAAAATTCACAGACATGTAGTGATCCCCTGACACTGGGTTCCTAAGGAGTTTGACTATGAAGCTAGTCCACGCTCAGCCTGTAGCTGTTCATCAATTACTGTGTAAGTATTCTGATCAGTTACTGTCTGCAGTAGTTTCTGCTCCTGATAAGCTGTGATTCTCAGTGTTCCCTGTCTCTCCAGTTTGGGGGTGAGGAAGGGCAGTTTGCCTTGTGACCTCAACTCACTGATGGATCTAATTAGAGTTGTTGGTTTTCAATTTTTCAGCTTTTTTCTTGTGAGGACAGGAGCGGTGATTTCTAAGTTCTTAACATGTCATAGCAGAAACTGGCAATCCTTATCTAATCGTTACAAATCTTTGAATTAGTATTATTCCAAATTGATAGGCAAGGTTAAATTAAGTGGCCCAAGCTTATGCAGTCAGTGAGAAGCGGAGTGACTATGTTGCCACTAAAATGATAACAATTATACTGGGATTCAGGCAACGTCCTATACTAGGATCCAGAAAGACGGCTGCACAAGTCCAGGCTGCTTTGGAAACAGGCCAGGAGGTGTGGGTGAGCATGCATCCTCATGTGGGCACATGCGAGGAAGCCCTGGGATGTCAGCTGACTTTGGGAAGGAAAGGAGTGCAGGGCGTGGGCCAGAATCCTTGTCTTTACATAGAGTCAGTATCATTTCATTGTCAAAAAGTACAACGGCTTTTAGGGCTGAATTCAAAAAGGCACTGCTATTTATTAACTGCCTACTATGTGCCAGACACCATGATAGTGCTGAACGGACACAGTGCTGAACAAAGCAATGTCCCTACTCTTGTGGAGTTGACATTGCAGTGAGGGAAAACAGCTAACACACCAGCAAGCACATACCAACCATGTCAGGTGGTGATCAGTCAAGAGAAGAAAACTAAACAGGGTAAATGGGATTAAGAGTTATGGGGGTATTGTTTGATAAAATATGGTCAGAAACGGACTCTTTGACAAAAGAGACCTCTGAGCAGGAACCTGAAAGAAGTGAGGTCGTGTGGGATTTAATGGATATCTGGGGGAAGAGCATCCTGGGCAGAGGGAAGAGGAAATACACAGTCCTTGAAGCATGCATTGATGGCTTAGCTGAGGATACAGGCTCCTTCAGTCTGCAGGGACATAGGCTGTGAGGACAGCAATTACCCATGTTGGATAAAAGATGCCAAATTTGAAGAATCTTGAAATGTTGAAGAGGTCTTGATTACAAGAAGGTAATTGCACAAGAATGGGATTTGCAAGCTGGGGGTTAGTAACCACATGGTAGATGGATGGGAACTTTTTCCAGCCAACACCTTGGCCTCCCCAAAATGAAGGACTAGGGGACAACATCGGATATCAGCTGGGGGTCAATGGGAGGGACAGTTTTGTGTCCAAGGGGAAAAACCAAGACCAAGTAACTTGACAAAGGTTACACGTTCTCTCTCAAAGTAAGCTCTGAGCTAGGCTTCTACTCAAATTCCTACTTGATCAGCTGTGATAAACAGTGATATAACAATATATGTCAAGAGCCAAAAAACTATTTGATACAGAAACTTGGGACTCTATCCCATGGAAATGATCCAAAATCTAGAAACACAATGTCCATAAGGGCAAGGGTTTTTGTCTGTTTTGTCACAGCTATATACTCACAGCCTAGAATGGGCCTTGTACATAATAGACTTTGTAAATATTTGTTGAAAATAAGTAAATGAATGAAAAGGTTTTCTTCATAAAAATTATTTATAGTATTTAACAGATTTACCTAAATATGCTACAACAGGCTATTGTTTAAGTAAACTATGATCCATTTGCTCTTTGGATTTAACTATTTTAAGAAGCATACAGATGGCTTACAAGTTTGTAAGACCAGTTAAGATCTATCCTATAAGGTAGTTAGGTCTGGAATGAAGGCTCATCATTCTCATTCTAAAGATGACGGGATTGCAAGGCCATACAGTGACTTATTGACATTTTTAAGCTACTTAATACATACATGATAAAAGTGCTTTGGAAGCAGTAAACATTATATATTGTCTGCTAAACAATTCTGTCATGTATTTGCAAATGATTTCCAGAGCTTTAGAAAAATAGATGTGGAAACAACGCTAGTTCCCATGCAAGAAAGCATGAGACCAAGTAATGCCAGCAAACAAGGGGGTAGGGCCAGAAATTCCAGCAGCAGTCATCCACCAATTTGGAAAACATTTATCAACTGGCCAGTGCCAAGTCTTCGTGAGGCCGTGGGAATACAGAGATGGCTGTAGCCCAGATTCCTGCCTCTTTGCAGAATCTTGTAGGCAAATAGGGATTTAACACATCAGGGCTACACGGTGTCTGAAGAACTAGAATAAAGGGATGTACCAAGTGTTTGAGAGCTCAGAGATGGGGTAGAGGGGCACAGATTCTAAATAGGATGAAAGTAAGACATGAGTATCAGGAAACACAGAGGACATGGCATATGAAGTGCTGTGAGATGATAAACCTGGTGTGATCCCTGGAATGACCCAGAAAGGATTTTAGGGGACCAAGGAGTCAATTTATGTCTGTCTCTCCCATACATCTGCCCCTGGAGCTACAAGAGTTGCTCAATAGAGAAAATGGTACAGACTGCAGATGTTTTAATCCTTGCTCACTGCCATTTACTGGCTCTGTGCTTTTTGTCACATTTCTAATTCACTCAGTGTTACCTTGCCTGTAACATGGAGATGACAATAGTGCCTACCTCATGGGATGGGTCTGAGACTGACGGGAAATTAATACATTTATTTCTTTTTGTGACAAATATTTACTGAGCACCTGATACTGCACCCAACACTGGTTGTGCAGTAGTGAAAGAGACAGACAGTCCTTGTTCTTGTGAAACTTACAGCCTGGAGTGAGAGAATGAAAATTAATGAAGCAACTAGACCGGTTAGTACCTGGAGGTGACAGTCGTGGTTTCCTCCATCTGCTCATTCCCTGAGGTGTAGAGACCTTGTCAAGGTACAATTTGAATCCCATTTTCGGTGAAGCTGTTGTGTGGAGTAGGTCACAAAGCCAGTCATTGAGCCCAGCCAAACAGCTAGCACCCATGGAACTTTGTTTTTATTTACTGGGTATCATGTATCCACTGAAATTTTTCACTTTATACCATAGCCTCCCAATCATATTACAGTGAAGATAGAAAGAATTGAAGAAGTCTGTCTCTCCCCTCACTTGGTAGAGGCACACAGACAGCTGGTGAGTTATACCTAAGATGAGATGTCTGCCACATCTACAGAGGGATGGAGTTTATGATTCACTGGACACAGAAAGGTAGAAAGGGCTCTGGGCTGCTGACTCAGAAGGAGGAGACATTGATTATGTCCAGGCACTGTGCTGGGCACTTTACATAAATTATCTCATCTGATACTCCAAACAATCTTTATCATGCCTATTTTATAGATGCAAGAACTAAGGTTCAGAGAAATTAAGTGACTTCTTCACCCAGTTGGTAGAGGCAGAATTTGAGCTCGCGTCTGCAAACTCCAAAACCCATGTTTTTTTTCAGACACCCACTGTACATTCTAAATAGAAAAGCGAAGCTCGAATTGGAAAATAATGAGATACATGATCCTTTTGGAGGAGGAAGATCAGCCTAAAAATAGCGATGCTTTTTACTGTCATAATAAACTGTGTGACCACCACTGATACTGTCAAATTCTAAATGGCCACCTCTAGAAAGAGAGGAGCTAATTTACACATATACCTGTGTGTGTTGTGTGTACACACTTAAAATCTAGAAGGAAAGATACCCAAATGCTAATAATGATTATCTCTAGATTCTAAGATGACTAATTTTATCTCTTCTTTATCCTCTGTATTTACCATTTTTCTGTATTTTCCATCACAAAACAAGGGTGTGCTCTGTTGAGAGGAATGATGCTCAACTCCTGATTAGGCATCTGGTCCCCAGACTCAGGGCTTGCCTGCTTGGAAGGAAACTACTTGTTGTCCTTTCTGGTATCAGGCAACAGGGACCAGGGCTATGGCAGCCTGAGGACAGACATCCAGCCCAGGCACTCACATGCCACACTGCTTCTCACTTTAAATGATAAGCAGCAATGTTAAATGATTTTAAACATCAATTAAAAAAGAAAACTAAGCGTTGAAGAAGAGGTCTTGACATTGATTTTTAAATATGTCCTTTTGATGGTTCCTTTAGGATCACAGCTCACAGAGGCATTTTACACCGAGTGAGTTCCTGAAGGAAAGGGGCCAGCATAGCATGTCATCCATCCCCTGGTTCATTCATTTGTTCATTCGTTCGTTCATTCATTCATTCGAGAAAACGTTTACCGTGCCTTCACTGGTCTCTATGTGCTTGTCAAAGTAGATACAATGAAACACTAAAATAGAGCAAGTTTTAAAATAGAGGAAAGATTGCTCTATCATAGCATTTAGGTCTTCACCTAAATGCCATTTTTCTTAGCAACTCACCATAACCACCATTTTAAATTCCATCTATCCATTCCAGTTGCTTTATTTTTCCCATTACCCCTATTACCTACCACATGTATATTTTTTTTATGTTGTATATAATTCCCTTATACTAAATTATAAGCTCTAAGTGTGTATTAAGTTCTGCATTTGGTTAGGTGCTTTTCCACTTTAAACTAGTTGAGGGCAGAAATGAAATATTGTTCACTACAACCAAAAATTAAGTATTTTAAATGTAACAAATGTCTATTACTTATTTTTTTCTCATATTAATTTTCTAAAACAAAATTTAGTGTTGGAAAGTAATAAACATGAAACATGGTTTAAACTTCAAAAAAAAATAGAGGAAAGAGTATAGTGGTTTTCACACAAACCCTTTATCTTCACCCCTTGTCCACCTGCAAACTTTAAAACTACCCAAAAGACAACTCAAAAGTTATTGTCTCAAAGAGACAGAAGGCACAGAGATGGCCAACAGGCACATGAGAAGATGCTCAACATCTCTAACTATTAGACAAATGCAAATCAAAACTACAGTGAGGTATCACCTCACACCAGGCAGAATGGCCATCATCAAAAAGTCTACAAATAATAAATGCTGGAGAGGGTCTGGAGAAAAGGGAACCCTCCTACACTGTTGGTGGGAAGGTAAATTACTGCAGTCACTATGGAGAACAGTATGCAGGTTCCTTAAAAAACTAAAATAGAGTTGCCATATGATCCAGTGATCCCGCTCCTGGGCATATATCCAGAGAAAATTCTAATTCCAAAAGATACATGCACCCCAATGTTCACAGCAGCACTTTTTACAATAGCCGAGACATGGAAGCAAACTAAGTGTCCATCAACAGATGAATGGATAAAGAAGGTGTGGGGTGTGTGTGTTTGTGTGTATGTGTGTGTGTGTGTGTGTATATATATACACACATACACAATGAAACATTACTCAGCCATAAAAAATAATAAGATAATGCCATTTGCAGCAACATGGATGGACCTAGAGATGATCATACTAAGTGAAGTAAGCCAGACAGAAAAAGACAAATATCATATGCTATCACTTATATGTGGAATCTAAAAAAATGATACAAGTGAACTTATTTACAAAACAGAAACAGACTCACAGACATAGAAAACAAACTTATGGTTACCAAAGGGGAAGGGGGGGAGGGATAAATTAGGAGTTTGGAATTAATAGATACACACTACTATATATAAAATAGATAAAAAACAAGGACCTACTGTATAGCACAAGGAACTATATTTGATATCTTGTAATAACCTATAATGGAAAAGAATCTGAAAGAGAATATATATATATATCTGAATCACTTTGTTGTACACCTGAAACTAATACAACACTGTAAATCAACTATGCTTCAATTTAAAAAAAGTTATCATCTCTATAAATATCCTTTCTCTTCTCCCAAATCAGCTCTCACTCCTCGCTTCCTACAAATGATTGCTTTCTTATTTGCACACATGCCGAAATTATAACACTTAGTATGCTGCAATAGAGTTCTTTCTATACAAGTCTCTTTATGTCACAGGTAGGAAATGATCGCATTTCGAGTAAACAGACAAGACCACCCCAATACCCAAGGAAATAAATATCTAGGCTCTCCTATAATCCGTTTTGTACTCGGCCAGTACACCTAGCATGCCAGGGCTGCGAAGTTCTATTGTAGATCTTAACCTCCTAATTAACACCATGGACCAGGCCTTAATTATTCATCTCGGTATGCTCAGAGCCTAGTATGTTGCCTTTCACATAGCTGGTAATTAGTGCTTTTATTAGATCATCCCAACTAATACTTATTGAGTGTCCACCATGTGCCAGGCACAGTGCTAGTTGATAGAAATACACTAGTGAACAAAATAGATACGGTTATGCCCTACAATTTGCTGTGGCAGAGCAATATTAAACAAATAATCCTACAAGTATATAAGTTGTAATAACCACCCTTAAGGAAAAGGAGGGTGCTATAAATGATATGGAAATATTTGAATAAATAAGTAAATGAATGAAAGAAAGCACTGTGTGTTTTATATGGTAATATCCATTCACTAGAAAGGTGTACTCTACAGGAAAAGAAAGAGAATATTATGGGCTATTTCAGGACGGATTAAGAATCCCATAAGACAATCTATGTGTTCATGCACCTATGATGCATACTGGGACCTCATTTGTTTTGTGGTCCTATCTCATGAATGACTCATTCTGAACTTACTTACAGGCAACTAAAAATCCTCAGATTCTTTTGTTGTTGTTTGTTTGTTTACCGTGCTGCCATAAATCCAAATCGCTCTTCTTGTACAGGTGCAATAGGTTATTTGGATCTAAGTAGGTAACTTTCTGTTTTCTTCCATTAGCTTTCATCTTGCTAGATTTGGTCTATCAGTTTGACCTGCCCAAATCCTGTCATGCCCAGCCCTGATATGGGAATATATGTTTCCCTTCATATCAGTGGGTGTGGCTACTTCGATGGAATGCCCATATTCAGGTTGTTGAAAAGAGTGCTGAGTGAAAATTTGGGGGAGGGCTGGGGGATGGAAATCACCCTTGAAACACATATCAAAACTATAAAAATTTCCATATCCTTTGCATTTGTAATTACACTTCTGGGAATCTCTTCTAGCAAACTAATACCAAATAAGGAAAAAAACTTTATGCAAGAAACTTTTACTCCCTTATTTATAGTAGTGAATAGTAGATTGAAAAATTCTAATATCTTACAAGGGTCACGATTAAGCTTAGGTGAGTGTAAAAAGAGGAAGTTTTCCTATAAAGTAAGAGAGAATTCCTAAGAACAGGCTTGCAATAGCAGTTTATTTTTAGAAAAGTGTGTTGAAAACTCATTTAGCGTCTCACGTGGCTCAGAACTCATTAGGAGCTAATAAATATTTATTGTTAGTGAAGAGATAATGGAAATAATTTATAAACAGGTGATTAAGAATATGGAATAGGGCTTCCCTGGTGGTGCAGTGGTTGAGAGTTCGCATGCTGATGCAGGGGACACGGGTTCGTGCCCCGGTCCGGGAAGATCCCACATGCCGCGGAGAGGCTGGGCCTGTGAGCCATGGTCACTGAGCCTGTGCGTCCAGAGCCTGTGCTCCGCAACGGGAGAGGCCACAACAGTGAGAGGCCCGCATACCGCAAAAAAAAAAAGAAAAAAAAAGAAAATGGAATAATTAGTTATTAAAAGATACTCGTTTGTATGGTATTGATAAGGAATCTTAGGCAAACATTCCTCTTTATAATGAAGCTTTCTCCCTTTGATTGGCAGACTATCCCCTAAACTAGTTGATGCATGCAGGCCTTAAATTAAAAATAAAATAAAGTGATGGTGTTATAAACTAGCAGCTTGAATTTTAGTACAAATACTGTGCTTAAAATTCTGTCAAACTGGAGTGCCTACTCTGTGAGGTGCACAGGGCAAGGTGCTGGGAATATAGTAGCAAACGAGACAGGCAAAAATCCCTGCCCCGTGGAGCTTACAGTTTAGTGGAAGGGGGCAGATGATGCTCAACAAGTCAAACAGATAGCACGTCAGATGGCAATAAAGGCAATGGAAAAAAATTAAGTGGTGGAGAGGGATAGGGAATTCAGCTCAGGGACAGAAGGGGGGGAATGAAGTTTCAAATAGGGTGATGGGGCACGTCCCCTGGCAAAGGGACTTCTGAGCAGAGACCTGAAGGAGGAGGGAGAAAGAGCTGGGCAGTTGGCTGGGCCACGAGCATTCCTGGGAGCAACTCGTTTTGAACAATACAGTTACAAAGGATTGGTGGATTACTTCTGTACAGGCAGTCCAGCTGCTGCATTCCTCGTCACTTTCAATTAACCATGAGTACACCCAGCTAGCTCATCAGACTCCCGTGTCTCTCCCTTCTGGCAGCTGGGGACAGATACCCTAGTCTGTGCCAAAGCTGCCACGCTGGACCCGCAGCTGGAAGCAGAGAAGGCAGCCCCACCCCTTTCTCCTGGGCCTCTGCCGGAGTGGTGAGAGCTGTAACCCTTACCCTCCCAGTCCCAAGCAGCCCCAGCCCCTCCCCACTGAGTCTAAAGGGGCATTAAAGTTTGCTTTAAAGTTTCTTTTGTACCTGGTGAGTCGGTGCTCTCTGAGTAAGGGCTCTCATTTAGAAGCAAAATCACTCGCTCTCAGAGTTACTTTTAGAATTAAGAATGTAATCTTCCACCAGATTTAAAGGGTATTAGAATTTTGTTGTTGATGTCAAGTCCTCAAAGCTGTCATATTTGGAGTGAGGGTGTTAACAAAGAAATATATCTAAATATTTGTTAATTGCCATGCATATATTTTTTAAATTACATAGGTATTTGTAGCTTCTGATCATCTGTTCATGTTCCAACTGATGACTTGCTGACTGTTTGCCATCCCTGTTGATATAAGGCACCATTACAAGGAAGATGCTGTAAGCTCCCTGAGGGCAGGACTATGTCTGTTTTTCTCACCGTCGTAAACCCAGTGCCTACCTTAGCGCCTGGCACATCGGAGACCCTCAGTAAATACAGATGCATAAATGAATGACTCCAAAGATGACAGCTTTGGTACAGAGAGAAAAGACGTTTACGCTAGAGTGGAGGGGCGCAAGCATAGAGAGCACAATGTCTGAAGCAGGAGAGGTAGGATGGGGCATGAGTGATGATTCTTCCCCCTCTAACTGTGGAGATACTGGGCACCCAAGTGAAGTGTGCATTTAATGCACAGGGCAGGGCAGGGGTGGGGAGATGAGTGTGAGAAACTGGGACAGAGTCCCTTCCCTCCCATTTCCCCACACTCCACCTCCATGGATGTTGGATTACTCTGGTCAATTTACTTAGCCCCTTGGAGACTCAGTTTCATCATCTGGAAAATGAGTCTAACAATCCTGACTTCCCAGGGTTGCTATGAGAACTAAGTAGGATAACGAATATAAAGCTCTTGACCTAGAGACTACTACCATAAAAAAGTCATAAGACACTCTCATTTTTTCACTTATCATGTACACATTGAGAGGCAGTATACATGGCTGGGAGCAGGGATCTGGAGCCAGACTGCCCGCGTTTGAATCCCAGATTTATTGCTTAGAGCTGAATGGTCTTAAGAAAGTTATTGAATTGCTCTGTGCCACAATTTCCTCATCTGTGAAAAACAGGATAATAATGCTTATCTCATGGTGTTACTCTGAGGATTAAATCAGTTAAAAAATGTAAACCACTTAGAACAGTATCTGGCATACAAGCATTACTGTTGTCTGCTGGGCATTTTTCATGTGTGTTTCCCACTTTGATCCCTCTAGGGCTCAAACAACAGATATGTTGATGTGATGGTGGAGAAGTTCATGTTGGATGGGCTGGATCCATGTCTCATGTCAACACTGGTTCTCAAACTCGAGTGGGCATTGGATTCACCCTGAGGGCTTGCTGAAACACAGGCTGTGGGAGCCCCACCCTCAGAGCTTCTGATTCAGAAGGTCTGGGTGAGGCTTGAGATTTTCTGTTTCTAACACGTTCCCAGATGGTGCTGATGCTGCTGGTCCAGAGACCACACTCTGAGAACCACTGTGATGTAACAAGAAAGGATGTCAGAAGCTCTAAGAGAAGAAGGAAGGATGGATGCATAAAGAGATAGGAGTTCTGGAACAATCCCAAATAGGACTGAGTTATGGGCACTAGTAGAAAGAATAATTTGTTCATTTATTCATTCAACAAACATTTACCTACTGCCCACTGTGAGCAGGGCCCTGTATTCACCAACTGGTTGCAAGGACCAAGATTTGGCCAAGAAGAGACAACAGTGAGCTGGAGAGGACTGTCAATTTACTGAATTAAAATGGCATCAAAGAAAGAAGCCATGTCCCCACTGGCCTAACTCAGGCATCATTTTGTGTGTGTGTGTTTATCAGAATATATATAAAATTTACCATTTTAACCATTTTTAAGTGTACAGTTCATGGCATTAAGTACATTCATCTGTTGAACAGGCATCACCACCACCTATCTCCAGAACTTTTTTCATCTTCCCAAACTGAAACTCCACATCTGTTCAATAATTCCGTTTCCCCCGGCCCCACATCCCCTGTACTTTCTGTCTCTATGAATTTGACGGCGTAGCTCATATAAGTGACATCAGACAATATTTGTCGTTTTGTGCCTACTTAACTTCACTTAGCATAATGTCTTCAAGGGTCATCCACGTGATAACATGTGTCAGAATTTCCTTCCTTCTTAAAGATGAATAATATTCCACTGTATGTATACACCACATTTTGTTTATCCATTCATCCATCAGTAGACATCTGGGTTGCTTCTGTCTTTCAGCTCTTGTAAATAATGCTGCTATGAACACGGCTATACACTATCTGTTCAAGTCCCTCCTTTCAACTCTTCTGCGTATATACATCTAAGCATCATTTTAAAGCAGATAAATTTTGCTTGGGTGAATATTAAGATCACATTTCTCATCTCCCACCCCCCACTTTTCCCTTCTTAGAACTTTATCCCTCCCGACACTCAGGTACCCAGATCTCTCAGCTGCCCCAATCTTATAAATCATTCACACCTCCAGGTAAATTAGAACAACAAGAACAAGAGGAATATATTTTAGTGCTTTATGGGCTGAATGTATGCATGAATCTTCCTTTCCCTATAATGACAATCTTGCTGATGCACTGTCCAAACACACCTGGCCAGGAGCTTGTTCTGTACTATAGGGAAGACATTTAGTCACTGGAATCAGACACCTGAGACAGAAGCCTGGCCTTACTATTTACTATTAAATCACTTTAGGTAAGTGATTTAATCTCTCTAGCTTCAATTTCCTGATCTATAAAATAGGGATAATAGTTCCTATCTACTTGGTTGCTGTGAGAATCAAACTAAGATAAGGTAAACTAATTAAATTAAGATAAACCAAGATAAGGTAAAGCACTTAACCAAGTGTCTGGCATATGGTAAGTACCCGACAAATATTGGTTGTATCTGGGTAACTCCTTCAGATACATGCCAAGGAAGTTCCTGACATCTAGGTCCATAGAAGCACATTACAATCATCATGGAATTAACAGTTCCACTAGGCCACAAGTCCAGAATCTTAAACGCTGGACATTTTTTTTAAATCACAGGATTCAAAATTACAACCTGCCCACAAGGGGTTAAAGATATCTTTGGATGGGGAAGATATCTTGGGTGCTCTGTGGAACCCACAAATTGTACCAGAATCCCCAGCAGTCAGCTATGGGTGTAAGTATTCTTCCTGAGTTTTTTTTTTTTCTTCTTCTGAGTTTGCGAATGCCAGATAAAAATGGATTCCAGAACAATGGAAATTTGAGATGAAAAATGGTTACAGCAGATTTGGCCGAGCCTCCTCCTAGGATCGCCCCAGTCATTTTGGGACATGTTCTGACAACTTGCCGGCCTCTTTCTAAACCTCTGAGAGGGGGTGATGTTCCTGCCACTTCCCCTGGAAGAATATTCCACGGTGAAATATGACTCACTGGCAGGGCCCTTGTCTTTGAGATTCCCTTTCTTCTCCTGACCCACTTTCGTCTTGCTGTGCCCTTTTGTACAAAGTCAAACGAGGCCTCCCCTGGAAGAGGCTGCTCTGCAAGGACTGACGTTTGAAGACCATTACCACCTCTTCAACTCGGCCCTGTTCATTTAGCCAAGCAAAGCATGTTTAGTTCTTTTAATCTTCCCTCATAAATCAATCTCTTCGTTCCCTTAATAGTCCTTCTCCCGTGCTTTGAACTCCCTCCAGTCTGGCCAGCCTAAGGTCTTGTTCCGTTTACACTTGAAAATTGCCAGTCGACTGAGAAATGGCTGCACAGGAAACACATCCGTGCCTCGGCAGGGTTCTCGGAGCTCCCACCACACTGGACTGTCTGCTGCCCAAGGTACTGTGAGCCCCAGAAGAGCCCTGCCTGGTGGCCAAGCCCCAAGACCTTAAGGTAGACGCGAGGCATTTGCTGCCTACTCCGTTATAGGTCTTTCCATGGACCTGGCTCACCCGACCAATGGTCAAGGGAATTGCATGAGAAGCCCCCTCAGATACCTGCCCCATTCCTTACCCTCAGCCTCCTCGATCCGGCCCACCTTTCACTTGGCATCAACTAGAGCGACAGGGGTCCCTGGAAAAGCCCAGAAGGGGTCTTACCTGGAAGGTCCCGGCATGGTCTTCCTCCTTATCACCCTCTCTGTTCTCTTTGAGGGCGATCAATGTGAATCCTCTGAAGTAAGAGGGAGGGGCAGCTGAAAGTGTCACTGCAGAGACAGAAGACAGCAGATGATAAGCGTAAGAATCAGCTGCCTTCCATTCGTCAAACGGATAAACGTTGAGTTCCCCAACATCCCAGACCTGTGGGTAGCGGGGGCAGCTGTCAGTGGGAAAGGCTCATTCTGTAGAGTAGTGAAATTTCACCCTCTCCACCCAGCCCCCTCTCACATTTCAGAACCTGCTAAACGTCTGAACTACAATCTCACTTAGGAATTCTTGCATCAACTAAGGCTGAGGTGAGCTCTCTCTCAGTAACCACAATTTGACAAAAATAATCCCTGGTCAGCAACTCTGGTCTTGACAGTTATCTAATGTTACACTTCCATAGATCAGCTCAAGAGAGATCCAGCTGCTCGCAGCACAAACTCCTGTAAGATGTGGCAAAACACATTTCCTATTTCTTGTGGGTACTCAGCTAGAACACGTTCCCAGCCTCCCTTGCAGTTTGGTCTGCTGGTGCCCCAGTCCTACCAGTGGAAAGTGTGAACAGACATGATGCATGCCACTTCCTGCCTGGCCCATCCAGACTTTCTACATGATTCTCCATTCTTCCTCTCCCATCTCTGCCTGCTGAATGCAGGAGATCCAGCAGAGGACTCTGATGCCCCGGGAGAAGGACGGTAGAGCCACAAGATGTAAGGAAACTGGGTTTCTGGATAACCACACAGATAATCACTATGGACCAGAAACATCCATATTATACTTGGCATAAACTGGAAATAAACTTACATTGTGGGGGATTGTTTGTTACAGCAGTTGGAATTATGAACCTACTTTAAACTCTTCCTTCCCACATTGACCCAGAGGACTAGGTATTCATTGAAATCTAGCTCAGGGATCTTAGCAATGGTGTTTGCCCCTCCCTTTGTATCTACAATCCCGAGATGGAAATCCTTTATTGCAATTTTTGCACTGGATTGCAATTCTATTTTTACCACCCTTTTCCACTGGACTGTGAGTTAATGCTGGAGAGGAACTGGGTTTTCATTTTCTTTGTATCCCTATCACCTAGCACAGAGCCTGGCATCTAAGAGATGCTCCATTCAAGCTTCTTGAAATTGATGTAAATTGAGGTCTAAATTACTGCCTACATTAAAATGCTAAGATTCTTTAAACATAAAATTATAGACTATTAGTGCTATCCTAAGAATCCTCCATTCCAAGCCCTCTAATTTCACAAATAGGACACAAAGACGCAGAAATGTCAACAGACACGCTGAAGGTAGTAAGACCACCCAGAGGCAGGCTTTGGGTCTGGCCCCCTCCCCAGTTTAACACTCCACTCATTGCTCTACATTCCTACATATATAGGAATATCTATAGTGTGTGTATTCTGTAAGCGTCGACTGTTTTCAAAATTTAAAAATCAATTCATTGAACCTATAGTATTTATGTGATTCTGATAAGCAACCCCCTGTTAAGGAGGGGCATTTAGTCTTCCAGTTTCAGTCCTGAAAATGAAACATTCCAAAAGTCCAAAACTTAAAACCACCATCTAGGAAAATTCAGCAATGGTCCGTGAGCCACCAACACAATGACATCTTAGAGAAGCACTTGGAGACAATGCACATCTCATGCTGTGGTTAGCCAGTTCATCCCACAAAAGTGAAGGTGCATTCTGATTGTGGCTACTGATGTCTATAAAAGGTCAGATAGAAAGGAAGGAAGAAAGGATGAGAAAAAAAGCACAAAGAAGTAGAGAAGAGTAAGAAATGTGGTTGCACAGCAGTGGCAGGCAGAAAATGATGCTTATGATGTCAGGAGAAAGAACTGAGATCTCTGAGGGATAGACAGACAGCCCCACAGCAGTGGGAGGTTATCTAGGGTGGGGTGGGAGGGCTTTCAAGGCTATTCTACACAATTCTGGAGGAAGGGGAGCAGAGAACAAGAAGCAGACAGTAAAGGTGCTCTGCCCACATCACCTCAAATTCCTCTGTACCATTGTAATGTGACCCTGGTGTTGATGTGCCTTTGCTTCCAGAGGCCAGCACCTGCAGCTCGTCCCTGGTCACTGGAGTCTGTTCTGCCTACTATGAAAGGCCCAGCTACTTTGTATCAGGTGATGACCATTCTGAGGGGTACCTGACACCTTGAAATGGCCCTGCAGAATCAGAGCTCACTGGGGTCATGGGCTGGCAAGGCTTCTTCCTCCCCGTCCCAGTTCCCCACTCCCTTATTGGCCTCCCCTGGGAGCACTTCCTTAATAAGTCAATGGCACCCAAATCCTCACCTGAGGGTTTGTTATGGAGTTAAATTGTGTCCTCCCAAAATATATGTTAAAATCCTAATCCCAGGTTCCTGGAAATGTGATCTTATTTGGAAATAGGGTCTTTGCAGATGTAATTAGTTAAGATGAGATCATATTGGGTTAAGGTAATCCTAAGTCCAAGATGGCCAGTGTCCTTAGAAGAAGAGACATGGAGACATACAGAGAAGAATGCCAGGTGATGACAGAGGCAGAGATTGGAGTGAGGCATCTGCAGGCCAATGAACAGCAAAGTTTGTCACCAGAGGCTGGGAGAGGCATGGAAGAAACTCTCTAGGAGCCTCCAGAAAGAACCAACTCTGATGACATTTTTTATTTATTTATTTTTTTTGCGGTACGCAGGCCTGTCACTGTTGTGGCCTCTGGCTCACGGGCCCAGCCGCTCCGCGGCATGTGGGATCTTCCCAAACCGGGGCACGAACCCGTGTCCCCTGCATCGGCAGGCGGACTCTCAACCACTGCGCCACCAGGGAAGCCCTCTGATGACATTTTGATTTCAGATTTTTAGCCTCTAGAACCATGAGCAAATACATTTCTGTTGTTTTAAGCCACCAGTTTGTGGTTCTATACGTGGGAGCCCTAGGAAATGAATAATACCTGCTTCTGGGGAACCCAGCATAAGACAGTCAATTTCTGCTGCACAGTCACTGCCTTCAGGCTACAGCTCAAACCCCATAGACTGATAGGCCCACAGACTCTGCCTTTCTGGAGAGCTTCATCAGCCACGTTTCCATTCCCTGCCACACTGCATTTCAGTCCTGGGACTCGCTCACTGGCAGTTTCCTGAAAAGCCATATATCATTTCACCCTACAATATTTTTTCTTTCCATATGCTACTCATATGCTTGGAATGTTCTACCTCCTCCATTCTTAGCAAACTTCTTTAGAAATCAGCTAAATTTTCACCTTTTCTGTGATGTTTCCTGTTTCCTCTGACTTTCCCATCAAGACCTGGGTGCTCTTTTTCCCTGGACTTTGTTAAGATTAAAAATACCTATATAATGGGCCTAATAACAGCATTTACCTCAAAGTATCAGTGTAAAACATAACTAATGCACTAAAGTCCTTAAAATCATGGTTGGCAGATAATAGGCACTTATTAAATATTAGCTCTTATTCTTATCAGTAATGAGATGATCACATTAAATATTTTGTGTGTAAGTATTTGTTTACCTATTTGTGAGTCCTTCAAAGGCAAGAACCACATCTTAGCTCAGCACAGTGATTAGCACAGAGTTGATATGTAATTACATTTACTGAATCGTGTTCATGGACTGCTAGACCCAGGGTTGTAAAGATGTCAATTCTTCTCAAATTGATTTATAGATTTAGTGCAACTTACATTAAATTCGCAGCATGATTTCTGTGATATTGACAAGCCGTTTCTAAAATTGATGTGAAAATGCAAAGGGCCAAGAATACCTAAGGCAATCTGGAAAAAGAAGGGCAAGGTTGGATGGCTTCTATTCCCAGATATCGAGACCTATGCAGCTATAGAAATTAAGCCAGTGTACCATAATAAGGAAAGAAAAATAGGCCTGAATAGTTTGAGGTCCAGATAAAGTTCCACAAATATATGTGAACTTGATTTATCATTAAGGATATACTGCAGAGCAGTGGGGGAAAGAAGATATTTTCAATGACAACTAGGAAACCGTGTAAAAAAGGTGAATCTTGGTCTTTGCCTCACATCTTTCTTTTTTTTTTTTTTGTGGTACATGGGCTTCTCACTGTTGTGGCCTCTCCCATTGCGGAGCACAGGCTCCGGACGCGCAGGCTCAGCGGCCATGGCTCACGGGCCCAGCCGCTCCGCGGCATGTGGGATCTTCCCGGACCGGGGCACAAACCCGCGTCCCCTGCATTGGCAGGTGGACTCTCAACCACTGCGCCACCAGGGAAGCCCTGGTGCTTCACATGGACTGTAGAGCTAAGTGTGAAAAGTAAAACAATAAGGTTTTAGAAAGTAGCATAAGATAAAACATGAATGACCTTGGAGTAGGAAAGAGTTTTTAAACAGGACATAAAAATAAAAATACTGATGATAAAGAAGATGTGTAAGTGGAATGGTATCAAAATTTTGCTTATCAAAAGACACTGCTAAGAAAAAGTAAGCCATGGTGTGGAAGGAGGTATTTGCAATCCATTTAACCAGAAATGGACTTTTATCCAAAATATATAAATTGACTTTTATCCAAAATATATAAAGAACTCTCTAAGACCAATAAGGAAAAGATAGAGAACCCAAAGAAAAAAAATAGGGAAATCACATGAACTAATACTTCACAGAAGAAGGTGCCCAAATGGCCAATAAAGATACGAAAAGGCACTGAACCTCATTTGTCAACAGGGAAATAAGAATTAAATCCACAATAAAATACTACTGCATTTCCACTAGATTGACTAACCTTAAAAGGATTCACATTATCAAATGTTGTTAACTGGAACTCTCACACACGATTGATGAACTGAATATGAGCAATTTTCCCTGGAAAACTCTTCAGCAGCATTTACTGAAGCTGAGCTTATACATACCCTATGACTCAGTGCTGCCACCCTTAAATCAACAGAAATGCAGACATATGTGCATCAAATGACACCTATCAGATGTTCATAGTAACATTATTTGTTTCCAACTGGAAACACTCAAATGTCCATCAGCAGCCATGGATATATAAATTGTGGCCAGTCATAGAACTGAATGCCTTAGAGTAATGAAAATGAACAAATTACTTCTACCTACAACAACATGGGTAAATCTCACAAACATAATCTCGAGTGAAAGAAGACAGACACAAAAGAATACAAAAAGTATGAGGACATTTATATAAAGTTCAAAACCAGGCAAAGTAATCTATGATCCTAGAGGTCAGGTCAGTGCTTACAAGTGCGGGAAAGGGGAGGCAGTGCTGATTTGGGAGGGAACGGGGTGCTTCTGGAGTTCAGGTCATGTTCTATTTCTTGATCTGGGTGCCAGTTGCATGAGTGTATTCAACAAGTGATAATTCACCAAGATGCACGATTTGTGAGCTTTTCTGTACGTAAGCTTTATTTTGATAAGAATATTATTAAACAATGTTTCCGAATGGTAAGTATGCATCTTTTTGTATATCTGCGCAGAGCACTTAAAGGGCTACCCATAAACTCGGCTTCCTGGAATGATGCGTTCCTGTAAATTCTAGAAAACTAAAGTTCTACTCTACCTTATTAAATACAACACAGAAGATGGAGGCTCTGGGGGCTGAACTTGCGTGGTGTTTCAAGCCATAATTATCAGTGGTGATGACTGTGTTACACAGTATAATTTGAAGGAAGAGAGGAGACCCTATCTCTCTAGAGAAGCCCATTATATGAATCTCTCCTGAAAGGAACAAATGTGCACGTGTTCTGAGTCCCAGTAATGACTGAAGATGGCTACTTGGCAATAAATAATAGAATCTTCTCTCTAATGACTCCTCCCAAGTGCCTCCCAAAAGAGGCCATTAAGAGACCCAGAAAATTCAAGAAAAAAGCTTATGAAGGATTAAAATAAAATTTAAAAAAGGTCCAGGGCTTCCCTGGTGGCGCAGTGCTTGAGAGTCCGCCTGCCGATGCAGGGGACACAGGTTCGTGCCCCGGTCCGGGAGGATCCCACATGCCGCGGAGCGGCTGGGCCCGTGAGCCATGGCCGCTGAGCCTGCGCGTCCAGAGCCTGTGCTCCGCAACGGGAGAGGCCACAACAGTGAGAGGCCCGCGTACCGCAAAAAAAAAAAAAAAAAAAAGGTCCGTTTGGAGCCATCCTGTGAGCACATACAGGGAACAGGTTAAAAGCAAAGATTTCAGATTAGAATCCTAGAGCCACCACTCATTAACTGTGTGACCTCTGGTGAGTTATCTGACCTCCCCGTTTCCTCATTTTTTAAAAAATGAGGTTCACGACATTATCTTTCTATAGGAATGTAGAGATGACTAAATAAACATTTACCACAGCGCCTGGCACATATAAAGGATCCAAAATTGTAAAGGATGGTGATGGTGGTGCTGGTGATGTTGAGGATGAAGACGGTGATCAAAATGATGATGATGATGATGATGCTTAGCTAGCTCATTAACAGACAATGAGTTTCAAAAAGCTGGCCCTTGGGGGCAATGTTTGAACCTCCAGAGAAAAACTCTAGTAGGTGCCAATGTAGGGACCACTGATGGGACTGCAGCAGAGATCACTGTCTTTGGGGATGATGGTCACAGGGCCAGGTTATGGGGAGATTTGGGTAAGTCCTTATAATGAACTGAGTATTCTCGCAGTGGCTCATACCATAGACAGTGAGCCCTGTGAGGGTGTCTCAGCCCCTCCCACCCCCACATGATATAGCTTTTCAACACGCCTTTCTTCTTCTTGAATACCTCTCACCAGTCTTAATTAAATATTTATTTGTGAATTACTTGTTCAATGCTGGTCTCCCCTCATCACTTGTAAGCTCTGTGAGAGCAGAGACCAAGTCTGTCTTGAACTACGCCTCTGGAGACACAGAGAGAAAAGACCCAGCCTCTGCCTTCTGGGAGCACACAGCCTAACAGCTGGGAGAAAAGGACACATCGGCAGATATTTTTATAACATACAACGGGTGTCATGGAGGTATGAAGGAAGTGCTCTGGGATCCCAGAGGAGAGAACATCTGAGTCTACTGGGGGAGTTAAAGGAGACTTCAAGGAGGAGGTGGCATTTGAGCTGCAAATTGAATGAGGTATAGGAGTTTGTCCAGTGGACAAGAGGAGCAATACCATCTCAGGCAGAGGGAAAGGCATGGTGGGCCAGTCTTGGCCTTGGAAACCAGAAGTAATTCTGTATTTCATTAGTTGCAAGCTGGGAGGGAAGTGTTATAAGAGGCTAGGGGAGGAAGGTGAGAAGGCGGCAGATAGCAGGGCTTTGAAGACGTTGCCTAAGAAGTGCAGATACCACCCTGGAGGTGATGAGGAGGCACTGAAGGGTTTGAGTTGGGGAGTGTCGTATTCAGATTTGTGTTTTAGGAAGATCAGGCTAGAAGCTGTGTGAATATTGGATTACAGCCTTTCCCTAAAAACCAGCTCAGTGGCAAGGGCCTCTCTGGCCTGTCTGTATGAGGACTGATGTTTCACACAGGAGCCTGACCTCAAATCTCCACCAAAGGTGGTGTTCTCCCCTCCTTATTATAGGAAAACACGAGTCCCACCTATTTCCCAAATAACTTTCTGAGCCCTTCAAATGCTGGTTTGTCAACCATCTAACATAAACCCCAGTGCCTCTGCTATGCCCATTGCCATCACTGGATCTTTTCTAGGGCCATCACCCTCCCCGCTCTACCTCTGGGTTTCGGACCCCTCCAGCCCCAGCCTCAAGGAGAAGGTCCTGAACCAGATCCCAGTTCCATTACAAGGCCAGCCCCTGCCATCCACCTGCTATATGTTACTGAGATGCCCAGTCTTCCCGCCCCACACATCAACCACAATGAACTTGAGCTTCTGCCTTAACTTGTAACATGGGATTAGTTATAAGGACTGCTGGAGCATTACATAAGCCATGGTGGTCCCCTCCCAACTCTGCTTAACTTGTGGAGCTCTGGGCAGCTGCAACTCACTTGCATACCTTACTTAGAAATTGGCAATTCAGCCCACCCAGCCAGGAGCAGGCAGGAGAAGATGCTGGTGACAGGCTGGCAGATAGGAAGGCAAGCTAAAAGTCCAGGGGTGAGCAAGTGCATGTGGTGAGGGTGGATTATGCTGTTCGCTTGCATGAACTTCCTCAGTGAATGCTCCCAGCATTCCCCAGAAGAGATGACATACCTCTCATTCCAGATTAAAGACCATGCATATTTAAAGTTGTAAGGGCTGTAGCTATAGACGTACAATGGATGTAGCTAACAGACCTGCGTTCAGATTCCTCTCTGTTTACTACGTGTTACCTCGGACTCATTATTTAACTTCTCATTATCTCAGTTGACAATCTGCTGTAAAATGGCAGTAACAGTACTTCTATTGTTATCCTAACAAGTAATGAAGTAATATTTGTAATAGTAAGTATATATAAATTTGGCTAAATTAATAAAATATATTTAAAGATCACTGAGTCTCCGCTCTAAAACAGGGATCATCGTTAGCATTTCATGCATTTGTCATAAGGACGAAATGAGATAAGGTGTATGAAGCACATTGCAACCATGCAATAGAAGTTCATTCTTTCCCCCATGTGCTCTCTCATCACGGACTAGCTGGGAACCAGGTGAACGGGTCCTGAGCTAACCAGTATGTGGCTGGGAAGAAGAATGGATGGGAAGAATACTCCTGAGGAATTGGAGATATGTCAGCCCAGAGAATGTATCTGGGCGAGGGTATGAAGTTCTAAGGGACACATGCTGTCTAGGACCCCCACACCTTCCCTTACACTGACCATGTGATCTTTGGGGCTGCCAATCACAGTCCCCCTTCTCCCTCCTGAAATAGCAAGTCAGAGAAGTGACTGTGACCCAGATGCAGTCTATCTCCATATCGTAATGTACCCCATTCCCCTGGGTATGTCACCCAAGCTGGGCCAATCAGAATCCTTCCCTGGGATTTTTCAGCTTGGAAGTAAAGGGGGAAAGGCTTTTGTTTCAGTTACAGAACTGAAAGTCTTTTCACTGAAGCTTGTTGACAGCTATCTTCCCTGGCACTGGGAGAAAGTTTATCTGCAGTAAGAAAAATTGTGCCACCACATAAAAACACAGCCAAGAGGTAAAGGATGGAAGGAGAGACAGAAGGTAAAAGGAGTGAATGGAAAAGATGGAGAGGAAAGGAGAAAGGGAGAGGAAGAAAGAAAGGGGGGGAGGGAGGGGGAGGGGGGGGAGGGAGGGAGAGAGACAGAGAGAGAGAGAACTTTGTTCAAGTCCCTAGATCCATTTATACCTGAAGCTGGCCAGATCCACCCGTGGGCTTTCCAAATATAGGACTCAATAATTCTATTTTTTGCTTTAGTTAGACTTTGTTCCTGTCACTTGCAGTGGAAAGACTCCTGACTAATTTTGGAACAAAGAAAATAATTCTGCCTAGACTGTAAGATTCATTATCAGGCTAAAGAAACAGTACTTGTGACTAAACTGAGGTGGCTGACCAGCAGGGTGGCCGTTAGTATTTAAGTGCCACTGAGGTAACAGAAAATCAGTTGACTTCAATACTATTTTAATTAGATGTCAGCTTTGGAGAAAGATTTTAAGGGATGTCAGAATGCTCTGTCCTAAGCCCTGACCTGCTCATCATTCTTACCAACTTCTTAGCTAAAGCCTTCTAAGACTTGCTTGTCAAAACTGTGGATAATCCAAAATTAAGACTCTGTGGATAGGTCATTCAGCGACAGAATCCAGATTCATGAATGGTTGACAGCTACCGTGATGGACCCAAATACGCTGGATTAAGTCTAATGGGGAATCATGTCAAAGCTTATGTCCTAGGACCAGTTTCACTAGTACAGGGAAAGGAGGGCGGCAAGCCTTCCCACCAAATCACAGGAATTTTTTGCTGGCTGCAAGCTCAGTGTGATTCCAGAGTACAACACAGCTGCCAAAACAGCGAGCACAAGACCTGGCAAGCTTAACACAAACACGGTGTCCGGAACAAGGGAGATAATCATCCTGCCATGTTCCACCCTGATCAGAGCACATCTGGAATCCAAGGTGCAAGGGAATAAGGAAGAGTGTCCCACAAAGAATGGTTGAAGAAACAGGGCATTTTCATCAGAAGAGAAGTCATAGTACCTGTTTCTTCACAAACATCTCAAGGGCTGACATATGGCCAAGGGGAAACCTAATCTGCTGGACTCCAGAGGACAGAACCCGGAGTGATGAGTGGAAGTTACACGGGAGGCAGGCTTTGGTAGCAGAGATGCACAACAAGGTTGCCTTAGCTCAGGCTCTGCTGATCTGCGAGTGTTGTCACCTAGAGGAAGCTCACAGCTCTTCCCTCCCCACCACTCCTCGGCCAAGGCAGGGGAATGTCACCACTGTGTTGGCTCTGAGGACATGCCATTGGCCACTGTGTTGACAGAAACAGGATAGGGCAGTGATATGACCAAGTATGTGGGACTAGGAGGCTGGGGGTGAGGCTGGGAAAGATGGGCGTGGGGAAGCACATTCACAGAAAAGTGGCCACCTTTTGGCCACCTTCTCTTTGTGTCTCACCATCTTGCTTTTAAAAAAAAAGAAAAAGAAAGAAAGAACATAGATTCCTGGAATCCAGCCCTTTGTTGGGGTGGAGCCAGTGAAGATATATATATATATATTTTTTTTTTTTTAAACTTTCCAAGTGATTCTTACACATAACTAGGTTTGGAAATCACACAACTGACTCCACAAAGAGCTGATTCCAGGGAAAGTCACTTTAATAACTGGTGTCTACGTTTGATGGATCAACAATCCCCTCTGCCCTATTCTCCATGTAATCAGAGTCAGTGTCTGAGGTTGGCAGCTCCTTCCCTTTGCTCTCTTGCCTGCTGTCCTTGTGCTCTTCACCTCTGAACCATCAACGATCCCGCTTCCCACCATGCATATGACTGCCGATCTCTTCGCTTCCAACAGCCTTCACCCTGGACCTGGACCATCTACCTACCCTCAGCCTCCACCCAATGCCCCCAGGGCACTGAGTGAGCATCCTTTCTCTCTGCTGCCACCACATGGAGATCCTTGCCATCTGTCCCCATTCCTTGGCCTCACCTCCCTCTTGCAGAGGGAGAAATGCTTTCCCTTCCTTCCATCCAGCTCCCTTAGAGGGAGATCTCACTTCTCTCTTTTAGAGAGGTTCTTGGGGTTTAAATGATACATTCACTTTTCGATAAATAATGATTCAGTGCCTGTGATGGCCACACGCTCTTTTGGGTGCTGGCAATAAAACGGCAAATAACAAAGGCGAAGTCCTTGCTCTCAGAAAGCTTGTATTCTAGCTCAAGGAGGCAGATGATAAAGATCATTTCAGAGAGTGGTTCAGGGGTATGAAGAAAATAAAACCAGGCAAAAGTAATGAGAAACATAAATTGGTGGTCAGATTTAAAGAAATAACATCTTTAAAGACGTTTAAAGAAATAACATCTGAGCTGAGACTCAAAAGACAAAGAGTGAGCCAAAGATCTGGGGGAGAGCATTCGAGGCATGGAGAAAAGCATATACAAAGGCCCTGGGGTGGGAATGGGCTCGGTGTGTTTGGAAAATTCAAAGGTCAGGGTTGCTGCTGTGAGGAGAAGGAGAAGAAAGAAAAGGAGGAAAAGAAAATGAAGAAGGAGAAGAAGAAAAGGAGGAAGGGGGGAAGACGAAGAGCATCAGAAGAGCTTCCTGTAGCACCCAGAATCCCCATTCAGTTCTTCCCGCCTGCCTGAGTCTGCCCACCTCCCCACACTCCCATCCCCCCCACACAATATTTTGGGCTCGCAGCCCTTCCCTGTCCTTCCCCCTCTCACCTAGTCTGTGTTTGCAAATATCTGAACCACAACTGTAGACAGGATTCAAGTTATTTCCCGTGGGTCTCCCAGACCTCAGCAAATCAGTGGATGTGAGCAGGCCCCTGTTTAAAGTTTCCCTCAACTTTTCATGGCAGTTTTGAATAGTCTGTGAAAGTTAGAAGCCTTGTCTATGTAGAGCTCACAAAGCTCTTCTTGTGGTGTTACCTAAATCCTTACCTTTCCTATCCTAGCCTCAACTCCAGCCCAGCCAAGACACCTAGTAAAAATGAGCTGGCTACCCACACAGAAAGCTTTACGTGACGTAGTGAGCTCTCTGCCACTGTAGGTGCTCCAGAGAGGTGCATATGACAGGAACCAGACACAACTGCACACCATCAGAGAAAAAACAGAGAAAGGAAATAATACTTGAGATCATATGGGCCACTTGCCACTGTATTCAATACACGCATGCATGTGCGAGTGTGACAGTCACGAGTTGTGACTCTGGGTTCCCCCTTAGTCCATCAGATAGTGAGTATTTCGTATTTGTCATGTCAGTGTTTAAGGACCAACAAACCAATGGTTTTATCTAGTATTCAACTGAGGAAACACTGGTCTCTTCCAATGCTGGGGGGAAAAATAGAAGTGCTGGACTTATTGAGAAATGTCAGTTTGTTTCTATTCCCCACTAACAAAACTATCTGCTGGGGCACATAAATAAGGCTAGATTGAATCTAGTATCCATGTGATTGTTTATGTAAAATTGCAAAGGATTTTTAAGGAATAATTTTGACTTATGTGATTTTTGCTTTCCATAGTGCCTCTTGACTCTAACCCTCAAGTAATGTGGGACTCCTCTCTTGAAAAAGAATATATATATGTGTGTATATATATATACACACATATATATATTCAGTTAATATGTATTAACTGAATCACTTTGCTGTATACCTGAAACTAACACAACATTGTAAATCAACTATACTTCAATTTAAAAATTTTTGATCTCAGCAAATTTAGTAAATTCCACAGCAGATTAAGAGCACTTATTTTAAACTAATCTTAATAAAACAATGCATGATCAATGGGATCTGATTTGGGGGAACTTATCTATTCACTAAGAGAATGAGAATGATAGTCTTCATTAAGACTTTAAAACTAAAAAAGAATGGGACTCCTCTGTAAAATTATTTCTTTTTCATTCTAAATGTATATCCCAGTGAGGTTTTTTCTCTTCTCTTAATTTCTTTCTTCTCCTTCCCCTCCTTTCTCTCCTCCTCCTTCTTCCCCCTCTTTTCCTTTTTTCTCTCCCTCTCTTGCATTTTCTTGCGTTATCCACTTCTTCATTCCTTCCCTTCCTTGCTGCTTCCTTGAGGAAGGGTGAGACAGAGGAAGAGGGTGAGACAGAGCAGGCTACTCGGACACACTGGCCCCTTATTTCTCCTCAGTATGAACCCTATCAACACACCACACACGCGCGTGTGTGCACACACACCTACATCAACACTCCTTCCCCATTTAGCAGGAATATCAACTCACGTGCTGTTGAAAAGACCCACCCAGACCACCTATCACGGAGAAAGAGAACATGAAACATTGTTTTTACATGACTATGCATTAAAACATGTGACAGAGACGGCTAACTGCCCCTCCAAATCCATTTTCACCTCATCCTTTTGAAAAATCCCTCCCCAAAGTTTTCACTGGGCATGTGGCTGCCCAGCTAAATGCTATCTTTCCCAGGCTCCCTTGCATCTAGGTGTGGCCATGGGACCAAATTCTTAGCAAAGGAGTGTGTTTGAATGTGCTAGCTGTGATTTCTGGGTCACATCAGTAAAAGAAAGCTGCTTGCCTCCACTTCTTTTCCCCTCTGCATGCTGACTGGAACTCAGATGTGTTGGTAGTGAGCTGGCTGTCACCATGCTGATGAGGACAACTCCCAAGAACAGTGCTGTCCAATAGAAATAAGCTCAAGCCAGGGGAAATTCATTTTACTTGTTAACAAGTAGCCGGTAGGAATAAATGTAAAACAAGTAAAATTAATTTTAACAATATATTTTATGTAGCCTACTATATACAATTATAACTTCAACATGTAATCAATGTAAAATATTATTAATGAGAAGCTTATTCTTTTTTCATACTAATTATTCAACAACCAGTGTGCATCTTACGCTTACAGCACAACTCAGTTTGGACGAGCCACATTTCAGGTACTGTGACTTGTCACTCTGTGACTGCAGAGCGCTAGAAGATGGTAGAGCAACAAGATGGAAGGAACCTGGGGTACTGATTGACCTTGTGGAACAAGCCACCCATCATCTTGGATTTCCCATTTATCTCTTGTTTAAAACACTGTATTTTGGGGTCTCTTTGTAACATGAGCTTAGCCTGTATCCTGACTAATGCAAGATGGTAAGTGTTTTTTTTTTTCCCTGCAGAAATTGGTATCGACCTACATCTGACATTCTGTATAACAAGCTAATGGCATGTTTGTAAACATATCAGCCATTATAGCCCATTGTTCCAGTTGAGTCAGCCAGCTGGAATGGAACAACTTAACTGTGTATGGGAAGTACTCAAGTTTTAAACCTTGAAAAGTTCCAACTTTTATGCTTTCATTTTATTGTATGTTCTGTTTATTTTTGGTTTCATAAAACTCAAAGCAACAATCCCCACAACTATTAAGCATGTAGATATGCATGCATCTTTTAATTTTTATTATCTATTTGAACTAAATACTTATGAAAAGGGAGCACAAGTTAAAAAATTAAAGTTACCTAATAAAAAAAGAAAAGAGGAGAGGTGGGGGGTCACTGATAATTAATTACAGTTAATCATCAGCAGTGCTTAATTAAAAAAAAAACACTAGATAAGAAATAGTTTATTTAAAAGACCTTATCCAGCCTAAATTTTTCAGATTCTACATGTATACTTTTCAAACATATAATTTTACAGGCATGTAATATCTGCATATAAAAACAAAACAACAGTCAAATTAGGGTTTTTTATTTTCAATTTGTTTCTGTTTCCCCACAAACAAAAGGAATTGGCTAAAGATTGGCAAGGTTCTTCGTGTTTCTAAATTAATCTTCTGGTTTATGGGGAAATGCAACACTGAAGTCTATAAAAAGAAAATGTAAATACGGACCCATCACTTCATATTTTGTGTCCCAAGATATGTCAATTATTATTTTTTTAAAAAAAATTTATTTTATTTTTGGCTGCATTGGGTCTCCATTGCTGCGCGCGGGCTTTTCTCTAGTTGCGGCAAGCAGGGGCTTCTCATTGCGGTGGCTTCTCTTGTTGCGGAGCATGGGCTCTAAGCACATGGGCTCAGTAGTTGTGGCTCACGGGCTCTAAAGCACAGGCTCAGTAGTTGTGGAGCATGGGCTTAGTTGCTCCGTGGCATGTGGGATCTTCCCAGACCAGGGACGGAACCTGTGTCCCCTGCATTGGCAGGTGGATTCTTAACCACTGCGCCACCAGGGAAGCCCTGTCAGTTATTATCTTGATTTGCTATTGCTGTTTTCCTTCAACAAAGACTCAACATCTAGAAGGCTGAGGGTAGCTGGGTGAATTCAATCTACTCCTAATTTATTTTATTGAGTCAGTGTAGAAGACTGGTTAAGAGCAGAGATTTAGGAGTTAGACATCCCTAAGTTTGTATCCTGACTCCACTGATTATAGCTGTGTGACCATGGGCAAGTTACTAAACCTCTCTGAGATTTAGTGTCCTCATCTATAAAATAAAAATAATAAACTGCCCCAAAGTACTGGAAGGAATAAGTGAGATGCGTAGGAAGTACTTAACACAATATCTCATCCAGTGCTAGCTGCCAAGTATTTTTCTATTTCCAAAATAAATAATGATCTCATAACATTACATATATATGTGTGTATATATATATATATATATATCCTACTGTATGACAGTTTCTTTTGACATGGATTATTTCTAATTCTCATAGCTATGCTGTGGGCGGTGGGAGAAGCAGCCTCATTTTACAGTTGGAGCAACTGTAGCTCAGAGAGGTAAAGCTGCCTGCCTGAGGTCACACAGTGAATGTGTGACTGAGCTGAAGTGGAAACAGACCCAGCCAACATCAAAGCCTGTGTTCATTCTACCAGGCGGAGAGGGGACACTCTGGAACACACATTCTTAGGGCAGTGTGAGCCCCAAAGAGAGACAAAAAGAAGGCAAAGCAGCTTTGGAGTTCTTCAAACCTCCCGGTTTAGAATAAATCCCTCAGTTATGCTTGAAGTCGGACAAGTTTTTGTAATCTCAACTGGACATTCTTTTCCCATCAAGTTCCTTGAAATTTCCCTTTAAAGAGCATCTAGGAAAAGCCACTCTCATTAGCCAGGGTCTGGCTTTATTTTCCTAATAAACAGACCTTTGGACAGACAAAAGAGCCTCTTTTATTTTCAATCAATCCTTGAACATTTCAGCTGATTTTCTTCTATTTGGCTTGAAATTGGGATCTGGGAATGGCTGGTCCTGCAAATTGTCCTCTTATAAGGGAAGCCCCTTGAGAATCCTCAACTTGTTATTTTTAATCACTGTAATCTCTTTTTCAAAGGAGGCCATGGTCAGAAACAGAGCAGGCCTTTCAGAGCTTTCTAAAGCACAATTATTGCAGAGGGAGGGGTATTGGGGGGAAGAGGGAGGGAGAGTAGAGAGATGTGGTGGGAGAGAGAAGGCAGTCAATATAGTACTAACAACTTGGAAAAAGGCTGAATCATCATCTCAACTGGATCCTGGCTGTTGAGAAGAAACCCCATGTTTCAATATATTTCTTAATAGTGACCATTTTATTCCAGTCTAGAATACCTAAAGGATATGCTGGGGTGGGGGGCATGGAGAGCAGAAGCTCTTTGGGGATGAACTAGAATACTGAGGACAAAGGTTTGCGGCAGGAAAACAAGCCATTGATTCCAACGATTGTGAGGGGCCCTAATTCAGGAAAAAATAAAACAGCAAACAGAACACCAGGGGAATGTTAATTTCCACAGCCCTAAGTCAGAATGTATTAGATTTACTTCTAATGTAACTATTCTAAGAAAGTATAAGCCAACAGAAACTGTCACAAACTAGGCCAGTGCCCTTTTCTTCCTAACTTTGAGTGGCAGAATCAGGTTTGCTAATCACAGAGAATTTACTCAGAGGACCTTAGCATGGTTCCTGTAAGATCTTTCGTTCAGGATCTCTTAGTCACCAGAAAGGAGATAAGATGATTGCCCACCAATGGCCTGAGTCGGATGTCACAGTCCAAAGGCTAACTTTTTAGGCTGGAATAACCTGTAAGGTGAAAGCCTAGTGTTCCCCTCCCTACTGGCCCCAGTTTCCACCTGCTGGCAGTGGATAGATACTTGGGCAGTCATGGAACCTCTCTGTCAATGTGAATCCCAGATGCATCTCTGTCTCAGTGCTTGGACAAACTGGGAGGATTCAAGTGGGAAAAGAAACCCAGAAGGACTCGTGGCCTGCACAGCAGACTAGCCTGAATTACCCAAAAAAGAAATCCTCCCAGGACTTCCCTGGCGGTCCAGTGGTTAAGACTGTGACTCCCCACTTCCACTGCAGGGGGCACAGGTTCAATCCCTGGTCAGGGAATTAAGATCCCACTTGCCATGCAGCGCAACCAAAAAATTTAAAAAAGGAAAAAAGAGATCCTCCTGGTCCTAAACGAGGAATAGTCTAAGGCAAGCCTCATGATATGGAGAAATTATTCATTCATTCATTCAATTTCATGAGGACCGAGGTAACTGGCAAAAGGAGTGCTGAATAAACCTTTTTAAACACACACACACACACACACACACACACACACACACACAC